>NW_021703777.1:77082209-77154259 GCF_005190385.1 Monodon monoceros
AAAAGTCCTCATTATTAAAAGAGATTTATTTAGACTTAATAAAGAAAAACTGCAACAAAATTTGCTTTTATTCTTCATACAGACTTTAAGAAATAGACCTTATCCTAAGAATGATTTAAATGCATGTATAAAGAAATCTCATTTTAGACTAGGTTCCAGGAAAAATAGAATCTAAGTGGAATTTAGTCCTGACCTGGAAAGGAAATAAGAGAAGCAAAGATAAGACTGTATCACTAATCTGAAATTATATCAAGTGCAGCTGATCATTCTGTTTTACAGGATGTCTTCTAATATAACCACTGTTTTATTGAATACTTTGTTCAGAGCAGAAAGAGAGTCTAATTATCTACTTGCTTGCATCTCCCATTGGTCAAAGTTTACTCCACAGGGTGTCAATCCAGGCACTTCCAGACATTCTTCTTTTTTGGGTAGTTTCCAGGAAAACCAGATCTCAAGATAGCAGTGGCAGTCTCTAAGGCTTGTGCCAGCAACACTCACAACCTTCCTTTGTCTTTCAGTCTTGCAGGTCCCATTGTGGGGTGGGTGTGGGATGAAACGTTTGCTGCAACATGCAGTAGGTGAACACTTCAGGTCTCTGGCTTCAGGGACAAGAGGGGCAGGAAGCATGTCCCAAGCCAGGGCCAGTTGTTTACATAAGTGATGTGAAGGAAAAGGGCTAGGTGCTATAGAGGACCACCAGACACTGCCACAACAACAAGTCCACTACCATGTATTGGTGATGAAGCTCATAAAGCTCCATCTATAGCCTATAAGAATTCTCTAAGTCCAGACAATCATCCTGACAGATCATCAGTAGCATCAAGCAAAAACCACTGTCAAGTAAATCCAAGGAAATATCTCAACAGGATCCAGCACATCTAATCAATGAAAAATTTCTGCTATCACTCTCATAATTTCCCATTCTTAAGCCTGGGTTTAATTATTTTGAATAAATTTATATTTAGATGTCTATATCAATTATGTCAAGTTTTTTCAGTATTTCTTATGATACTCTCACTTTGCTTTAGACAACAATGAAAATATTATTATTAGAGTGGTCAGTTTCATGTGGCAATCTATACTGGAATGAGTCAATTTAATCAGATGACTTTATTTGCTTCCACTTTAGGACCACTTACACTTTTGGAATAATTTTCAAACTAGGCAAGAATGAGATGAAAATTCCATCGAAGGTAGTAAATTCATTATAAAACATCTTCTATGTTGTTCATATCCTAACACCCACTTAAACCCTTTAAGATCTGCTGTTCTCTACATACATCATTATGAATTTCTATTTTTTTAACCACAGTTGCAGTAGAATCTCTAGCTCTGTGCTGCCTAATATCCATGCACAAATTCTTGAATGTTTGATGACACTTCTTAATGTCTTTATAATTTGAGGATGCTAAAATTCATGGCTCTTCTTTAGTCTTTGCCTGACCTTAGGCTGCCACTTAACTCTGGACCCTTTTTTTCACTGAAAATTCTTTGATATGGTTCTATGAAAAACATGATTGTCAAGAATCTAAAAACTGGTCATTTTTTTTTATTAAAGAACTTACAGTCTAACAGAAGAGACAAGAGAAGTGAATAACCTTAACAAAAGTGCTAAGCATGTTCATGAAAGCATGAGCAGATTGCCTTAGAAGGAATTGTTTAGTCCTGCCAAGAGCAATGAGAGAAAACTGCCCTTCATTCTACTTTGCCTTGCATGATTCACATTCCTAATTTTGAAAGGATCATTTCACTCTCTTCTCTCCTCAAAACATAAACACCAGTTTCTTCTTCCACATTTTCAGCTGAGAATTTTGCTCCTTATTTTACTGAGAAAATCTACAGAAAGTTCTTACTTTGTGCTTTGCTAATTCAATGTTCAGTCCTTATCTTAACTATCAGAATCATTTATCTTTCACGAGATGTTTCTTCTTTGTCCTCTTTCTTATCCCTCCCCTCTTCTTCTCCCCTTTCATCCTCCTTCTCCTCTAATTAGAGCCATTTGATTTCTCTCTAATTTAGTTCTTCTCTTTCCTCACTGCCTCTCATTCTCACTTCTGCTAGTGCTATCTTCCTCCTCCTTTAAAATAATAGACTGGCCTAGGACTCAGGTTTTGCATATCTTTGCTTATTCACTTCCTAGATGATTTTATCCATTCCTAAGGCTTTAAACATTATTTTTACCCTGATGACTCCAATGTCTATCTCCTGTTTCAACACCTTCTGTGAACTCCTGAATGATATCAAACAGAATATTTGCTATCTTCATTTCTAAACCTACCAAGCTTCTCAAACTTGACATATCTAAAAGTAAAAGTTCCCTCTTATAATGTTACCCCATGTCATTAAATGGCAACTACATTCTCTTATTTGTTCAGTCCACAAGACTTGGAGTCATCTTTGACTTCTCTATTTCTCACTTACTACTTATCTCATCAGTCAAGAAACCTTTCAGCTCTACTTGTGGAATCCAGACTTTAACCTTGTTATCACCAACAGTACTAACATCCAAGATACCATCATTTCAGGCATGAATTGTTATAATAGGCTTCTTCCCAGTTTACTTGCTTTCCTCTTTACACTTCCCAGTCATTTTCCAACAGAGCAGCCTGAGTGATACTAGTAAACTGTAGGTCTGATCATGTAATTATTTATTAAATTCCACTAATAACTCTCATTTTACTTGGAATAAAATACAAATACCTTACTGTATTTGACCAGCCTCTACCTAACTGTCTCCAAACTATCATTCTAACTTCAAATGCTACACCATGCCCTAGCTCACTCTTCTCAACCCAAAATGGCACGTTTTATGACCTTAAAGAAATAAGGCATGCTCTTTCCTCAGAGCCCAGGCATTTGTTTTACTATCTGCCTGGTCTATTTTTCCTTTGGCCATCTTCTTAGCTGATTTCTTGCCTTTCTCAAGATCTCTGTTCAAATGTCATCTTACCAGAAAGGACTTTCTTCAGAGCTATATCATTTGCAAGTATTTTCTCCCATTCTATAGGCTGCCTTTTCATTTTATTTATTTATTTATTTATTTATTTGCTGTGCAGAAGCTGTTTAGTTTGATGTAGCACTATTTGTTTATTTTTGTTTTTGTTACTTGTACTTTTGGTGTCGTATCCAAGAAAATCATTGCCAAGACCAATGTTAAGGAGTTTTTTCCCTATGTTTTCTTCTAGGAGTTTTACAACTTCATGTCTTACATTGACGTTTTTCACCCATTTCAAGTTAATTTTTATGAGTGGTGTTAGATAGGAGTAGATTTCTGCTCTTTTGTATATGAATATACAGTTTCCTTTACACCATTTATTGAAGAAACTACACCTTCTCCATTGAGTATTCATGGTTGCCTTGTCAAATATTAATTGACTTTACATGCAGGATTTATTTCTGGGCTCTTGATTCTGTTCCACTGGTCTATGTGTCTGTTTTTATGCAAGTACCACACTGTTTTGATTACTATAACTTTATAATATAATCTTCCATCAGGAACTGTTATCCCTACAGCTTTGTTCTTCTTTAGAATTGCTTTGGATCTCTGGGGTCTTTTGCAGTTCTATACAAATTTTAGAGATTTTTTTTTTTTTCTACTTCTGTGAAAAATGCCATTGGAATTTTGATAGGGATTTCATTGAATCTGTAGATGGTTTTGGGTAGTATGGACATTTTAATAATATCGAGTCTTCTGATGCATGAACATGGAATATCTTTTTATTTATTTGTGTCTTTTTCAATTTCTCTTATCAATGTCTTATAGTTTTCAGTATACAGATCTTTGATCTCCTTAGTTGAATTTATTCCTAAGTATTTTATTCTTTTTGACGCTGTTGTAAATGGGATTGTTTTCTTTATTTCTTTTTCACATAGTTTGCTGTTAGTGTACAGAAGCACAACTAATTTTGGTATATTTATATTGTACCCTGCAGTTTTACTAATTTGTTAGTTAGCTCTAACAGTTTTTTTGGTGGAGTCTAGGATATTCTATGTATAAATCATATCATTTGCAAATAGAGACAAGTTTTCCTCTTCCTTTTCAATTTGGATGTGCTTTATTTCTTTTTCTTTCCTGATTACTTTAGGTAGGAGGTGCAGCACTATGTTGAAAAGGAGTAATGGGAAAGGGCACTCTTGTCTTATTCCTAATCTTAGAGGAAAAAAATTTAGCTTTTCATCTCAATATGATGTTAGCTGTGAGCTTGTCATACATGGCATTTATTATGTTGAAGTATGTCCTTTCTATATCAAACATGTTGGGAGTTTTTACCATGAAATGATGTGAATTTTGTCAAATGTTTTTTCCACATCTATTGAGATGATCATATGATTTTTATCCTTCATTTTGTTAACGTGCTGTATCACGTTAATTGATTTGCTGATGTTAAACCATCCTGGTGTCTCAGTGATATAGCCCACTTGATTATGCATATAATCCTTGTAATGTGCTGTTGAGAATGTTTGCATCTATATTCATCAGTGATGTTTTCCTGTAATTTTCTTTTCTTTTGTCTGGGTGTCAGGGTAATTCTGGCCTCATAAAATGAGTTTGGGAGTGGTCGCTCATCTTCAGTTTTTTGGAAAAGTTTGAGAAGAACTGGCACTAAGTTTTCTTTAAATATTTCGTAGAATTCCCTAGTGAAGGCATCTGGTCCTGACACTTTTAGGGGGGAGGTTTTTGATTACTGACTCAATCTCTTTGAACATTTTTTTCAAGGAATACATACAATAGCCAACAGGCACATGGAAAGGTGCTCAAGCATCACTCGTTATCAGGGAAATGCAAATCAAAACCACAATGAGATATCACCTTACACCTGTCAGAATGGCTATTATAAATAAGACAAAAGATCACAAGTGTTGATGAGGATGTGGATAAAAGGGAACTCTTGAGCATTGTTGGTGGGAATGTAAATTGGTGCAGCCACTAGTGAAAATAACATGGAGGTTCGTTTGGAAATTAAAAGTGCTGGGAAATTTAAAGTGCCATATGACCCAGCACTCCCACTTCTGGGTATATAATCCAAAGTAAGTAAAATCACTACTTTGTAGAGATACCTGAATGTTAATGTTCATTGCAGCATTATTCACAATAGCCAGGACACAGAAACAACCTAAGTGTCCATCAATGGATGAATGGATAAAGAAAATGTGAGATATTTGTATTATTATATATACCATTATATAATAATATATAATATTATATGACCATAATACAGAAGGAAATACTGCCATTTGTGATAATATGGATGGACCTTGAGGGAATCATGTTAAGTAAAACAGAGAAAGACAAATACTGTATGATCTCACTTATATGTGAAATCCAAAAAGCCAAACTCATAGAAACAGAGAGTAGAATGGTGGTTGTCAGGGGCTAGGGGTTAGGGGGAAAGGGGAAAGGTTGGTCAAAGGGTACAAACTTCCATTTATAAGATGAACATGTTCTAGGGAATCATGTACAGCATGATGACTATATTTAACAATATAATACACTTGAAAGCTGCTAAAGGAGTGGATCTTAAATGTTCTCACTACCTACCAAAAAAAAGAAAGATAATTAAATGACCTGGTAGATGTGTTAACTAACTAATCTTATGGTAATCATTTCACGATATATATATATATATGTATGTATCAAATCACTGGAAAATGTGTGATTTAAACAGAAGTAGAGATTTAAATGCTTATCTCATCTTCTACCCTTAAGAATTGTGTAATCATGGAAATTTAATTTAACCTTTCTGAAATTCACTAATTTCTTCTCTAAAATAAAGATGCAGTTCCTAACTCTAAATATGAAACACCATGTTCATAAAACACTTAACACAATGTTCAAAACATAGTATGTGCTACATAAAGAACATTTCTTGTTATTGAACATCCAATATAGTTTTATCTTAGCAAATTTATGAATTTTAACATACTAAGAAGTAAGATTCTATTTTCACTCTTTAACAATCTGAAAGCAATAGGAAAGAGAAAGATGTTTAGTTCTTTTTTTTTTTTTCCTCTTTGTCTTAATAATTTGTAGCAAGAGTCTACCCAGGTAGAGCTTTACCATTTAATGAAGAATAATATGAATACCCTGATTCAGTGACTTTTGTCTTTAGTTACTACTCATTACAAAAATGATAAATATGTTCATTCCCTTAGGGAAAAGCATTTAATGGTTGACAGGTAAGTGAAAGATTTGCAAAGATCTCACATCTGACTAAATTCATGGAGAAAATATCAACACCAGAATCAAACTTGCCAAAAAATATGTTATCATGAAATGTTTTTTCACCTTACAGCAAAAACATGTTTTTGTAATATTCTGCTTTAAAATCCTCCATAAAAACAGATATAATTAAATATATGTGATAACATTGATAGGGAGGTGTTAATTAGGTTGCATTAGAGAAACTTATCTAAAAGCACTCAGAACTGTTTTCCATTTTTAATGGACAAAAGATCATTTTGGGAAGAAAATATCAGTAGCCTCAAATGCTTTAGATATGCTTTTACTCTTCATGATAATTGAATGTTTTACAACTCAAGTCCTTAGAGTCTTATGGCATGTTTCTGATTTTAAGTTACCTACATAGATATACTGTAGGGATAATTTGAGGAGACTCACTGCTCTTGAATCTAGGAGATAAACACAACCACCATTACAATTTGGAAGGGCATGAGGGCATGCATCCTGGCCTCTTTTCCTTTCCAGTAAATAAGACTTTGGATTTGCTAGTTCAGTTTATTTACCTCCTTTCACACCCTGTCTCACTGCTTCTTTGTACCCTGGTAAATCTAAAAGAGGTAGAGAAAGGTACAGAAGTAAAGACTGAGGAAAATATAACGAACAAACAAACAAAAAACATACCAAGTACTATCAATGGCTTAAGACTTTGGGAGTTGGGAATTGGTAAGAAAGGCTTTAGAACATCTAAAGGAAAAATAAATGGGAGAGAAAAGGGGATTTTAAGATTGTTTTTAGGGACTAGCTTTTGCTTTAACAATGTAAATGAACATATAATATTTTGAGAATCTTTCTTTAGTGGTTGGATAGTACTTCATTGAAATAGGTATATAATGATTTTAGATTGACTACATAGTTCAAAGATTCAATAGGGCAATAAAAGATATGTAAGTCATGCAAGAAATAATTTAAAAATCTCCCTTCTCTATTTTTAGAATAATAATATTACAGGGAAACTCCAACTTGAGGGTAAATGGAGTAGAACACAGAGGAAGAGAAGGAATAGATCCTAAATTGTGAGAAACAGAATACATGACAAAGAATTTTGGACACAGGGGATTATAGTAGGGTATGTGAAAATCAAAGTCTCAAGCCTTCAGATATACTTAGAAATTTTTTCTTTACTAAGTCATTGGCAGACACTGCTTAGAAAATAGGAACTAATTCAATGTATAGCTTTTTTTTTGACTTCCTATTGTTTTCATCTTTTGACTACATTATTTCTGGGCACATAGTCAAGTACTAAATTAAAATATGATAGTTGGCATGAGATCTCCCCTGTGGTTTCTTTTTTCAAAATGGTCTTTTTCAACCTTTTAAAACCTGTGCTCTCTTTAATGAATATAAAATCTAATTGTGGTCTTTAAAATTATTTGAACTTAAAAAAAAAAACTCCTGTGACTAAAAATAAATTAATACACATTGCTGAGAGAAGCAACTATTATCAGACACGTAAAATATGATAGCTAACTTATCCTAAAATGGGAATACCATAGTATATTAACAAAAGCATATATCCATCTGATTATGGAATTTTCTGTAAAGGTATACCTCAAAAATTACTTTTGCTTCTATATCTTTCTGAGCAGGCATTTAAAACTCCTTGAAGATTAAAAATTAAGTATCTTTTCGGCACAATGAAGTTCTTTTAGAAATGTTCACTATATTTTACCCTCTTAATTTATCACAGACACAGACAAACTGACTTCTGTAGAATTTACAAATTCAGCTCCAGCAGTAGCAAAGCAGATTCAGCAGAGCTTATGAGATGATTTTTATCATCCATGAAGTATTGTTGAAAAACTTAAAAATTTGTAATTTCATTATAATGCTGACCTTCATTAAATCAAATTTCAGAATGCTGCAGATACTATGATGCCATATATAAATAATAACTTTTTTATTAACTTATTTATCCCTTGATATGAAGCAAGTGCACAGAATTATTTGACTACAATTTGTCTGGGCCTTTTTCAATTTTGTGTAATAATTTTAAAATGAAACAAAATATAGCAAGAGGAAACTGTGGTTTCCATGGGCACAAGAGAGAAAAACAATGAACTGACCATCTTGGCTTCTGGAGATCTGAGTAACAACTCAAAACCAGCATACAAGTTATGTTTGCCTAGAAATGCCTGTGTTTTGTTTGGAGCGAATAGTTTAATAATTTAACTTCTCCTAATTTATTTAGCTTTAAAGATCTTAGATGGAAAGGAATGAGAAAAGTTAAAGATGACTGCGATTTAATAGTCAAGTAACCTCTCTTGTTTTCAATACAAAATGCATACATCCAAAATTTTTTTGAAAGACTCTGTGCCAATAATGTTCAAAACTGAATTGATGAAGCCTTGGCACTTGAGCTTTGTTATTTTATCAGTACACAAAAAATAATTCAAACTGCCTCTGATAGCTATCGATCATTATCATCATTTTCAAGTAAAAATTTTCATATATTAATATTATGAGAATGGATTGTTTTATTAGGTTGATAATAATGCAGGAATGCTTTCTCTGGCACTCTTGTTTAGGATGCAGGGGGAGTAGAGAAGGAGGCATATAAGGAAGCCAGGAGAGGAACTGGAAAAGCTGATCTGGCTTCAGGATTGAGCCTTCAAGAATAGCTCAGTCTTCATATGTTCAGCATCTCTTAGGTAGCCAAGATCTCCCTGTGGTCATTCATTCCAATAATCCTTATTGAACACCTTGTCTATGCCAGGCAATTTGTTAGGCACTGGAGATTCAAAGGTGAGAAAGCGAGAGATAGTTTTTGTGCTTATGGATCCTGTAGTCCTAATGGAGGAAACAAAAGTAAAAAAACAAAACCCAGATGGTAGCTCAGGTTGTAGGGTCAGACCTATACAGGGTTCATCTAGATTAGCTAACATAGACTGTGATCCTAGAAGGTGTATGAGAGATAGGGAAACCATGATATAAACAAAGCATTTAGTGGGGTTTAAAAACGATCACACATGAGTTCAAATCCAACCTCAACTATTTGAGAGATAGTACAGTAGTTGTAGAGAGCAACTCACACTAATCTGCCTAGATTAATATACCAGTTCTATTATTTCTTGGCCAAGTTACTTAAGCTTTTTGCATCCCAATTTCCTTACCTAGAAAATGAAGCAGATAATGAGGGTAAAAGAACTAACCTTATGGTGACTGAATGAGTTAAAATATGCAAAATTCATTGAACAGTGTTTGACATATAGTAAATGCTAAAAAAAATTATTATTTTCTTTTTATTGTGTAAACTGAGGGAAATTACTGGACTTTATTAAGACTCAATTTCATAATAAGCAAAATAGCATACTAAAATGCTTACCTAATGGTATTCTTGTTGTTTTAGTTAGCTGTTGCTGTGTAAATCTTAAAATGACAATTCATTATTATCTCTTGCTGGTCTATATATTGAATAGGCTCAACTGGATGGTTATCATGTGGAGTCACTTATGCTGTTAAAGTCAAGTGTCAGGTGGGGCTGCAGCCATCTGAAGTCTTGAAGGGGCTAGACTTGCAAAATGACCACATCCAGCGTTAATAGTTGGTGCTGACTATCATCTGAGACTCATTTGTTTTTTTGGTTTTTTGGAGGGTTTTTTTTTGGCCACACCACACAGCTTATGGAATTTTAGTTCCCTGACCAGGGATCGAACCTGGGCCCTCGGCAGTGAGAGCAGAGTCCTAACCACTGGACCTAACCACAAGGCACTCTCCTCATTTGGTCTTTCCAAACAAAATGACTATACACAGCTTCTCCATGTGGCATGGGAAGGGCAGATGGACTTCATAAGGGAACCTCTTGCGAGTGAGTACCCTTCCAAGAGGCCTGATGGAAGCTTCAAGGCTTCTTCTGACCCTACCTCAGTAGTCCTAGAACTCCACTTTCGCTATATTTCATTGGTCAGACAATTTACAAAGGCCGGTCTACATATAAGCAGAGGTGAATTCAACTTCAGTTGTCAATGGGAAGAGTAGCAAGTAGTTTAAGGTCATCTTCAATCTACTTCACTTGTGATGAAACTGCCATGTAATAATCTACCAACAGTAGTCCTTGTTCCTGTCATCATCGTCATCATCACTATACATGTTTACCATCATTCCACATTGTAATGACCTTTGTGATATAGACATTATTTTCAGTTTTTCTAAATAAGGAAGGAAAATGATAGAAGCCAAGTGGCTTAATATAAGGTCATATCACCTAGTAAGCAGACAAGCAAAGTTTTGTCTTGGACTTGTTGATTCCAGAGCTTATAAAATGCAATTCTTAAAAAATTTAGAAACCTAAAATGCAACTCATTCCAGTATTTCAGTCAAAAAATACTTTTTAAATCTTGAGTGAATCATCAAATATTACAGCAAGAAGAAAATAGAGATTATAATTTTAAATTATTTTAATAATTTGTACTATGTACTTGATTATATGTTTTTCTACTTTAATAATATTTTTGGAGAAATTATTCAAATTTATGTTCCTTAAACATTATAGCTTTAAATAAGATGTAGCAAATACTTTGTATCTTCCTTCAAAACTAACATCTAAATGCAAACATTGAACTTTCCTGTGGGTAAAATTATCCACCATTAACCTACTTATATAATTTGTTTGTTGATGTCCAATACTGAACTTTTTTTCCCCCAAATTCTAACTTTATAGTCAATAGTGCATAGCAAGTTTCTAGCATAATTATATATGAAAGAGTGAATGTCATCATTTCAAGTTAATATGTCAGTGGGATATTTGGCAGAATATTACCAAAACTTCAAGTAGAGGCAATGTTTAATCACAAATACAGCCACTCAGAAGTCTCTCAAAAAGCAGAATTATAGAGGGCCACTGAACAAGAACACTCAAGAGAATCATCTTTCTCTTAAAATCTCTATGTTCTTGCATACTAATTAAATCATGCCTTTTTCATTTTAAAAGCACAGGCACACTACTTGCCCTAAGGATACATTTTATTATCATGTGGAATATGAAATGTTATTCTGCTTCAGGAGATAAAAGCAATTTAATTTGAATCTCTCTGGAAACTAAAGCATCAGCACAGCTAGTCATCTGTAACATCCGTGACTATTATCTTTTAGTAAACTATTTTATGCTGTCATTAATATATGTGACATTTTTGTATACTGAGCCTATTACAAGGTGATGCTATTGCACCTCGCCTCTTATAGCTAGAAAAAAAAAATCCACTGGTTGGTATGGTAAGTCACTTTTGCTCAGAAGATTTTTGCTTAGATCACTCATAGTTTTAGAAAGCAGCCAAAAGTAAAAAGCAGAAGGTGTTCTACAGAGAGCCAGGTGGGGACTATTCAGCATCCTTATTTTATTAAAAAACAATTCTTCTGAGATTAAAAAAAAAATTCCATTATAATCTCCTGGCTGTCTAGATCAGTTTCACAGTCCATGTAGGCTTTAACCAATCATAGCGTGCTGCCTAATGGTGTTAATGGTAATTCATTTCTTCTTCTAATTAAACACAGATGTAGATCTAAAATTTAAGAAAAAGAGAAAAGCTGTATTCCCTTGCCAAGCACATAATTTCTCTTTTTTTTCACACTACAGGGTCGTTGACAGTACCCAGGAGCCTAACACAGATGCACATTAATTACTCGTTCTCTAATTACTAGGGTACCAATATAACTGCTCAACCATTCATTATACATTCTTCTCAACTTCGCAAAACCCCAGAGACATATGCATGAAGCACACCACTTGGCAACATTAATTGAACCCTATTAACTCATAAAATTTATGAAAAGTGTAGCTATTAATTAAAAAAAAGTGGTCTTCATTTAATCCACGAAACCCACAATGTACAAATGATCATTTTCCTTGTGCTGTATATTGGATATCGGACAATGCAGCTGCTCACAGATTGTTAATTATCAGGAATACATCTATAGGATTAGACTAGAATTCTGGTGGTTAATTTAGCCAGGCTAATTTGCCACTCTGGAACTTATTCACAGTAATAGTTAGCTGTATAAGCAACTCTAAATAGGATGCTTAGCCAGGGAGTTAGATTAAAAAAAAAAAAGTAAAACAAGAAGTAAACAAAAACTAGCTTAGTCATAAGCTCAGCCATAACAAATCATTGTACTACCAATTTGTTTACTTCCAACATAATTCAAATTTTTATATTTTTGTTGGAAATATATCTTTTTCTTTTATTGTGGTACGCGGGCCTCTCACTGTTGTGGCCTCTCCCGTTGCGGAGCACAGGCTCCGGACGCGCAGGCCCAGCGGCCATGGCTCACGGGCCTAGCCGCTCCGCGGCATGTGGGACACGAACCCGTGTCCCCTGCATCGGCAGGCGGACTCTCAACCACTGCGCCACCAGGGAAGCCCCGGAAATGTATCTTTAATAGGATATTTTACATTGGAAAGAGTGTATTATTCATGTCAGATATATTTTTCCTTATCTGTATATTTATTATTGCTGGATATAATCCAAACCCCATAACCTAGATTCACAGTGACCTACACTGGTTTAACAAGGCATTTCTGGTTTATCTCCTAGTAATCTATACATGAATCTCACCTTTAAGCCAACTGATATATATGCCTGTCTGCCCACCTGTCATCCCATTCCCAACACAGATACTACTATGGGCCTCAAATGTGCTCCACCTCTCTTCTTTTTGAAAAACATAAACCAATGGGCCTCCAATATTCATTAAATTTTTCTCATCTCTCACTTCTGAATTGATGTCTTCTACACGCACTGATTGAAAAAATACTAGGTATTATGCATTTGACTAGTCACTGTAGGTACAGAAGTGAGCCAGATGAAATGCAAAACAAACAAAATAGAGAATCTGACAGTTTAGTGGAGAAAGGAGTAGTAAACAATTAAATACACGAGATATTAAATGCAAAAAAAAAAGCTGGAAAAATGGTAGCAGAAATGGAGATTGACAGCTCTGGACTCCTAAGACACAATATGTCCATCTAATTCACATGTTATTTAGCATGTGTTGGCTTGTTTGCCCACTTATATTTTTATATATCTACTTTTTTCTGCAATTGAATTATTTTATTTCTTTCTAATCACATTTTCATATTAGAGACCCTTATTTAAATATTTATTGACATTAAGAAGATCCTGAAAATACAAAAATATCTGAATTCTTTACCTGTACTAAGATATTACTTGGCATTTTAAGAACAAATTTCAATAGTAAAATCTATTATTCACAAATTTTTCTATTTTATTTATATCATCTTGAATGTTTCTCAACAAAATAAGATACATACATGATATGATAAGGAATGGAAGAGTATTACCATTGCCTTCCCTATTACCCTCCTTGAAATTAGGGTGCAAATTATACCACCCATTTAATGTAGTGAGGCATTGTTTCATTTCTTTATGTGGACATGATTTAATTTATTACTTATGTGATAAGTGAGCAAATGACTTTCCTTAAATGTAGCTAAATCAACCAGATTACAATATTGTATCTATCCAGGTTGCAAATGGTCTTGAAAAATTCAATAATACTCTTTATGTGAGTTAAGGCAGCCTATAAAAGTGGTTTGCATGTCTATGTTTTTTTCTTTCAGTTTTCCAGGGCCATTAAAATATAAAAATAATGCAATCTAATAAAAATTCAAGCTTGGTTGTGTATTGGGAAAGACTGATGAAACTACTTAGATTGTACGAAACTTCCTCCAAAAATCCCTCTTATTTGAAGGAAGGTCACAAAAGCTAAGAGGGCAAGGAGGTGACATGAGTTAGAAAATATACAAAACATGTGCTTATATTCTTCTTGGCTTCTAATACATTAGAATTTTTGGAGACCAGAGAAATGTGCATATCATATTCCATGAATTCTATATGTGATTGGAATACATGGACCTTGTATTTTAAATATGAACCCCAGGATGTTTAGTAATAGCCTATCTTATCAAAAATAAATACCATTAGTTCTAAATATCATTTTTTTTCTTCTGCCAAGAGATGTGCTAAGAATATACCTAGAAAATACATTTACTTAAAAAAATTTCCATAAAGAAACCAACATGAATCTATATATTGCATTACATAGGATTAAAAATGGATCATTTTTTAAGGAAGTTTCTTATATGTCATTTAATTCTTTGGCTTTCATGATGCATGGATGCATTTTCAGAAATTAGAAAAAAAATAACTGATTTACTTGCTTAAAATATGTGTTGTGTTAACACCAGTTAAGACATCAATATGCATAGAGAAAATTAACTTCTGCTATTAAAGCCCTATAAAAACAGAAATCAACAATTTGTATATTGTCTAAACATAATTTTTTAAAAATAGGAATCTTTAAAATGTCCATCTGTGCTGCACAGATATTTGGTACTACACACAGACATACGTATAATATATGTGCATTTATAATAAAAATCTCCATGACCCTTATATACATGTATGTTTGTGTGCATGTGTATAGAGAGAAACATTTTCTCAGCATCCCAACTTACGACATTTCTTTGATTTCATAGAATACTTAGAATTCTATGTAGTTTCAAATATACTTGGAATCAACCTGTCTCTAATTTATGTTCTATTAAATTAAAATAATACCTTCTAAAGCAGCCCTGTCATCTGTTTGTCCCTTGGGCTAAGAACAAATATATTTTATATGTGAAACAATAATTACCTCTTATAAAATACCATGTATTTTTAATGAAGATAAGAGGATCTGGAAGTCTCTCAAATTTAGTTTCACCAGCGAAATTTCTGATTACTCAGGGTACAAACCTATGCTACATAGCAAGTCAAGAGAAAGGAAGATGTTTGTTGTTTAGCAAGTTTAAGCATGTGTTTCTGAAAAAAAACAAATTATTTGTAGCATGTTATGTTCTCCCCACTGTGTTTGGTATTCCAAGTACGGTTATACTATAGTGAAAGAAACTCAAAGGCACAAAGACATGTAAGAGAGACAATTGGAATTTTAGGTAATATATGGTAATTTAAGGTAAAAAAGGGCATGGAGAAGGCACAGAACCAGCACCCCTAATCTGTTCTCTGGTTGTCTGGTTAATTTTTGCATGTCAGAAACACTTAAGCTTAAAGCTGAGAGTAGCTGGGATATAAAGCAGAAGTAGGATTTAATAGGAGAATCTTGTAAAATAATTTCTTTTTCCATCTAAACAGGGTTGGAAAAGTAGGGATGTGACTAAAACAGGAAGTTAGTTGTAGGGAAAGATAAGGAGTTTAGTTTATATCTAAAACCTACCTGGAAGGCAGTGAAGTGTTAAAAACATTGGTAATACAAAATCTAGTTAAAACCAAAGTCACATCCCCTTCACAGTATTTATTTATTTCAAACCATCCACTCTTTGACTATCACCGAATCATTCTACTTTATTTATTTTAGGACTGCCAATTCAAAAATCCTTTGACTCACTGAGGTATCTCAGTGATATACTGACACCATCACTTTTTATGTTCTCTATTATTTCTGTTATGTTTTTAATTCTTTAGTTACCATGCTTAGATTACTTTGTCAATAAGTGGAAATGCTTACCAGCTTACAGATTTAATTCCCTTTCCTTTATCTTTCTCAGTGAGGTCATCTGGAAAATTCCAAACCTGATTTAACTCCAAGGCTCTCCCTACTCCTCACCTGCTTCCAAATTCTCCCTCAATAGTATTAACTTCCTGCAGTGATTTTGTTTTACTGTTTTTTCTCCTCAGTCTTTCAACACTCTTCAATCTTACTTAGAGATATAAAATCATGTTTCATTGAGCAAATAAATTCATCAAATGAAAAGCACTTCTTCCATTGATTCTTTCCACCATCAAATACTTGTATTTGCAACTGTATCCATATACAATCTATTCCATTTTAGTAAATGAATTCTTCTCCATATCTAGCTGAGGCCACTCCACTTAAAAAAAAAATCAAACCACATTCACTATCCTTTAAACCCACAAAATTCTCCTGCCCACTGGTGTCAGGATTTGTTCCCTTTATATTGTATCACTCCTAATATCAAATGAACATGCTTCAGGAACCACCATTTTAAAACACACTGATAGACAAAAGAAAAACTCATTCCTTGATCTTACGTATTCCTCCATCCACTCCCCCAAATCTTCATGAACGCTTCCACAGCAAAACTCCTAATAGGAGCTACATAAATGTAAGACTTAAATTCCCATGTTTTATCATCTCTTTATTCCAATCAATCACACATGTGCTTCTCCCTACTCTCTGGTAAACCTATTGGTCAAAGCCATAAATAACTTCTCTCTTACTAAATTTAATAGTCAACACTCACTCTTCTTAATCTTTTTATTGAGAGATTTTCCAAGTGGCATCTCTGATACTTGCCTAATCATATCTACAAGTCCCATTTCTTAGGGAAGCATCACCTGACCTAATTTATAAAGACAAATGTCCCTAAAACAGGTTGAATAGCAATATGAACTTCTTAATAATATTTACCAGACTTGGAATTGTGTGTGTGTGTGTGTGGCCCAGGAAATTAGTTCTGAAAGAGAGAGAAAGAGACAGGCATGTAAATCTGCATAGAAAGGAAGAAACAGAGAAAAATGGTATTGAAGCAAGCTTAGTTAATTTAAAAATATATTTACTTAACATTTTCTATGACTTAGGCATTTTGGGATTTTCTAAAATTTTTAAGAAATATTTGCAAAATTTTTTAGAAAGAGATTAAAGAGGAAAAAAATCAGCATGGGAGTATAGAAAGTGAAGGAAAGATAGGATTCTGTGACAGCAGATGAGAAATAAACATGGGAAGCTATTGAAAGCAAAATTATGATAGTATATATGAAAGAATCCTGTTTTTCTAATGAGAAAACTAAGAATAAAATTAATTACTCAACAAAAATATATATGCTTTTAATTGCAAAGTAAGGATTCCTAAGTGGATTTTTTTGGGGGGGGGCATTGGCTTTGATTTTCACATCTTTGAATATTCACATGTAAATTTTTTGATGTCTGAGATAAATAATAGGACTACACAGTTTAGAAGACTAAACCTGATCACCTTCAGTCCACCTCAATTTCTTTATTCAAAGTAAGGCTTCAGTAATTCAGAAAGAGAAGAAAAGAGAGCATATAGAAAAAAAGGAAAAGCAATGATAAAATATTATTTTACTACAGTTAAATCAAGCCCAACTTATTTTTCTTTAAAATCATTTCTAACATTCTAGACGATATTGGCTTATTTTTGATAATGCTTTTTAACAAGATATAAATATGCATTGTAAGATGGGAATGTTTCTCTCACTGCTCTCTTATTAAGTAAAGTATGAATTCTTTTTTCTATTTGGAGAGACTCTGTGATATGTCTCCCACAAAGACCAATTTAATTCCAATATGAACTGAAATTTTCACAATTCATATTGTCATTTAGGTTTCAGAAGGTTAAGTAAAGGACAATAAGATATTCTTGATACAGTAAAAAAAAAAATGAAACAGCGCAAGTTTCCTTTCCCTGATATAGATTCCTTCATGCAGTTTCCCAGGATAACAGTATGTCTATAGTATTCTTTAACCATCTACCTTTTAAGGCATTTTACTTCACACTATTTTTTTCTTCATTTTTGAAAAGTATTTCTAATTTTATTAACATCTTGTGAAGAGTCATTTGCATGTAATTCGTTTCTTCATAAAATGATTTCTCTTTCTGAAATTATGCACTAGCACATTATAGAACAATCAAATTATCAGCCTCTCTTCCAAGGATCAATTCCACACTCAGAAATTATGATGAGTGAGGTTCTCCATCATTAAAACTGCGTACAAATTCTTTAGAGCTGTCAAAGCAACATCAACGGTTGTTATTTAATGTGTTTATGACTATCAGGAGTTAACGGCATTTTGTAACACGATAGAATTCTCTAGGAAGTTAATTTTTCTGTGAGTGGAATATATAGCTAAAGGCCTAAAAAATCCAAAAGAGCAATCTATTACTATTTCTAGGCCTTAGCTTCTCAACAAGTCAGTCTACCACCTTTCTGATCTACACATTAATGCTACATGAGTTCTAATTTAAATCTGATAGATTTTAAAAACAATGGATTTTTACCATTTAGTGCACTAAGTTACCAAATGAAAAATTAGTATCTAGGGAGCAGGAGTTTAGTTTTTCCCTGAGGTTTTACGAATTTTGATAGCCTGTCCTTTTACTGATAAGCATATTTTATTTTTCTTCACCTGAAGATAAATGTGAATTATTTTCCGATGTAGTCACATTAATAAATGCTAAATAATGTTTCAGGAAGAAAATATGTTGCCAATAAAACAAACAAGCAAAAACCAAATGGCACACATGCAATGGCAGGGTTTATTTCTATGCAGAAATCACATTATAGGACCACATATTTTCCAGATCAAAAGTAGAATGACAGAGCAGATGTACCTCTTCTGTTCCTTTTATTTCATTATTTCTTAAACATTAATGTGTTACCTGAGGATCTTATTGAAATTCAGATTTGGGTT
Source organism: Monodon monoceros (assembly GCF_005190385.1). Classification (NCBI taxonomy): domain Eukaryota; kingdom Metazoa; phylum Chordata; class Mammalia; order Artiodactyla; family Monodontidae; genus Monodon; species Monodon monoceros. The sequence continues at coordinate 77,100,916 of NW_021703777.1, forward strand.
CAGTAAGACAGGTGTTGGGCTTAAGACTGGGCATTTCCAAAATACTTCCTGGTGAGCAGATGTTACTGGTCTTTTTATCTGATGCCACTTTGAGTAGCAAGGCTCCATAATACATGCGTTTCCAGCAGAGAAGTGTTTCCATTGCTTGTAGTGGCTTCTTTTCTGGGGATACTTTTGGAATCTATCAGGTTTATTTTCTGTACCCTCTGTTTACTAGTGATATTACCTGCATCTAAACCTTGGGCTAGTTAGCATCATATTCTTACGCAGCTCTTAAAACACATCAGATATCTTGACCCCAATCAAGACCTACTGATAGGAATCTCTGACAGTGGAGTCCTCAAATCTGTATCTGTAAAACAACTACAAAAGTATTTACAACTTACACTAGTGTTTGAGATCCAAAAATACTAAAAGGTGTCCATCATAAGGGCAAGAATATTCATATGGCTGGGGGAAAATAAATAACCCTGCTGATTCTTTGATCTCTATTTATGCCTATTTTATTTATTTTAGTCCGTCTAATCCAATAACATATTTTCTTTCAAACTGGAAAGAACTGACCTCTTAACACAAGCAAAAGTCTCTCAAGCTATATGTTATCCCACTCACTCTGCAAAATAGCTATTATATTTTGTTGATAACTGATTTCACTCTTATGCTGTTAGAAGCTCCTGAAACCATATATGAACTATTAATCATACCTGCCTTTTAACAACCACTCATTTACTCATTGGAAAAGGGAAAAGGAAAGAGATTTCTCCACTCAGTCCTAAGGTAGTCCTCTCCAGTGTACCACTGTGACAAACCTGGTTGTTATACACAATGTATCTGCAGTAGTGTTTTGATTTGGGTATTTATAGTATTATAAAGCAAGCAAGCAAACAACAAACAAACAAAATCCTCAGGGTGTATAGATTAGTTTCAAAGTATTGTATAATATTTCTCTCAGAAGAAAACTGTTAATGATGATGAATCATGTAACCTGATTATCAATGTAGAAAAAGATACAATAGAAGTCTCCAAGCAGAATTATCTTGATTTAAATCTTCTTTTTGCTAAACTTGTAATGCTCAGCTGCATACCAATGCACGCTACATTTATGTTCAAAGCTTAAGTATCCCAATTATTTTAACAGTGATATTTGTTTCTTGACGGAAGGAGTAATATTTTATTTATTATTTTAATATTTTATGTTACAGATTATTTCCATACATAACCTGTTTTTATATGATGAAGGCATTAGATATATTGAAAGACATACATCCAGTGCTATTATATCATTTCTACTGAAAGACAGAATATTAAGTTCTTGTCTTATTAAACTTAACATTGAATTAAAGTGGATTGGTAAATGCCTTACAGTCTCTTGCACTGAGTTCTAATATGGCTAGTGTCACTTTTAGAGCAGGTGGCTGTTATTCTCACTCTGAGCCCAGAAATGACAGCTGTAATTAAGAACTTATTTGGAATACATTTGTCAGTTTATTCATGGCAAGTGATGTTGTTCACTACGTATATGTTAAAATAAAAATAAAATTATAATTTCCAGTCTTATTTCAATAAATATTTAAATTAATAAACATCTAGTAAATTTTTCAAATTAACCTTCATTATCATAATGTAATATATATTGAGTGCTTACTATGTACTAGGCATTGTTCCAAGAAAATTTAATGGACTGACTCAGTTTTCACAATTCTAGGAAATATACTACTAAAAATCCCATTTGGCAGATGAGGCAATTGACACACAGAGAAGTTAATTTACTGAGCTGAGATCATAAAATTATCAAATTTTAAGAATCAGAAATTCAGAAGACTTTCTAAGCTTCCAAATCAATGTAATTTATCACTGACTTCCATGAGCCTCATATTTGTGGCGAAAAAAGTCATGGCACTGCACTGAAATCATAATGAGTTTTTTTGTTTCCCTTGTTTCCTCATTTGCAAGAGGTCAATGTCTAAACCATCCAGAACTGATTGTTTTCAATATTTTAAACAAATTTCAGGGCTGAGATATAGTTCCTTTGGCTATGGAACTAGGCCAAAGGAACTAAGCCAGTAAATATAGAATTTAAGAAAATGATTTTATTTATGAATGGTATGTAGAGGCAGTTGGAAAATATTTTTAAGATATTGATACTATTCATGGTTAATAAAAACAAAGGCAGAATCCTTCAATCTTATCCTGTTGTATATGATGGCTATAGCCAAATATAATTTACAAGAATACCTTTAGATTTTTGAATGGCCTAGTGTTTCAAGGTCACCAATTTCAACTATATTAATATTACTATGTAGAATGAAATGGTTCCATGGTCAAAAACAGTGATGAAACATTGGGATACATAAAGTTATAAATCCGCATTTACTGAAAATCTTTTTGGAATTTTTTTTTAACATCTTTATTGGAGTATAATTACTTAACAGTGTTGTGTTAGTTTCTGCTGTAAAACAAAGTGAATCAGCTATACGTACACATATATCCCCATATTCCCTCCCTCTTGCGTCTCCCTGCCACCCTCCCTATCCCACCCCTCTAGGTGGTCAAAAAGCACCAAGCTGATCTCCCTGTGCTATGCAGCTGTTTCCCACTAGCTATTTTATATTTAATAGTGTATATATATCAATGTCACTCTCTCACTGCGTCTCAGCTTACACTTCCCCCTCCCCATGTCTTTAATTCCACCCTCTACATCTGTGTCTTTATACTTGTATTGCCCCTAGGTTCTTCAGAACAATTTTTTTTTTTTAGATTCCATATATATGTGTTAGCGTACGGTATTTCTTTTTTTCTTTCTGAGTTACTTCACTCTGTATGACAGTCTCTAGGTCCATACACCTCACTACAAATAACTCAATTTCATTTCTTTTTATGGCTGAGTAATATTCTATTGTATATATGTGCCACATCTTCTTTATCCATTCATCTGTCAATGGACACTTAGGTTGTTTCCATGTCCTGGCTATTGTAAATAGTGCTGCAATGAACATTGTGGTACATGACTCTTTTTGAATTATGATTTTCTCATGGTATATGCGAGTAGTGGGATTGCTGGGTCATATGGTAGTTCTACTCTTAGTTTTTTAAGGAACCTCCATACCATTCTCCATAGTGGCTATATCAGTTTACATTCCCACCAACAGTACAAGAGGGTTCCATTTTCTCCACATGCTCTCCAGCATTTGTTGTTTGTAGATTTTTTGATGATGGCCACTCTGAATGGTGTGAGGTGATACCTCATTGTAGTTTTTTTTTTTTTTGCGGTATGTGGGCCTCTCACTGCCGTGGCCTCTCCCGCTGCGGAGCACAGGCTCTGGACACGCAGGCCCAGCGGCCACGGCCCACAGGCCCGGCCGCTCCGCGGCACATGGGATCCTCCTGGACCAGGGCACGAACCCGGGTCCCCTGCATCTGCAGGCAGACTCTCAACCACTGCGCCACCAGGGAAGCCCCTCATTGTAGTTTTGATTGGCATTTATCTAATGATTAGTCATGTTGAGCATCCTTTTAAGTGTCTGATGGCCATCTGTATATCCTCTTTGGAGAAATGTCTATTTAGGTCTTCTTCCCAATTTTGGATTGGATTTTTTTTTTTTTTTTATACTGAGCTGCATGAGCTGCTTGTATATTTTAGAGATTGATCCTTTGTCAGTTGCTTCGTTTGCAAATATTTTCTCCCATTTTGAGGGTTGTTTTTTCGTCTTGTTCATGGTTTCCTTTGGTGTGCAAAAGCTTTTAAGTTTCATTAGGTCCCATTTGTTTATTTTTGTGTTTATTTCCATTTCTCTAGAAGTGGGTCAAAAAGGATCTTGCTGTGATTCATGTCATAGAGTGTTATGCCTATGTTCTCTTCTAATAGTTTTATAGTGTCTGGCCTTGCAATTAGGTCTTTAATCCATTTTGAGTTTATTTTTGTGTATGGTGTTAGGGAGTGTTCTAACTTCATTTCTTTACATGTAGCTGTCCAATTTTCCCAGCACCAGTTATTGAAGAGGCAGGCTTTTCTCCATTGTATATTCTTGCTTCCTTTATCAAAAATAAGGTGACCATATGTGCATGGGTTTATCTCTGGGTTTTCTATCCTGTTCCATTGATCTATATTTCTGTTTTTGTGCCAGTACCATACTGTCTTGATTACTGTAGCTTTGTAGTATAGTCTGAAGTGAGGGAGCCTGATTCCTCCATCTCCGGTTTTCTTTCTCAAGATTGCTTTGGCTATTCGGGGTCTTTTGTGTTTCCATACAAATTGTGAAATTTTTTGTTCTTGTTCTGTGAAATATGCCATTGGTAGTTTCATAGGGATTGCACTGAATCTGTAGATTGCTTTGGGTAGTATAGTCATTTTCACAATGTTGATCCTTCCAATCCAAGAACATGGTATATCTCTCCATCTGTTTGTATCATCTTTAATTTCTTTCATCAGTGTCTTACAGTTTTCTGCATACAGGTCTCTTTTTAATATGTTTTCTTTGTATTTAATTTTTGATAGTTTTTGATAGTTGGTTAATATGTGCCTGGGCATGTTTCTCCTTGGATTTATCCTGTATGGGACTCTCTGTGCTTCATGGACTTGAATAACTATTTCCTTTCCATATTAGGGAAGTTTTCAATTATAATCTCTTCAAATATTTTCTCAGTCCCTTTCTTTTTCTCTTCTTCTTCTGGGACCCCTATAATTCAAACGTTGGTACGTTTAATGTTGTCCCAGAGGTCTCTGAGACTGTCCTCAGTTCTTTTCATTCTTTTTTTCTTTATTCTGCTCTGCAGTAGTTATTTCCACTATTTTATCTTCCAGATCACTTATCCATTCTTCTGCCTCTGTTATTCTGCTGTTGATTCCTTCTAGAGAATTTTAAATTTTATTTATTGTGTTGTTCACTGTTGTTTGTTTGCTCTTTAGTTCTTCTAGGTCCCTGTTAAATGTTTCTTGTATTTTCTCCATTGTATTTCCAAGATTTTGGATCATCCTATCATTACTCTGAATTCTTTTTCAGGTAGACTGCCTGTTTCCTCTTCATTTGTTTGGTCTGCTGGGTTTTTACCTTGCTCCTTCATCTGCTGTGTATTTCTGTGTCTTCTCATTTTGCTTAAGTAACTGTGTTTGGGGTCTCCTTTTCGCAGGCTGCAGGTTCACAGTTCCCATTGTTTTTGGTGTCTGCCCCCAATGGTTAAGGTTAGTTCAGTGGGTTGTGTAGGCTTCCTGGAGGAGGGAACTGGTGCCTGTGTTCTGGAGGATATGGCTGGATCTTGTCTCTTTCGTGGGCAGGACCACGTCCTGTGCTGTGTTTTGGGATGTCTGTGAACTTATTATGATTTTAGGCAGCCTCTCTGCTAATGGGTGGGTTTGTGTTCCCGTCTTGCTAGTTGTTTGGCATGAGGTGTCCAGCACTGGAGCTTGCCGGCAGTTGGGTAGAACTGGTCTTAGTGTTGAGATGGAAATCTCTGGGAGAGCTGTCGCCATTTGGTATTACGTAAGGCCAGGAGGTGTCTGGTGGACCAATGTCCTGAACATAGCTCTCCCACCTCAAAGGCTCAGGCCTGACACCCGGCCAGAGCACCAAGACCCTGTCAGCCACATGACTCAGAAGAAAAGGGAGAAAATAAAGTAAAATAAAATAGTTATAAAAATAAAATAAATTATTAAAATAGAAAAACAAAAAAAGTAATTAAAAAACAAAAAAAGAAGAGAGCAACCAAACCAATAAACAAATCCACCAATGATAAAAAGCACTCGGGCTTCCCTGGTGGCACAGTGGTTGAGAGTCTGCCTGCCGATGCAGGGGATACGGGTTCGTGTCCCGGTCTGGGAAGATCCCACATGCCGCGGAGCAGCTGGGCCCGTGAGCCGTGGCCGCTGAGCCTGCGCGTCCGGAGCCTATGCTCCGCAACAGGAGAGGCCACAACAGTGAGAGGCCTGCGTACCACAAAAAGAAAAAAAAAGAAAAAAAGAAAACAAAAAGCACTAAAAACTATAGTAAGGTAAACATAAAAATCAGAAAATAGTCGCATACAGCAAACCCCAAAGTCTACAGTTGCTCCCAAAGTCCACTGCCTCAATTTTGGGATGATTCGTTGTCTATTCAGGTACTCCACAGATGCAGGGTACATCAAGTTGATTGTGGAGATTTAATCGGCTACTGCTGGGGCTGAATGGAGAAATTTCCCTTTCTCTTTTTTGTTCGCACAGCTGCTGGGGTTCAGCTTTGGGTTTGGCCCCGCCTCTGCATGTAGGTCACCCTCTGGCTTCTTTTTTTCACTCAGAGAGGAGGGGTGAAAGGAGTGGCTGATTATGTGGCTCTGGCTCACTCAGGTTGGTGGGAGGGACGGGTACAGAATGCAGGGCGAGCCTGTGGCAGCAGAGGCCAATCTGATGTTGCAGTAGCCTGAGGCACACCGTGTGTTCTCCTGGGGAAGTTGTCCCTGGATCACGGGACCTTAGCAGTGGTGGGTTGCACAGGCTCCTAGGAGGGGAGGTGTGGATAGTTACCTGTGCTTGCACACAGGATTCTTGGTGGCTGCAGCAGCAGCGTTAACGTTTCTTGCCCGTCTCTAGTGTCCGCACTGATAGCCGCAGTTCGTGCCCATCTCTGGAGCTCCTTTAGGCAGTGCTCTGAATCCCCTCTCCTCATGCACCCCGAAACAATGGTCTCTTGACTCTTAGGCAGTTCCAGACTTTTTCCCTGACTCAATCCTGGATAGCTGTGGCACACTAGCCCTCTTCAGGCTGTGTTCACGCAGCCTACCCCAGTCCTCTCCCTGCGATCTGACCGAAGCCTGAGCCTCAGCTCCCAGCCCTCATCTGCCCTGGTGGGTGAGCAGACAAGCCTCTCAGGCTGGTGAGTGCTGGTCGGCACTGATCCTCTGTGCAGGAATCTCTCCACTTTGCCCTCTGCAGCCCTGTTGCTCTGCTATCCTCCGTGGCTCCGAAGCTTCCCTCCCCAGCTTCCCCACCACTGAAGGGGCTTCCTAGTGTATTAAAACTTTTCCTCCTTCACAGCTCCCTCCCAGAGGTGCAGGTCCTGTCCCTATTCTTTTGTCTCTGTTTTTTCTTTTTTCTTTTGCCTTACCCAGGTACATGGGGATTTTCTTGCCTTTTGGGAAGTCTGCGTTCAGTAGGTTTTCTGTAGGAGTTGTTCCACATGTAGATGTAGTTTTGATGTATCTGTGGGTAGGAAGGTGATCCCCATGTCTTACTCCTCCACCATCTTGAAGGTCCCTCCTCTGGAATCTTCAATATGCTAATGTGCTTGATATTTTATAGTGCTAATGTGACTCAATATGCTAATATATTCTAAATCAGAGCAGCATTTCCTAAAAATTATTTATTCATAACTTTGTTGTTTTCCATGGAGCACAGTGTTCCATAGTACCTGGTTGGGAGATTTTGTCTAGAATCCTGGGAATGAAAATGAGTTACAGGCAAATAAGGGCCATGTGCTAGAGGTAGAAGAGGTCATATTGAAAACAGACTGTGTATGAAAGGTGAGAGAGAGACTAGGGCTGTGACTCCTATGAATTTGATTTGAGATATGAACAGGAAATGTAAAATGTATATGTGTGTGTATGCCATGCATGTATTATATTTTAAATGTATAGACTGTTTGCAATCATCTTGGGAGAGAAAACAGATTGAGAAGAACTTCTAAAGCTCTAACATCTTAGGAGGAGGAAAGAAAACAAACAAACAAAAAATTGAATATAAATGGCCAGTGATATAAGAGAAAAAACCAAGAGAGTATCAAGAAAAGGAAAAGTCTTTCCAAGTTAAGGGGGTTGATAAACTGTATTAACTGTTGTTGAGAAGTTAACTAAAGAAAAGAAGTATACACTAAAAATAAAAATAGGGAGGTTTCTGTTAACTCTGGAAGAAAAGGCAAAAATTTCAATTGTTAGTTTGTTGATCTTCCCCCAATGCAAAAATATTTTAAGGGCAGAACCTGAGTCTTAAATCTTATGTCCTACTGATTTACAATGTAGTTGAAATGTAAGTAGCTTATTCGATTTGATTTGATTGTTAATTTGATTTGATTGCTTATTTGATTTGATTTGATTGCTTATTTGATTTGATTTGATTGTTAATGTCTGAAAGAGTGCCATAATATCTATTTAGCTTTCTCTGCAAAATAAGCACATACAATTTATCTTCCAACAAATTGATATGATAGAAACAATTAATTTGGTACTGGACATTCTAGATTCAAGAAATGTAAGAATTCTGAATATAAGTTATGATTCAGAAGAATTAAGTAATATCTCAAAATGCTGATTCTAAAATTAAATAAATATGTTATAATTCACATGATGCCATTTTTATAAATTAAAATTTTCATTTCCGTGAATATATATCAACAAATATATTTTAACAGTTTAATTACTAAGTCAAACCCTAAAGAAAGATTAATGAGATCGTCTTTAATTTAGGTTGCCCATGTATATGAATTACAACATAGCATAAACAAACATAGATCTACATTTTTAGACTGATTAAGTGGTTCTGTGTTAGAGCCCAGCCATATCAATAATTTATTTTTAACAGCTTTATTGAGGTATAATTGTTATATAAGAAGAAATCACATATTTAAGTTGTACAATTTGATGAATTTGGAAATATGCAACACCCATGTTACCATCATCAAAATAAAGGTAATAGATATATCCGCACCTCCCAGAGTTTTCTGTGTCCTTAGCTTTTTGTTGTTTTTTTCTGGGTAAGAACACAGCATAAGAGCTACCCTCTTAACTTCTGAAGTGCACAATACCATACTGTAACTACAGGCATCATGTTGTATAGCGGATCTCTAGAAATTATCCATCTAGTATAACTGAAACTTTATACCCTTGGAAAAACAAAAACTCCCCATTTCCTCCAACACCTTATCACTGCCAACCAGTACTGTATTCTCTGCTTCTATGAGTTTGACTACTTTAGATTCCCAAGTAAGTGGAATCAATGGGTTTATATCCAAAAGAATATCGAGGAGCCATCTGCACTCCCATGTTCATTGCAACATTATTCATAATAGTCAAGATGTGAAAACAACCCATGTATCCACTGACTGATGAATGGTAAAGAAAATGGGATATTATTCAGCCTTATGAAAGGAAGGAAATGCTGCCATTTGTGACAACGTGGATGAACCTGGAAGACGTTAATGAGTGAAATAAGCCAGTCACAGCCATTGTTTACCAAGTTCCTCAGTTCTTCCGGTATACATCATATTGTGAGATCCACTCTGCTAAATTAATCCAAATGAGCAACAAAATGTAAAGCCACTGTTCTTTTTTCATTTTCAACATGGTTATAAAGAAAATTCATGTTGTTATATTTAACATGTCAAGTATATAAAATATACTTGGTGCTTAATAAAATAATGCTTTTATTTTTTTGTTTTTGTTTTTTGTTTTTTGCGGTATGCGGGCCTCTCACTGTTGTGGCCTATCCCGTTGCGGAGCACAGGCTCCGGACGCGCAGGCTCAGTGGCCATGGCTCACGGGCCCAGCCGCTCCGCAGCATGTGGGATCTTCCTGGACCGGGGCACGAACCCGTGTCCCCTGCATCAGCAGGCAGACTCTCAACCACTGCGCCACCAGGGAAGCCCTAATGTTTTTAATTAATGAGAAATACAGTCTAGTTTCCTAGATCAGTGATGTTCCATGGAGACTATATAATACATAAAATTTGAATTTTTAAGCCAAATTTACACAATTGTTTTAAGTTTCTGATAGAAACTCTTTTCTTCCAAGCATGCATATGTTTCCAACATGCTATATAATATAATCAGGTAATCTTACTGGTGGCTGAACAGCTGGTGTTCTTGGACTTCCACCCTGATAACTCAGATCCTCTCTATTTTTACTCTTCTAATCTGGCCACAAACAACCTCATTTTTTATTCCATTTCACTCCCTCATATCTGCTCATTAATCATAACTTTTGATAATATGTAACTTTGTTCATCATGCCTTGTATTGTCCATGATATGTGTGTATTGTCTTTTCTGTATGTATATCCTCCAGTGTCAGTTCCTTTATTCATAAAGAATATGATTTGGCCCAAATAACTACTGATACTCTTTAGGAAGATTTTTTTCCCTTATTGGCTGATATCCATCCTGTAATCTACTCAACTGTGACTAGGGAGATGACTTACATGGCAACAATATAGTAACCAATGCATAAAGAACTGCTAGGCTATTTTTTCAACAGCAGACTGGATGAAGTAGTTTCCTTTAAAAAAAATCTGGGGCTGTTAAAGGTATTTGAAGGAGACAACAAAAACAAAACAAAATAAAAACTCTTCTCTAGTACATCAGGACAAATTGATGCATGCAATTCCTTGTAACTCAGCAAAGCAATGACGTCTTCACTTAAAGATGAGTTTATTGTTTAGAACAAGGCATTATATGCCTATTCATATATTTCAATAAGATGTAAACACCAAATCTATATCACCATGTATTAAACACATGAAATGCTTATGACACAATTTCACATTCTTAGGGGGAAATTTTCCTAGGTATAAAAGAGATTCAATAAAGAAAGGCAAGAAATAACAAAAAAGGTACTAATTCAGAGATCCAATATAACATACATAAATTATTATTTTTCATATAATATCAATTAAAATTAACTAGGCATGTTTACTTTCTGAGTAAACTGTTGGTAAATAAACTCCATTAAAAAATGACACATCTAAAAATTCATTACTGAATTAGAATGTAAAAATTAGAATCATGAAATTTTTATATTTATGAACATATTTAATAAAGGAAAAGTGAGTCTTTTAATCTCAGTCCTTTCGTGCTCCTAACATTCCAGGTGAAATTAATTTGAAAGCTTCAGTATATAGCAATGTAATTTTCCTATGTATGCTTTCACAGGTTCTAAATTAAGAAAAAAATAGTTGTTAATCAGTTCTGCTTTTAGTGTTAGCCTTAAACTTTTCAATTTTCAATTACTTACTTTAGACATTTTACTAAGTTAAAAACAATTCATAAATGATTGCATTTTGGCAGTAGCTATATTTGAACAGACTATATATTTGCTCAAGGAATAAATTCATGATGAATTGAAGCTTAAGTTTTGTAATTTTGGTATCTAGCATATATTAAAATCTCTAAAAAGTCATTTTGTCAATTATCAAATAATTTCTTCTTGAATAAGGAGAAATGCAATGTCACTTTCTGACCATGAGTTTTGTAACACAATATGTGCAAGTTCTCCATATAAAACTGTTGTATTTCAAGAAATTTCATCACTAATATTGTAATTTCTTAAATTGAATATGTGAACCAACTGCTAATTTTGAGAAGTGAAAAAGGAAAAAAATGTTTTGAAGTTTTATGATGAACATCTCAAATCATGTAAATTCAAGCCAGAAACACCCTCATCCATTAGTACTATTTTGTCCTCCCTTCTTTCACACTGAACTTCCTGTAAATTAAGGGCCTACTTCTATTTTTCAATCATATCAAAGTTTCTATTGATGAGTCCTAGAGAGACAGTCTTTTTTCCTTTACTCTTTACCCCTGAAACCTCTTACTAAATACACAGGCTTTCTAATTCTCTAAGTTTTCAGTTACAAAACAATATATTCCATTTGATGTCATTTTATTTAATGACATTGAGATAAACAGTTTCAAATGACTTTTGGAGCAGTTTATTAAAATTTTCATTAGCCTTGAAAGCATGTTTCAAATTAGAGATTATTCATACCATACACTAAAATATAATAAATGCTTATAGAGAGCAAAAAAAGAACTGGCAGAAGCTAACTCACTCAATCCAAACTAATCTCTGTTCTTGGGAGAGAGTACTATCAAGCTCATGATATTCTTTCACGTGGAGTAAATATGACTGACAGGAAATGTCATAAAGTTCCTCTTTAAAAGTGCAGTGTACTTGTCTTTTAACCTACTCGGGAAGAGCTGAAACTACTATACAACAGTTTCGTGTATACCGATGCTGAGACCTTGACAGTACTTTCCTTATTACTGCAAATTATCAAATTATCCAGACCAGCTTCTCAGGAGTCATTTTTTCCAAACATGTTACATCAGAAGCAGGAAGCTTAATTTCCCCTAATACCTGGTTAAATAAGAAAAGGGTTTTTAAAATGTAAAATAGATAGCTAGTGGGAAGCAGCTGCATAGCACAAGGAGATCAGCTCCCTGCTTTGTGACCACCTAGAGGGGTGGGATAGGGAGGGTGGGAGGGAGACGCAAGAGGGAGGGGATGTGAGGATATATGTATACGTGTAACTGATTCACTTTGTCGTACAGCAGAAACTAATACAACATTGTAAAGCAATTATACTCCAAAAAAGATGTTTAAAAAAGTGGTATTTAAATTATTATTGGCTCAATGATTCCTTTTACTTACAAAAACATAATTTATTAATACTATAGGAATCAAAACTATCTCCAACAGTTTCAGTAATACAAAGTTTTCATTAATACATTGTAAACTATACTAAAGTAAGAACAAATTTTTCTTGCAATTGCAGAACCTAAAAAAGAATCTGGAACATAATTCTCGAATATCATTATTGAAAGAATCCCTACATTAATAATATATTTAAATAAAAGCACATCTAATAATGAAGTCTAAATATAGTCAATGTTATTTTTTCTTCTTTCATAATTACTTTCTCTCTTTTAATCTATTCCAGAGATACCCTTACCCAGAAATAATGTTTTACCAGCTCTCTGGGCATCCCTTAACCCAGTCAACCTGACACATAAAGTTAACCACAACAGCAAGTATCTACAATTTGCTATAATCTAAATGCACAAATAACCCAGGAATTAAAACTCTCAGCACTGAATGTGGCTGAAAGGATATCTGGGAGCTGATCTATGAGTATACTATCTTAGTCAATTTTTGGAAAAACTAGGAAATTCCATGCAAACCCTCTGCCAACTGGAAAACCACAATTGGTTTCCAAAAATTTCAGGCGCTTCATCCAAAGCTTTTTTATCTTCACTGTTTTACATTTCCAATAAAAATTCTGACAAAACTGCCTAGCTAGATGATTTCTATAGATTTTGTAATGGTAATGTGGATTAGAATTCAAAACACGTCACAAAGATATATTTCATTCAGAATGACAGAAAGTACTTTGGAATCAGTTTTCTATTTTGCAAAACTGATGTTATAAATAATGGATCTATAGATGCTCTTTTGGTTTGTTTAACTTGTTTTGTATTTCTTTTGATGCTGTTCAGATAAAGGAACTTTAACCCCATTCTTTTCATTCACAGTAAGTCATTTATAGACTTTGAGAGTATTCTTACTGATTTCACTATTTCCCCCAACAAATAAAACAGTTTGAAATGTAGCCCTAAGAGCAAAATAAAGTAGTACGCTAAGCCACTAGCAGTCATGACCAGGGTAGGCTTTGATCTCACATCAATTTTCCTTCACCACAAATGTAATTTGGGGATAAATATTGCTATGAAAATTCAGTGAACGATTTTACAGTGCTTGCAACATGGCAAGTGAAGATACTTTGTGCCCAACACAATTTAATTTGCTAGTGGTCATTTCATTTTTAACAGCTTCTCTAGAATTGAATATATATGAGTGCCTGCCCTCCACTCCACAAAACTTTGAAATGATCATTTGGAAATTACTGAGCTTTCTCTCCCCTAAAAATGGCTTGTATCTTTCATTTATGTGTATTTACCTCTTTGTACTTTTCATCTTCCCAAATACTATCATCCCTTAGTATTCAGCTCAAAGCCCAGGTTCTCCCCTAAAGACTTCCTTTACATGATCTTTAATTTACCTAAAAATAGTGCAGAAAAAAAAAAGTGACATATACACTTTTGGGGTAACTATTTTCCTAATGAGGGTTAACTACTAATAAATAGGTAAGTTACATAAATTATGATTCACAAAGAAACATTTTGGAAGTGTGAGAGTTACTAGGGCTGCATTTGATTTTCATTGTGCATTTCATAGTTTATTCAACCAATACACAATTTTAGGACATTTCAGTTCTTTCTAGTCATTTATAATTAAAAATAATATTTTATGCATATGTCAGTTTACATATTTACTGGTTCATAATTGAGATGCAATGCTAGAAGATAACTGGTGAGTCAAAGTTTTAGTTTACATGTAGTTTTGTTAGATATTGCTGTTTTTGTCTCCATTATAGAGGCACCCGTTTGCATCCAGTCTAAGAGTGTATGAATCCTAGCAGCCTCAAAATGGTATATGTTGTTAAACTTTGGGATATTTTCAAATCTTTTAGTTTATAAAGCTAAACCAAAAATGAGATCTCAGTTTCATTTTAAATTTAAATTACATTTACACTTATATGAATGAGATTGAATATTTTTCATAAGTTTAAGAGACATGTAACCATATTAATTTCATTTTCTGTGAACTGTGCTCATTCGTCTGTTCTTCCATAAGTTTTTGATCTTTTTAATTGACTTGGAGCACTCTCTACACTAGATCTACTTGACTCTCACCTATGATATAATTTGCAAAGGTAAACACATACGTACTTACATACACGATATATATGATCATCCAACACATTTTTAATGCACTCAAATTTGTCCCCTCAAACTTGCTATTCCCTCAAGATTTTGAGTCATTGTTACAAAACTAGTCTCTCCTCCCAAAATATAAAGAAGTTTTCTGTAAGAAATTATTTGGTTTCATTGGTAATTTTTAAATTTAGAATCTACCATGGTGAATGATGAGATATGTGGATCTAGCAAATTAGCACAAATGTCCAGAAATCAAACAGAAAATAACATAAACAAATTAACTTCCTCTCCATCTTCCCTGTCTTTTTCCTTTTTTTCTCCTCCTGTTTCTCTTACATCATTCTTTCCTTTCTATGCTTCTTGTTATTTCCCATTTTGTTTCTGAAAGTATCTATGGTAACAAAAAAGAATACTGTAAAACATAATAGCTGAAACAAAAACTAAGGCAAAAGAAGAAATTTAAAAAGCTTTATAAATATATTGAATTAGAAACTATTGGACAGAAATCTCATGTGACTGTTTACATAATCACTTAATCAAAGTCACTTAACTAATCAGTGATAAAACAGAATCTGAACCCAGTTAACTATAATTCCATAAAAACCCCACAAAACCACAGTATGAACATCTAATCAACCTAATCCAAAAATGTATGACTTAGGTCAATGCTAACAACACAAAAATAATATATTCCTGACAGATAAAAGTATGTTGTATGCTGAAAGGTCATATTACAAAGAGCAGCCCTATGCAATTTGAAAATCTTCCCATTACATTAATTTTTCTTTTGTACAGATATATATTTGATCAGGGTTAGGCCTGAATATATTTTACTCTACAGATTATCTTCTCAGTAAAACAATCAAAAAGAGATTATCTTTCAATTTAGGAGGCTATTTTAGATTTGTATTTCCAATTAACACATAACAAAATTGAGTCAAGAATGAAAGAGGCCAAGGTATATTCATTGTATTTGTTTATTTTTAATACTATTTTGTTGATGAGAAAACAAAGAGAGGTTATGGCTAATGATAAAGAGGATTTGTTGTTAAAAGAAAATCTTCATGTGAGGAGCAACAGAAAGAGAACAAAGATAACAATGTAAAAATTATTTTAATTAGTTCTTCGTTGCTAGAAAGATATCTTTCCTAATTTGTTTTTTCAGTAGATCAATCATTTAAAAATTTAATTAGATACTTAAAGAGCTATCAGCCTTTACAGTTTATTACAACAAAATCAGGTTCACAGGATAGCACTTAATCAGAAGGTTCTGTTCATAGTTCATAACACCACATCAGGGCCAAATTATCAAACTGGTGCAAAGATGAATTAAAATAGAAATGACTTTTATAAAGTAAAAAATGCTACCTCATTAATCAAGACAAATTAATTTGATTTTAATCTTTCCAAATGCATATGATGATTAAGGAGTCATAAAATATCTAAAGATATAAACATTTGTATAAATTGTTTCCTATGTGAAAATAACAAATTGGAAAAACAATATTTTTATAGCAATCAATTAAGTTACTTCCTATGGTTTTGTAAGTGTTAGATAAAATTATTTCTCTGGTAAACTTTAATAGGCAATATTTATGAGAGAATATTTTACAGATCTAAAAAATTAAGTCACTTAATATTTAAGTTAGTTTTTAAACCTGTAGATTCCTTTAATATGAAATAGAACGTACCCGTATGCTGATACATGATGGAATTATAATTACATATTATATATATATATTTAAATTACATTTATCATATATACTGTGAGCAAACATGTACAAGTATAAATGTATATTTTTATATTTTAAGAAAATATAATTTTTCTATATTTTTAATCTTTTGAATTATTTTTTGTTGGTTTTGCCATGAAAATATTTTGAACATGGTTTTTAGTGTTTTGCTAGAAATTATATATATTTATATACATATATACATGTATATAAATATGCATATATATATATGTCCATGTACGTGTGTATGTACATTGATTAATGGTTTCTTTTTTGGCTTATGAAATTAAACACATCCTCAGAAAATTGTTCCCACTAATACAGTACATCAAAATCCTCACATATTTTCTACTAATCCTTCTGGGATTTTATTTTTAATGTTCAAAACTTCTATCTTTTCTGAATTTATTTCTCTAAGAAGTAAGGTAGACATCACCTTTCCTTTTTGTTCCCCCCAAGTGGGAAAATGCTACTAAGTTTTCCAAATGCTACTGGAAAATGAATCATTTACTTATTGATATAAAATGATACAAGACAAAACAATATATAATATAAGATAATGTAATAATGTCTATTATTTCATTGATTGGTTTCTCTCTTCTTGGGCTACTACCACATGGCTTTGATTCATTTACATGGAAATAATTATATATTACGTCTAGTCACCCTTCACTAATTCAATTTTTCAGAATTTTCATGGACAATTTTCCCAATATTTTTATATCAACTCTAGAATCAATGTATCTAGTTCTCAAAGTGAAGAAACACCAAAAAGCCTAATCCTATTGGTATTTTTATTAAGATTGAATAGAAATCATTTATGGAAAGTTGACATCTTCATGGTAGCAATGTTTATTTGCAAGTAAAACAAATCATGCCTTTGATATTTAATATTCTTATTCTTCTGCCTACAATAGTAATTTTATCTCTTATTTCCTAATTCCCCTATTTAAAAACTTTTTAAAAAATTCAACATCTATAACTTCAATCATAAGGTTATATCCTTTTTGCCAATTACGATTCCTAGTCATTTTGTTCCCGGTATAAATCCAGACCATATGACTTACTGGATTTTAATGACTTACTGGATTCTTATTGCCAAAAATTCATTTAGATTTTTAAAAATTATTACATGTGATTTGGTCAGAGGGTTAGTTTTCATGACATCCGAGTTGGTTCAGGTTTCTATATCTTTATAAAAGGGTTTTATTATGGTTTTTTTTCTTGCTTTTGTATGATCTGGAATATTTTAAATAGCCTTGGAATTTGTTTGCAATTCTATGGTTTTCCATGGACATGATGCTTTATTATAGCAGTAGGGATAGTTGACTCTATCTATCTATGGACATGATGCTTTATTATAGCAGTAGGGATAGTTGACTCTATCTATCTATCTATCTTAGAGATTGCTTCCAGGAAATTGGCTCACACTGTTGTGAAAGCAGGTAGGCTGAAATCACATTGCTTATTCATTTATTTCCCTGATTTCACGGCAATACGTTGGGTCATAATTTTTATCTGCTCAGGGGCAGCATTAATTTTCAGTGAGTGATCATAATCTGCTATTTTATCTTTTCTTCTTATAGATATTGTGTTGCATCCTTTTATTCTTATTTACCTTAATTTGGAGTGACTAAGGTAATTTTTTTTTCTTGCCAAGCCACTTGTAGAATGTCTAAAGTGAATAAAGGAACCAACACAATGTCTTGCTGGAAAAATTCTGCCTGTTCTCATTTAAGCTCCTCAACAAACAGACCTGTGTGTGTGTGTGTGTGTGTGTGTGTGTGTGTGTGTGTTTACTTTTACTCCTCAGCCAACAAGGGTTAGTAGTTGACTGATTACTTAAAAAGTAATCTCAATCTCTATCTCCCTCTCTCTTCCTCTCCCCCCACCCTGCCCCTGCTTAACTTTACTCAGTTTCATGGACAGATTGCTTCTGGCAAAGATGGGATGTCTATTCTTCTTCTTTTGATGTGTCTTCGATTCTACTCATTAGTGACAGGGTCCAAGAGAATCCTGATGCCAACTTGTGTACCCCTTTCCTGTGGTTCCAAATAAGAGATTGTTGGATTTCCCCCCTGCTTAGTGTGGCACCTGCTTTGGAGAACTGAGCTCTACTGTCTTTGCTTAAGATTTGCAAAGCAGATGTCCTCTCTAGGCATTTTTTTGTCACCCTGGTTTGATCTTAACTGCATTTGGCAGCCCTTTCTGATATATCATGGTTTACATTATCATTGAAGATGGAGATTAAGTTTGCATTTCTCACCAAACTTTCTATTTAGGTATAATATACAAAAGAGGAAGGGAAGTGTTTCTTAACTCTACCTCCACAGAATTGGAAGTTATTCTTATTTGCTTAGATATTCTTTTCATTCATTCACTTATTGCTTTACTTAAGTATTTATTAGAAATATTATTTTTAGTTAAAATGTTAACATTTGAAAGATTTTGTGGAGAACAGTAGATGATAATTGTGAAGGTTAATTTTACGTGTCAACTTGGATAGGTCATGGTACTCAGATATT
The DNA here is from genome assembly GCF_005190385.1 of Monodon monoceros. NCBI lineage: Eukaryota > Metazoa > Chordata > Mammalia > Artiodactyla > Monodontidae > Monodon > Monodon monoceros. Next base: position 77,119,686 of record NW_021703777.1, read on the forward strand.
TGGTCAAATGCTAGTCCAGATGTTGCTGTGAAGGTATTTTTAGATGAGATTAATATTTGAATTAGTAGATTCTGAGTAAAGCAGATTACCCTCCATGATGTGTGTGGGCCTCATCCAATCAGTTGAAGGTTTGAAGGCCTTAAGAAGAAAAAGACTGACTCCTCAGAGAAGAGAATTCTACCTGCAGTCTGCTTCAGACTTGAGCTACAGCAGCAACTCTTTCCTGTGTCTCCATCCTGCTAGCTTCCACAATAATGTGAGCCAAATCCTTGAAATGAATCTCTCTCTCTCATACACACACCCTACTACTTCCATTTCTCTGGTGAACCCTGATGGACACAATGCATAAAATGAAGTCTATGCACTCTATATGCCTAATAGGAGAAAATAACACCTCTTTGCAAAAGATTTTAATACAAAATACTATAATATCATTATGTTTTTCATTTTTATAAAGGCATCATGTGGATTCTAATGTCATGAGTTATATGGAAACTAAGAGGCAGAAAACAATAAATCTTGGAAATTATCAAAAACTTTAAGGAGGATTTTGTAGATTGTGAAAATGGCCACAAATCTTAACTTCTCCTTCTGTGCATGCCCTTTTATTACATGTGATTTTGCAACACCTTTCTCTACCACTTAAATTTGGTCAATCAAATGTGGCAGAAGCAATACTATTCTGATCTTGAGTGCAGAACTCAAGATATCTTGCATACTATCATACTCTTTCTTGATTTCAAGCCAAACTACCTTGTGAACAAGTCTGGCTAGCCTGTCAGATGATGAGACTTCATCTAATCTTAAACCTGCTACACCCAGATTTAGTGAGCCAACTGCCCTAAAATAGCACAGCTTTGCTATCCTGTAGCTGACTGTAGCCACACAAAGAGACCAGCTCGTATCAGCCAAGTGTGATCCAGGTTAACAAAACCATCCAGCTGAACCCAGCCTAACAGCCAACCATTAGCATGTGAGGTAAATTAATGGTTGATATTTTAACTTTTGGGGTGATTTATTACACCATTAGATACTTGATAGTAGAGGATGTGACATTTGAATTTAATTAGTAATGTTTGGAAATGTGATTTCTGATGGGCATAACATGTTCCATAATTATTTATGAGGTTGTAAATTATGTAAGATTCTTTTAAAATGAACTTCACATATAGTAATATCATGCTTTATTTCTTCTGTTTGCATTTAAACTTCTTAACCTTTCATCAGAAATCTTAGTTTTCTCTTTGACAGAGAGTTAAGGAATTTAAAGTGAAAAATCATAGTGTCTAGCTCAGGGGCTAATACATAATAGACACTTAAGGAAGAATTCCTGCCTTTAACCAGCTCCAAGAAGGATGCTTTTTCTCGACTGTGAAACCTATTACTAAAGCAACGTTATTCATTTTTCTAGTTAATGTTCTTCTCTGATTTAATTATTTTATTAATTCAGGTTAATAGTTATTTGATTCAGAAACTGGCCAGAGATTGGTATATTTGCATGGATTCTAACCCCTGACAAAATAAAATAAAATTAAAGCAGATTTTTCTTCTGATTAAACACTAAGAATTAGTAAAGCTACTGCTTTCTCAGCTGATTCATTAATTGACTTCAGTTAGAAGTTTTGCCAAGAGGAGTAATGACTGCACAACTGACATCAAAGTGATTAATCCATGGAAGGGTACAAAAGCAAAGGCAAGGAAGACAAAGGAATAAAAGTAAAGTCTTTGCTTCTTTATATTTCACTGTCTACTTGAGGTTAGTCAGACAATGCAAATGTTACACTTGTCATATATAAAACAAAATCCCATCTCAGAAACAAAATTTTTTAAAGTAAGCAATTTGTCAAAAAGATGAATGGAATAAAATCTGATTTTCATGTTTTTTTAAAAATTTGCTAAGTGGAAAATACACGTACATACATAAAAAGAAATAAGGAAAAAAGATAAAGTTACAAATTAAGTACATCCATCAAATAAAATTGTCTCTTCAAAAATATTTCTATTCGGGTTTCCCTGGTGGCGCAGTGGTTGAGAATCCGCCTGCCGATGCAGGGGACACGGGTTCATGCCCCGGTCCAGGAAGATCCCACATGCTGCGGAGTGGCTGGGTCCGTGAGCCATGGCCACTGAGCCTGCGCGTCCGGAGCCTGTGCTCCGCAACGGGAGAGGCCACAACAGTGAGAGGCCCAAGTAACGCAAAAAAAAAATATATATATATATATATATATATATATATATATATATATATATATTTCTATTCTATATTTTTCTTACTAACTTGTTAAATATGGTTACTTCTCTCTGAAGCACAGTAGATTATTATACAAGATGTAATCCTACACAGGATCAACATTGTTTAATCAACTTATTTAGTCAGTTAATCATTAATCATTTTCTCCCTGAAACCAAGTCTTTGTCAGAGTTAAGACTTGGGCATATAAAAGTGAATGAACTATAGTCATAACTGCCCTTTAGGAATTCAGTCATGAGATGCAGACAAAGAGATGAAACATCAATTACAATAGTTGTTATAAGTGCTACAATGGGTCACTTAGGAGATATATGATTGCATGAAAACTCCAAATTTTTTTTATAAAATATTATCAAAAGCTTTATAGGTCAAAAAATGCTTAGTAACAGTTTCATATTTGGATAGATATTCACCATTCGAGAAATGGAGAATAGCGTTTGATAAAACATGCTTTGTATACACAAAAACATGGATTAAATACGTCATGGCATATTCTGAAAATTAAATCCATTAGTAGTAGGAGCACAGTGAGAAGGGTTGGAAATTGTTTATGATAATTTTAAAGATTCAGGTACAAGACAAGATGATGGGAGGTTTCTTCCCTTCCTGCCCCATTGGCATAAGATGTTGACACCAACACATGAGCAAGAGACATCAGTGAAGATTTGTATGTAAGGAAATATCACAATCTGATTCCATATTAGAAAACTCAGTGTTTCCTGATGATATGTGACATTTGTAAGAAGTGATTACAACTTTTTATGCATACAGATTGGCTTACGCATTTGACTTTAAATAAACTGCATAGAAAGTGAGTCTACATTTTACCCATGTCATTTTATAAAGGAGTTTTACCAAGAGAGACATAAATAAAATAATTATTTAACAAGTTATACTAAAATAAATACAAAATAATGAAGTAATTATGAACGCAGCGCAAATATTATATGACAAAGAAACATCTCTCTCGTATGAATGCTTTAGTTTTAAAGCAGTTTGAAATTGTGATAATTTCAACACTTGTTTATCAGAAAGAAAATATTTACACCAAAACAAACAAACATGCTTAAGAAGAAAATGAACTCAAGTGAAGTAAAAAGGAAGAACATACAGTTGCTTTCTTTGCATTTGAGTTTCAAGTCCTAGTCTGTTTTGTTGTAAATCTGGGTAGTGGAAAGCATGAAATCTTGTTTTAGTGCTAGGTGAGAAGAAAAAGAAAAACCAGGATGTGGAAAGCGCACCAAATCCTCATATTCCAAATTATAGATTGTATTTAAATTGGGAACATCACATAAAAGAACAGCAGTGTATTGGAGGGATAAAAAGGAGACAGAAGCAGCAATTTTCTTATAGAAAAACATATAGAATTGTTTTACTTTAAAAAACTTTGCAAATGTAAATTTGCTCACAAAAGTTACAAAATATTTAACAGGATAAATAGGACAATTTTCAAACTTTCTAACCTGAACTAATTCAAAAAGTCTTCTAATTGTTTTTTCCTGCTTCCATATTTCTCCCCTTCTAACCATATCCACATAGTAACCAGGGAGCTCTTTATACAACAAATCAAACCATATTTCCTTCTTGCTTAACATCAAATGGCTACTCACTGCACCAACAACACAATTTCATCTTGTTGCCATGTCTCTCAGCCATGTGTTGTCTGCCTACCTCTGTCTTCATCTCATAACCTTCCTAGAGATCATTATTCTTCAGCCATATCAGCTATCTTCCTGTTTCTCAAACGAGCATAGTCTCTTTTCACCTGAAGTAATTTGTGCTTGCATTTTGCTAAAACTTGTATATTTTTCGTTCCTTCTCATAAATTTGATGTCAATGCTCTTTGCTCAAAAAATGCCCAAGCTTGCAGAAATGTCTGACTATTCACGGAGCACTGTCCCCTAATATCACTCATTTATAAAACTAGAGTAATAATTGTTTGGATTAAGGAACATAATATACATATACATGTATATACATATAATATGCTGGTTGGTTTGAAATCTCGGGAGTTTCCCAGGTATGATCTGAAACTGAGCCCTGTATATGGAGAGCAAGGAGAGACAGAGAAAGAGACAAACTACTCCTGATTTGTAGGTTGCAGGGTTACTAAGCAAGGGGTCTTATTGACAAAGGCTTGTCTTGGATGGCCACAAGATGAGTAGATCTCCCCGACTGTCCACCAGAATCAAGGCTGCATCCTTGAAAACAACTCCCTCTGTGGGACTGGTGGGCAGAACGTACATTCCAAGGACAGGGGAGGGGGGAGAGGAGCCTCCGATTGCCCAGTCCAGCTCAAAGGTCAACTTGTGGTCACATCCTCTCCATAACTTCCTTCAACACCTCACCCCTCCTGACTGGATCTTCCAATGTTATATGTTCCGCCTCCTCCACAGTGTACCCTGAGAGGCCAATAAGGAGTTTCACTAGCATGGAGGTGGCTCATTTGACAGCTATCTGGCCACACTGGAGGCAGATGCCATAGTAACAATACAGGCACATGTAAGAGAAACACAGGTTAAGATAATGATTCCCAAAATAAGTAACCGTTTTTTCCAACAGGAGCCCTATGATTCAAACCATTGATTTACTAAGTCTCCTAGGTTCAGGACAAGATCACTGATGGTGTTCACTTGTGTCCTCAAGTGATTTAATAAAGATAATACATCAACTCATCAGATATGAACACATAACATTCTGTTTGGATAATGGCTCAGGTGCCTTCTTGTGAAGCAGAAATCCTATTTTGGAGGACAACTTTTCTCATTAGAGATATTTTAGTACTCAGTAAAGACAGGCTTTGTTGGCTATCATTTAAGGTTTGTTGAATGAATTTAGTAAGGGCTTCTATATGTGCTATAATGTCTTCCAGGACAATGGAAGGGACAAAAACAGCAGACAAATCAGTGTACCAGTGTTAAAGAGAATGTGCCTATCCTATAACCAGACACCACAGGAGCAGCAGCAGAAGTCTAAGGTCTAAGGTCAAAATGACAGGTATTTAGTAGGGATCACATGGAAAGGTCAACTTCTTCTGTAATAATTACACATGTAGTCTGATCCTTAGATGTTGCTGTGGCTATAGCTTTAGGATCTTGACCTGATTGTGCATAACATGCATGTTGGCTAGGGGAGGCAGCACTGTCAGGGGTGAGTAGGTGGACTGGGGGTGGCATATGTGAGATCAGAAGTCCCACTTTCCAGCTCTACCCACCACCAGTCCCTCCCATCAACCCTCTTAAATAGCCTCATCCACCAGAGGGGAGACAGCAGAAACAAGAAGAACTACAATCCTGCAGCCTGTGGAACAAAAACCACATTCACAGAAAGATAGACAAGATGAAAAGGAAGAGGGCTATATACCAGATGAAGGAACAAGATAAAACCCCAGAAAAACAACTAAATGAAGTGAAGATAGGCAACCTTCCAGAAAAAGAATTCAGAATAATGATAGTGAAGATGATTCAGGACCTCGGAAAAAGAATAGAGGCAAAGATCGAGAAGATGCAAGAAATGTTTAACAAAGACCTAGAAGAATAAAAGAACAAACAAACAGAGATGAACAATACAATAACTGAAATGAAAACTACACTAGAAGGAATCAATAGCAGAATAACTGAGCAGAAGAATGGACAAGTGACCTGGAAGACAGAATGGTGGAATTCACTGCTGCAAAACAGAATAAAGAAAAAAGAATGAAAAGAAATGAAGACAACATAAGAGACCTCTGGAACAACATTAAATGCAACAACATTTGCATTACAGGGGTCCCAGAAGGAGAAGAGAGAGAGAAAGGACCAGAGAAAATATTTGAAGAGATTATAGTCGAAAAGTTCCCTAACGTGGGAAAGGAAATAGCCACCCAGTCCAGGAAGCGCAGAGAGTCCCATACAGGATAAACCCAAAGAGAAACACGCCGAGACACATAGTAATCAAATTGGCAAAAATTAAACACAAAGAAAAATTACTGAAAGCAACAAGGGAAAAACGAAAAATAACATACAAGGGAACTCCCATAAGGTTAACAGCTGATTTCTCAGCAGAAACTCTACAAGCCAGAAGCGAGTGGCATGATATACTTAAAGTGATGAAAGGGAAGAACCTACAACCAAGATTACTCTACCTGGCAAGGATCTCATTCAGATTCGATGGAGAAATCAAAAGCTTTACAGACAAGCAAAAGCTAAAAGAATTCAGCACCACCAAACCAACTCCACAACAAATGCTAAAGGAACTTCTCTAAGTGGTAAACACAAGAGAAGAAAAGGACCTACAAAAACAAACCCAAAACAATTAAGAAAATGGTCATAGGGACATACATATTGATAATTACCTTAAACGTGAATGGATTAAATGCTCCAAACAAAAGACACAGGCTTGCTGAATGGATACAAAACCAATACCCATATATATGCTGTCTACAAGAGACCCACTTCAGATGTAGAGACACATACAGACTGAAAGCGAGAGGATGGAAAAAGATATTCCATGCAAATGGAAATCAAAAGAAAGCTGGAGTAGCTATACTCATATCAGATAAAATAGACTTTAAAATAAAGAATGTTACAAGAGACAAGGAAGGACACTACATAATGATCAAGGGATCAATCCAAGAAGAAGATATAACAATTATAAATATATATGCACCCAACGTAGGAGCACCTCAATACATAAGGCAACTGCTAACAGCTATAAAAGAGGAAATCGACAGTAACATAATAATAGTGGGGGACTTTAGCACCTCACTTACACCAATGGACAGATCATCCAAAATGAAAATAAATTAGGAAACACAAGCTTTAAATAACACAATAGACCCGATAGAGTTAATTGATATTTATAGGACATTCCATCCAAAAACAGCAGATTACACTTTCTTCTCAAGCGTGCATGGAACATTCTCCAGGATAAATCACATCTTGGGTCACAAATCAAACCTCAGTAAATTTAAGAAAATTGAAATCATATCAAGCATCTTTTCTGACCACAATGCTATGAGATTAGAAATGAATTACAGGGAAAAAAACGTAAGAAACACAAACACATGGAGGCTGAACAATACGTTACTAAATAACCAAGAGATCACTGAAGAAATCAAAGAGGAAATCAAAAAATACCTAGAGGCAAATGACAATGAGAACACGATGATCCAAAACCTATGGGATGCAGCAAAAGCAGTTCTAAGAGGGAAGTTTATACAAGCCTACCTCAAGAAACAAGAAAAATCACAAATAAACACTCTAACCTTACACCTAAAGGAACTAGAGAAAGAAGAACAAACAAAACCCAAAGTCAGCAGAAGGAAAGAAATCATAAATAACAGAGCAGAAATAAATGATATAGAAACAAAGAAAACAATAGCAAAGATCAATAAAACTAAAAGCTGGTTCTTTGAGAAGATAAACAAAATTGATAAACCATTAGCCAGACTCATCAAGAAAAAGAGGGAGAGGACTCAAATCAATTAAATTAGAAATGAAAAAGAAGAAGTTACAACAGACACCACAGAAATACAATGGATCCTAAGAGACTACTACAAGCAACTCTATGCCAATAAAATGGACAACCTGGAAAAAATGGACAAATTCTTAGAAAGGTATAACCTTCCAAGACTGAACCAGGAAGAAACAGAAAATATGAACAGACCAATCACAAGTAATGAAATTGAAACTGTGATGAAAATTCTTCCAACAAACAAGTCCAGGACCAGATGGCTTCACAGGTGAATTCTATAAAACATTTAGAGAAGAGCTAACATCCATCCTTCCCAAACTCCCAAAAAATTGCAGACGAAGGAACACTCCCAAACTCATTCTATGAGGCCACCTTCACCCTGTTACCAAAACCAGACACAGATACTACAAAAAAAGAAAATTACAGACCAGTATCACTGATGAATATAGATGCAAAAATCCTCAACAAAATACTAGCAAACAGAATCCAACAACACATTAAAAGGATCATACACCATGATCAAGTGGGATTTATCCCAGGGATGCAAGGATTCTTCAATATACTCAAATCAATCAATGTGATACACCATAGTAACAAATTGAAGAATAAAAACCATATGATCATCTCAGTAGATGCAGAAAAAGCTTTTGGCAAAATTCAACACCCATTTATGATAAAAACTCTCCAGAAAGTGGGCATAGAGGGAACCTAAGTCAACATAATAAAGAACATATAGGACAAACCCACAGCAAACATCATTCTCAATGGTGAAAAACTAAAAGCATTTCCTCTAAGATCAGGAACAAGACAAGGATGTCCACTCTCACCACTATTATTCAACATAGTTTTGGAAGTCCTAGCCACGGCAATCAGAGAAGGAAAAAAATAAAAGGACTCCAAATCAGAAAAGAAGAAGTAAATCTGTCACTGTTTGCAGATGACATGATACTATACATAGAGAATCCTAAAAATGCCACCAGAAAACTACTAGAGCTAATCAATTAATTTGGTAAAGTTGCAGGATACAAAATTAATGTACAGAAATCTCTTGCATTCCTATACACTAATGATGAAAAATCTGAAAGAGAAATTATGGAAACACTCCCATTTACCATTGCAACAAAAAGAATAAAATACTTAGGAATAAACCTACCTAGGGAGACAAAAGACCTATATGCAGAAAACTATAAGACACTGATGAAAGAAATTAAAGATACCAACAGATGGAGAGATATACCATGTTCTTGGACTGGTAGAGTCAATATTGTGAAAATGACTATACTACCCAAAGCAATCTACAGATTCAATGCAATCCCTATCAAATTACCAATGGCATTTTTTACGGAACCTGAACAAATCATCTTAAAATCTGTATGGAGACACAAAAGACCCCAAAGAGCCAAAGGAGTCTTGAGGGAAGAAAACGAAGCTGGAAGAATCGGGCTCCCTGATTTCAGACTATACTACAAAGCTACAGTAATCAAGACAGTATGGTACTGGCACAAAAAGAGAAACATAGATCAATGGAAAAAGATAGAAAGCCCAGAGATAAACCCATGCACCTATGGTCAACTAATCTATGGCAAAGGAGGCAAAGATATACAATGGAGAAAAGACAGTCTCTTCAATAAATGGTTCTGGGAATACTGGACAGCTCCATGTAAAAGAATGAAATTAAAACACTCCCTAACACCGTACACAAAAATAAACTCAAAATGGATTCGAAACCTAGATGTAATACCGGACACTATTAAATTCTTAGAGGAAAACATAGGAAAAACACTGTTTGACATAAATCACAGCAAGATCTTTTTTGATCCACCTCCTAGAGTAATGGAAATAAAAACAAAAATAAACAAATGGAACCTTATGAAACTTCAAAGATTTTGCACAGCAAAGGAAACCATAAAAAAGACAAAAAGACAACCCTCAGAATGGGAGAAAATATTTTGCAAACGAATCAATGGACAAAGGATTAATCTCCAAAATATATAAACAGCTCATGCAGCTCAATATTAAAGAAACAAACAACCCAATCCAAACATGGGCAGAAGTCCTAAATAGACATTTCTCCAAAGAAGACTTACAGATGGCCAAGAAGCACATGGAAAGCTGCTCAGCATCACTAATTATTAGAGAAATGCAAGTCAAAACTACAACGAGGTATCATCTCACACCAGTTAAAATGGGCATCATCAGAAAATCTACAAACAACAAATGCTGGAGAGGGTGTGGAAAAAAGGGAACCCTCTTGCACTCTTGGTGGGAATGTAAAGTGATACAGCCACTATGGAGAACAGTATGGAGGCACCTTAAAAAACTAAAAATAGAATTACAATATGATCCAGCAATCCCTCTACTGGGCATATACCCAGAGAAAACCATAATTCAAAAAGACACATGCACCCAAATGTTCACTGAAGCACTATTTACAATAGCCAGGTCATGGAAGCAACCTAAATGCCCATCGACAGACAAATGGATAAAGAAGATGTGGCACATATATACAATGGAATATTACTCAGCAATAAAAAGGAATGAAATTGAGTCATTTGTTGAGACGTGGATGGATCTAAAGACTGTCATACAGAGTGAAGTAAGTCAGAAAGAGAAAAACAAATATCACATATTAACACATGTATGTGGAACCTAGAAAAATGGTACAGATGAACCGGTTTGCAGGGCAGAAGTTGAGACACAGATGTGGAGAACAAACGTATGGACACCAAGGGGGGAAAATCGTGGTGGGGTGGGGATGGTGGTGTGCTGAACTAGGCGATTGGGATTGACATGTATACACTGATGTGTATAAAATTGATGACTAATAAGAACCTGCAGTATAAAAAAGAAACAAACAAACAAAAAAACAACTAATACTAAACTTTCTTTGGGTTATTTTATGGAAATATGTTAACATAAATGTTTCCGACATTACATGAAATTTCTAAAAATCTTATATGTTCTTGTATAATGTTATAAGTCATAATTCTAGTTATTACTTTAAAATGTATATCTCAGAAATAACTAAATTTCCTTGTCAACTGCATTATTATGAACTTTCATCAAACCTTTAACCGTGGTCATTTTTAAGTCTTTTGTCATTTACAGACAGTCCTGGGTGTACTCTGATGCTTTTGCAAAAATGTTCCTATAAAAGGGTTTCATCTTCAAGGAATTCATGGAAAAGACTCTGACAAGTACAGGTTTTGGTAACTGACTATACTGCAGAACTGAATGAATAAGCATTTTCAGAACTCTAATGGAAAACTGATGAATTCATAAAAGTGCTAACAAAAGATCAAGATGAAAAAAAAATTAATTACATGGGACTGAGTGAGCTGATGAGGATGATTATAATTTTTGTAACTTTCTGTTTGAGTTAAAAAAAAAAAATCTCACAAGGACTCAGAGGCAAAAACAAAACAAAACAAAAAAAAGAAGTCCCACTTTCTCCCCTCTTTCAATGGTACATGTTCCATTCCAGATACAGTGCATTTCCACAGATCCAGCTTGCAGTAGAACAAAGGGATCCCAGGGGAGATTGAGTAGTTCCCCCTCAACCAGGGGTGCAAAGTAGTTCACCCATCCCGGTAGGACATCAAATTGCAAATTCCAGTAGATAATGCCTTTCCCAGGACCCATGAGGCTTGGTGTTCTCAGCAGCATAGCATGTTGAGCCATGCTGAGAGTCAGGGCAACGGCTGTTTCCTGAGACTTCCATACCTTTATGATGTTGGGTGTCTCCGCAGGGGTCTCCAGTCTGGCATTTGGGGCAACAGACCTACTGTTTGATCATTCAAATGTATTAAAGGCTGAGATAGTACTTTAGTTCACCCATTCAATCTGGTTTTAGCTGTTAGTAATTTAATCTGCTACTTTAATATTCCATTCTTCTTTTCTATCAACCCTGCTATTTGTGGGTCATAGGTGAGATGGACCCTCCATTCAATGTCATGTTCTGTTGCCCAGTCTTGCACGTCATGACCTTTGATGTGTGACCCCCAATCACTATGTGCTTGATGAGGGTACCTGTACATGGTACCCAGCTTCTCTGACTTCCTGATGGTGGCAGCCTGATTTGGGTAGCAACAGGGGGAAGCTTGGGTTAGGACATATGCAGTGTCCACAAAAACCTAGGCATACAAGTATTTGGAACCCTCACTCAGAAGAAGGGGGCCAATATAATCAACTATACAATCCCTCACCAGTTGGGAACTCCAGTGGGTGGCCTTTGGCCGTTACCCTGGGCATTGTTTAGAACACAGAGCATGCGCTGTTACTGCCTTAACCAAGTCACTGTATTTCAAAGGCAATCCGGCATCCTTGGCAATATGCCATCACACGTAGGCCCTATGGGGGCCCTTCTTTCTATGTACCTAATCTGCCGTATCTACTGAGGGGTCAGTTGCTAGGGCTTGTACCTGGTCTAGGGCATCAACTTACTAATCGCCAGGGGGTGTCTGTGCCTTATGAGCCAGGGCAGGGAAGCCAAGACTGCCTCAGGCACTTGCAGGCAAACTCAAATGTCTTTCCACATATCCCAACCCCACAAGGGCTTATTCATGATCATCCACTCCTTGGCTTCCCATTATGTAAGCCATAGGGTTAATCCCTTTAGAGCAGCCCAACTGTCATGAGTAAGGGGCAACCAAACATTCAGCCCACTGGCTGCTATAGTTCATTCCTGTTTCAATCCAGATGGTGTCAGTGTTGGGCTGAATAGTGCCTACAGTTTTTGAGAAAGGGTTGCCCCAAACTGGGTCCATTTATACACCAGGGATCAGCAGGAATCTCCTTCACTTTCTATAGGTCATAGGGGCCACCAGAGGAATAGGGGCAGGGCGTTTGGAGGATCTACATACTCTACAGGGCCTAGTAGTATCTGCATTTCTAGAGACAGTGTGCTGGCAGACAGAGTGTTCTTCCTCTGGAAATAGGCTGCCACTTAGTGAAAGTGGCAGCTTGAACCATGGCAGAGGTGGGTTTATAGAACATACTCTCAACCCAATCCCTTCATATGAAGGGAAGTCCTTACCAAGATAGGCACTTTAAGGGTTGGAGACACTGTGCCAGATTGGAAATAAGTTCTCAAAATTCTCAAAATTCCTACAAAGGGTTAAATGTCTTTCATGTTCTTAGGGGTTGGATAGGCTGACACTTTATCAACCACCCTTCTGCAACAATGCATGTCTTCCCCACCAAACGACTCCCCAAAACTTTATAGTGGTACCTGGGCCTTGAATTTTCTGTGGGTTTACTGCCCATACCCTCCCTCACAGATGTTCCAGCAAAGTTTACAGACTGTTCTGCAGAAGAGGCAAGTCTTGTTAACATTATACCATCAACGTAATGGGCCCATTTTATTCCAATGGCTTCCAATGGCCCTCACCTAGAGAAAAATCTTAGTCTGCCTCCTATACCAGGCATTTCTTCATGGGAGAAAAATCTTAGTCTGCCTCCTATACCTGCCCTGAACAGAATTGTACTGCTGAAGCCTCTGTTTGAGAAGTGGGCCATCATGGATGGTAGGGGCAAGCTGAACAGTTGTTTAGGTTTTAAGTCTTTCCATGGGGCAACAGAGCATTGTGTTTTTGTTTTTTTTTTTTTTACGGTACATGGGCCTCTCACTGTTGTGACCTCTCCTGTTGCGGAGCACAGGCTCCGGACGCGCAGGCTCAGCGGCCATGGCTCACGGGCCCAGCCGCTCCGCGGCATGTGGGATCTTCCCGGACCGGGGCACGAACCCGTGTCCCCTGCATCAGCAGGCAGACTCTCAACCACTGCGCCACCAGGGAAGCCCCAGAGCATTGTGTTTTAATGGGAAGCAGATACAGGTACATCACAGGGTGGGAAGCAGCATGATGCCTCCTGGTGAGACTCAGGAAAAAGGCAGCCAGAGTCAGGGATACCAGCATGACCAGGCCTAAGGCCAAGTCCAGAGAGGTATGAGAAGAGCTTGACCCTCCATATCATGATCACTAGCCATTCCCAGGAAAGTCAATGGCCCCATTGTGGCATCACTTCTGTCATGTGCCTGTGACCATGGGAAGCAGACTTGTGTCACTGTCTCACTAGGTGGGACAGCCTCCTGGAATGCCACAGCCAGCCTTGTTACAGCATCGAAAGATGTCAACAGTGTCTTCCATTGGGTATCAGCTGTTCAGGGACTTGAAAGAACAAGTTTTGTTTCGTTGGTCCAAGACTTGATCAGCCAGAGTGACCTGCTGTTGGGGTCCTGGCAGTGATGAGGTCAAACCATATTCGCTTCTGGGTCACTTTTACTGGACACTTTAACAGTTGTTGGTATAGCCTTTTGACTTCTTGAGCTTCCTCTCTGTCTCAGATCTTTCCCACAGCCTGTGCCCATTCAACAGATGCATAATTTCTCCCAGATCAGCAATGGATTGCCTAACGTCATAATAAATGTCATCATCATAAATGTCTTGTCCCATGACTGGTCATGGATATCAGCATCCCATACCAGGTGCTGGGGGCTGACTGGAATATCTTGGCTTTCATTCCTATAGTGAATGTGGCCCAATAAGGGCCTTCAAAGACAGGGATGTAGATGGCCTGTTTCATTTTGAACTCCCTAAGAATTTGTTGAATCTCCTCTATAGATTTCCAGGGTCTGCCTCACTGGGCTAAGCCTCCCTTCAGGCTAGTATAATTCAATCTGACAGAGAGTAGGTATCTTGAACCCCCAAGCACCATGCAGGCACTGCCAGCAGGCAGGATGTATGATGACAATGCTCATTTCTCTGTTTCCTGCTGTCAGAGAAATGCCACTGCCCCCTCCATCCCACAGCAGCACTAACTATGCTTGGAAACTGTCCCTAGCCTAGTGCTGGAACTTGGCAGCTATATCAATAAAGATTCTCTCATTATAAATGTTTCCTGAATTGGGGGCTGCACCACTGGCTAGGGTTGTTGCTGTACTTTTGTTTTCCTTTGTATTTGGGGTCGAAGGCACCTGTGTTTCATGCATTTCATTTCACTGTCAATCACCACAACATTCTTCTATCAGCTCTCCTCACTTTCACAGGGATTCTACCTCTTAGTGTCTCAGTCAGGCTCTGTCATAAGTGCTGGGACCTTAATCTACAGCAGCTGTGTCCTGTCACTCACAAAGCCCATTGAGAATTCCCAGGAAATAAAAATGGAATCTGGGTAATAAAATAGTCTAACCTTTCTTTTTTTCCTTTTCCTTCATGCTTAGTCTAGTTTCACTTGCTCATAGGGGTGGCCGGTGCAGTGGCCTTGCCCCTGGCACTTCAGACCAGAGTTCCTAGTATGAAATAGCTGCCCCGACACTTCAGCTTGGCAGGCCTTGTACAGAATCACTGCATAGGACACTTCAATTCAAGAAGGCGACAGTGCACCTTGTGCAGAGATGCTGAGCCCAGCACTTTGATCTGGAGTGCCGTAAGCAGCACAGTTGCACCAGACCCGCCCTCCACCAACAAGAGCCCTAAAGCAGCCCTGCCTAGGACCTTTTGGGAAGAGCGTGTACTTTACATTGCGAGCTCTCACCTCTCCATTCTTTGATCAAAGAATAAAGCTTTCCTTTGCTTCTGAACCAAACTCAGTCTGGTTCTACTGGCTCAAACAAGGAAGAAGGAAACAAAAGAAGGGCAGAAGGAAACAAAGGTTGGTGACCAACTCAGAAGAGTTGGTAATAAAATGTTGGTGACCAGATGGGATGTACCATGGCCTTTTCATCTGCACCTATCCACTAAGCTCTGGGCTTACCTTGGCTCCAACGGGACAGTAGAGGCTTTGGGAGGTTTGCGTGAGGATAACTGACTCTGGTCTTTAAGTTCACTCTGACGAAGTAGGATGGTGGCAGCCAAATTCAGAGCAACCCTGCCCAGCAACCTGATTTCCCGGGTGTGGTGCACACACAGGGTAGCCCCCAGAGTAACCTGGACTGTGCCCCCTTGAGGGGGTCATACTGTGGCATTGTTGGGGATGGGAGACTGAAACTCATGCATGCCTACCCGCTGCCTCTGGCTGGCTTTCCTGTGGTATTGGACACCCAGGGATGTTGGGGACCTGTGGACAAGAGGGAGCTAAGGCAGTCTTGCCCACTGTCTCACCAGTAATGCTGTCCTCTTGACCACTGTACAAGGCAGTGGAGGCTGCACCAGGGCTTTTTGCTCTCCTCACTGACTTCCAGGGGTCAACAGTAGCATTCTCCAGTCATTTCTGGTTTGGTAAAGGAAAAGTGGCCAGCCCCATGAGCCAAGAGAGGAGAAAAGGCCCAGGTAATAAGGACCACCTGACAAAAGAGAATGAGGATGCTCTATCCAAGCTCAGGAAAAGGCACTGGGGATGCCCATGGGTGAAAGGGTCCCAAGGTATATATGAGACCAGTGACATAAACCCCATTATTGGGAAGCCCTGAGAGCTGCTGGCAAGAACAGGGAACACCCACAACTGGAGACCCCTCCTCCCCACTCTGCTTGTGAGGTGAACCTCGGGCGATGCTTTATCAATGAAGGTTCCACAGGCTCTCCTCCCTGTATCAGCACAGAATACCAGCTGCCCCAGTGATCTGGTGAGTACCCTACAGGAATCCCTCATGGTTTTAGTTCTTACCCAGTGGGAAGTCCAAAAACTCCTCCTTTTCACCCAAAAGCAAGAAAGAGAAGACTCCACCCCACCCCCGCTGCCTCAGACAGCTGTGCCACTCCCTGAGGGACCAAGTTGGTCAGGAACTAACGTGGCTAAGCTGCTCTGGCCCAAAGGAAGTCTCCTCTAACCTCCTGTGGGATATTCTGACTGAGGATGGACAATCTCGAGCCTGGGCTGTTACAAATTCAAGGGGAACCCCCAGTTATATCAGAGGCCACACCATTTGGATGACTCCTATTTTGGTCTTTTGAGGGATCCATTAACAACTTGGCGTTGGTTCCAAATTTCCCAAAACGGAAACCTTATTTGGGTCAAACCTTGTGGCCTTTGGGTGCCAACAAATCACTCCAACCACCCCCACACCACTTGGTGGTTGGAAACAAATCCAAAACAGACCATCTAAGGTATGGGGAACCAAACGTCCACCATACTGAAGGATATCCCATTATGGTGTACTCTACAGAGCTGGAAGTTTTTCAGGTATCACTCCCTGACCCCGAAACATTTAATTTCCCTATATAATATAACTTGGCCCTGATACTGGCTGAGAGATGGGGAAAACTGGCCCATCAATGGGTCTCTGAATTACAACAACATTTTACAATTGGACCTGCTATGCCAGAGACAAAAGAAATGGGATGAAACTCCCTATGTCCAGGTTTTTATGGCCTTATATCAGAACAAAGGCCTTCAAAAGGGATGTGGGCTCTCCTCCACTGAGGTGATACCAAAGGAGATTAAGAGCCTTCTACCAGTCCTTGGCCCTCCCCTAGAGGGTCTTCTTGATCTCCTCCCTAAGCCACCTCCTACCCCTCCTCCCTACCCCTTTCCTTCATGTATCCTGAGTTGGGCCACAGGCTGGAGGGATCCCCTCCATACCAGCCCCTCCTCCAGAACACAGTCCGGCAAGTACATGCCTCCCAAGAAAAGTGCTCCCTTTGAGGCAGGTCCCTGATGGAGAAGGAGGGCTCATGCAGGTACACATCCTATTTACTACTTCTGATCTGCATAACTAGAAAAGTCATAGTAAGGGGTTGAGGGAAGATCTAGAGGGATTCCTAAATCTGATTAGGGCAATCTTTCAGACCCATGACCCACAAGGGCTGACATCCAGAGACTCCTCAATGTACTCGTAACAGGGGAAGAAAAGGTCACAGTCTTTTCAAAAGCCCAAGAGGAAGGAGGCAAAGAGAACAGAAACAATGCAGGTCATGCTACTTTCAGACCAGGGACTCAAGAAGTCCCAGATAATGAATCCAACTGGCACCACGGAGACAATGGAGAAGGGGGTAGAAGACAGAGACTGACCCATTATAAAAATACGATGCTAAAGGGAATTCAGGCAGCAGGAAAGAAACCTGTAGGTTGGAATAAGATAAAGGAAATCAATCAGGAGCCAACAGAAAACTTTTTGGCATTCCTAGAATACCTAAGGGAATGCCTCTTAATCTATACTACCACTGACACCTTGATTCAGTGGAAGGTAATGCAATCCTGGGGTCATATTTCACTTCCCAAAGTTCCCCCGACATTAGGTGTAAACTTCAGAAGCTAAAAATAGAACAAGGTACCCCTACCTCTCCCCTAGTTGAGGTTGCCTTGGTGTTCAATAACCAAGATATAAGAGGAGGAAAAGTCAGAGGATAAAAAAGCCCACAGGCAAGCCCACCTGCTGGCTGTTGCCCTCCAATGTCAACAGGTCAGCATGGGAATCTGGACGCACCACCCACGGAGATTGTCAACTTTGGTGAGAGACTCCCGGCCCTCACAGAGGGACAGCAAGCCAAGAACACTAAGACCCAAACAGTGCACCATATATAAATAAGAGAGTCACTGGAAGGGGGAATGCCCTCACCACCCCTGAAGGGGGAAGGTAATGGTAGATTCCAGCCACCACCCTCAAAGGCAGATAGTCCAAATAGATGAAGAATGACAGGGCCAGGGGGCTCCTAAGCTGGCACTTCAACTGACCCCCAAGGAACTCTGGCTGACATTGGACAAATGGGGAAAGCCTGTTGAATTCTTGGTTGACACCGGTGCCACTTACTCGGCTCTGAATACCAGATCAGACAAAGTCACAAGAGCTGTAAAATTATGGGGGTATCAGGGAAGGCCCAAGAACAGGAATTCATAGAGCCATCATAATATAAATTAGACAAACAAATGCTCATTCATTACTTTCTATGTCCCTGAATGTCCTACACCCCTGATAGAAAAAGTTATCACATAAATTGGAGATCGGCATCCCCGTAGACAAAGGGCACAATATGATAATGTTAAAGGCTGAGGACAAACCTCCTCGAATAGAGCAAGTTGATCTCCCCAGAGTAAATCCTGAGGTCTGGGCCCAGGGATGGGTGGGACAATCTGTAGGAACCAGTCCCATAATGGGCCATCTAAAACCCTGACATACATGGCCTGGTAGAAAACTGTATCCTCACTGTCAGGAGGCCTTGTTGGGCATTGCTCCTATTGCATGGGGCCTAACTGACCACGGCCTTAGTAGGCCATGCCAGTCAGCTTGCAACACCTCCCATTCTCCTCATAAAGAAACCAAATGAGGAATACCTGATGGTACAGGACCTCAGGGAAGTTAATGAAGCCATAGAGGATGCACATCCAGTAGTCCCTAATCCTGACGCCCTGCTGGCCACTCTACCGTCCACCAGGGCCTGGAATTCAGTATTATATTTAAAAGGTGCCTTCTTCTGTATCCCACTAGCTTCAGAGTCACAAGAAATCTTTGCCTTTGAGTGGCAGGACCAAAACACACCACAAAAACAATACTGTTGGACAGTCCTGCCCAAAGGGTTCAAAAATCCCCCCACTATCTTTGGAGAAACTTTAGCTAAAGACCTGAAAGATCCACATACTGGAGGAGGGAATCCTCTTTTTTTTTTTTTTTTAGCAGGAAAAAAAAATAAACTTTATTTCTATCAAACTAAAAAGGATGAATCAATCTTCAAGCAAGATAAAATCATCAATAACACAATTAACAGTTAAGAGGACATGTACAGATTAGATTACAGGTTTAGATACTTTGAATTAGGCACATCCTCCTCCTCCAGTATGTAGATGATATTCTGATCACCAGCCCTACTAAGGAGGCCTCTGACAAGATACTGTAATCACCCTGAACCACCTAGCCCATAAAGGATGTAAGGTATCCAAGAAAAAGTCTCAAATATCACAGACTAGGGTGACCTGCCTAGGATTCATTCTCACAGAAGGTCAGAGAAGCCTACCCTAGGAAAAGAAAGAAACCATTTACAGCCTCGCCCCTCTGAAAAGTAGAAGACAGCTTAGGGATTTCCTGGGAATGGCTGGGTTTTGCGGCATCTGGATCCCTAGCTCTGGTCTAATAGCTAGGCCTCTACATGAAAAGTGAAAGGAAAGGATGATGATCCTTTTGAATGGAATTCAGAATGTGTGAAGAATTGAAAAAGCAATTACTTCAGGTCCCTGCTCTGGCCCTCCCAGATTTAGCTAAACCCTTTAAGCTTTACATTCCTGAGAGAAGGGGAATTACGCTTGGGATATTAGGTCAAAAACTGGGACCCCTTATTTGGGAGGGTGCTTATTTATATAAATAATTAGATCAAACCACTAAGGGATGACCTCCTTGCCTACTGGCAGTAGCGGCTACTACAATCCTGCTAAAGGAGGCTGAAAAGTTAATGTCTGGTCAGCCAGCCACTATATGGACCCCACACCAGGTTCAGGCTTTAATAAGTTCTAAGGAAACAGAATGGCTATCCTCAGGAAAGTCAATTCAAGTTCAGTCTACACTTTTAGGCAACTCATGGCTACCGTAAAAACCTGCCAAATGCTAAACGCTACCACCCTGCTACCCACAGAAATGGGGCCCCTGGACCATGATTGTATAGAGACCGTAGACATGATCTAGTCACCCTGACCTTAGAAGTGAGCCTCTCCCAAACACTGAAGAGGAATCATTCCCAGATGGGAGAAGTTTTATGAGAGAAGGAAAAAGGCTGCCCGGATATGTAGTAGCCTACCAGACTCTGGTCATAGAAGCCAGAAGCCTACTCCCAGAGACTTCTGCACAAAAGGTGGAGCTGATAGCCCTCACCTGCGCCTTACAGCTCAGGACAGATAAGATCTTAAAGGTTTACACCGATTCCCGGTATGTGTATGCCATCCTACATGCACATGAGGCTATTTGGAAGGAAAGAGGTATACTTACCGTGGAGAATAAACAGGCAAAACATGGCTTAAGCAAATTGAAGCTCTTAGAAGCAGTATGGCTTCCAAAAAAAGGTGGCAGTGATTCATTGTAGGGGTCACCAAAAGGGGGATGCAGAAATAATAAAGGGAGACAATGCAGATGCAACTGCCAAAAGGGAGGCCTTAGAACCAGTAACTTGGCAACAACTCCTCATACCTCAAAGGCCAGATCCATCCAAATATTTCCCAATCTATACAAAGGAAGAATTTGACAAATCCCAGTCTAGGAGATGTAGGAGGTCATGGGTGGCTAGTTAACGAACATGGGCAATACTTCTTTCTCCAAACTGTACCTTGTCAAGACGTCAGGGAGGCTCATCAAGGAACTCACTATGGGAAGAAAGCCCTAATCAATTGGTTAGTTGAGGTCATGGTAACTCCTCGTATGAAAAGGATAATCAGTAGGATAGTTGAGACATGCCCCATCTACACAATGAACAACTCCAACACCAGACCACCCAAAACTCCCCAGATAAATCCCGTTTACACTAGAGTAATATATCCTAGAGAATACTGACAGATTGATTTCACTGTCATGCCAAAAGTACTGGGCAATTTCAGGTAGGCAGCTGAAGTGGTTAAGATAGTACTAAAAGAAAGAATCCCCAGGTTTGGGCTCCCAGGATCCCTACAAAGTGATAATGGTCCAGCATTTGTGTCTCAGATGACAAAGGGGATAATTAGTGCACTGGAAATAAAATGGACCTTGCACTCAGCCTGGAGATCCCAATGGGGGAAAGTAGAGAGATCCAATCAGACCTCGAAACAGGCCTTAGCCAAGCTACGTCTGGAAACTCCAACTGCCCTGCTCCACATGTGTTTAGGCCCAAGGGTTAAGTTTAAATGCATCTGAACTCATCTATGATAGACCCACTCCCGAAGCCAGAGAGAAGCCATTAGCCCCCTCGAAATGGAACAACTCAAATGTGCTCTCCAGGGAGAGAAACCATGAAAGCTCTGGTGGAATATGGTAAACAGGTGCTGCCACACCCACTGACCAGCCCTCCACCCCTTTCAGCCAGGAGAATGGGTACGCCTAAAAACCCGGAAAACCGGCAGCCCGCAAGGTGAGCTCACTCATGAGTGGAACGAACCTCACCTGGTGATCCTAACCACTCATTCTGTCCTCAGGTTGCAGGGATCACTGTGCGGATGTCACACACAGTGAAAAGGGCCCCCGAGCCCCAACCTCTGGAAACAACCTGGGGCAATGGATCCCCTTGACTACTCGTGTGAATCTCTCTCTGGCCTGAAGCTTCTCTTGTGAAAAAACACCAAAGTATGACCAGGGATATTCAGGCTACAGCAGAGCCTCAATATCAGGGCACACTTTTGCCTACAGGCCAAAGATGTAGATGCCTTCATTTTTAGAAAAAAAATTCACATGTGACCATTATTCTCCTGCTAACATTTGGGCCATGTATCTTCAATTGCCTGGTATCCTTTGTCTCCAAAGGGTTAGATCCCCGATGGTTGCTCAGGGATACGAAGAGTCAGGGCTGAGGCCTGGTGACAATCAACCATATCCAAGGGCTGCTGCAGAGAAGTTCTGCTCCTCCACCGAGGCTATGACAATGCTGAAATTCAAGAGGAAGTGGTTACAGAAGACAGACCACTGTCCCTCCACGCCCCTTAAGAATGAGAACAAAAACAGATGAAGGTTCATCACCGCCAAAGCCCATTAACAATTCCCAGAAAATAAAAATAGAATTTGGGTAATGAAATGAAATGTAACCTTTTTTAACTATTCCTTTGTGGTTAGCCTAGTTTCACTTGCTCACAGAGGGCTGCATGCAGAGCCCCGTGCCTCAGACCAGAGTTCCTGGTACTAAACTGCTGCACCAACATCACAGCTTGGCAGGCTGTGTGTAAAGAAGCACTGTGCACAACACCACAATTTAAGATGGTGGTGGGCCATGTGCAGAGACGCTGCGTCTAGCAATGCAATCTGGAGCCTTAAGCAACACAGCTGTGCCAGCCCCGCGAGAATTCCACCCCAACCCCACTGACGGAATCCCTGTAAAGCAGTCCTGCCTACCACCTGTCCAAGAGACCGTGGAATCTATAGCAGGAGCTCACACATCTCCATTATTTGATCGAAGAATAAAGCTTTTCTTTGCTTCTGAGCTGAACTCGGTCTTGTTCTATTGGCTTGAATGACTCCAGGCCAAAGGACTCTTGCGGGGGACCTACTCAGGAAGGTCTGTAATACTCGTTGCTCTGCAAAACAACATGCTAAGGTTTCCAATTCATTATCTTGCTCTCCAACTATGTCTGCAAGCCTGAAGCTACAGAGCAGCAGACACCCACATGTCCTTCTCTAACCTCAGCTCTTCATGCAACTAATCTAACTTGAGCTTCAGCCTCTGGTTGGGCATGGGTGGAGAGCCAGACCTACCCACAGTAGAGGCCAGCCTGCTGCCTAGCATTCATCTCCCTTCTTTGCCACAGCACACTCTGCACAGTTCCTCAAACTAGCACATCAAAACAGCCTGCTTTTTCTGGGCATCCCAGTACTCACACAGTGGTCCACAAGCATCTAACATACAGGTCAACGCTGCCCACCTAGAAGCAGATAGTTAACTGAAAGTTTCCCCTACAAATGCCTCTTTCCCAAGATCCATTTCATTTTTCAGTCTGGCTTGCCAGTTGTTGGTTTGCAACCAAAGCAGCTTCCCAGGCTGAAATCTGAAACTGGTCTCTGTACATGGAGGGCAAGGAAAGACCAAAGAAAGAGGCAGATCACTACAGACTGGTCAGCAGCAGAGTTAACAAGCCAGGAAACTTACATACCAGGCTTGTCTGGTATGTAGATGACTACATCTTGGCACCTGCCCGCTAGAATCTTAAAAGCTTATATAAAGGCCTTAACTGGGTTCAGTCACATCTTCAGTCCAGATGGTCTCCACCACCATTACTATCTCTCAAAAACTGAGAACTTCTTAGAAGGTATGTGTGGTAACTCAAAGGAAACTGGGACACTAATTGGCAAGTTTGAGTTTTTCCAACACACAAAGATAGGGAGACACTTGTGCAGAATATTAGATCAATCAGGTTTGTGCTACATATTTGAAGAACACTGTGACCTCTGAACCTTACCTCCTCCTTCCTGCTAGGTAAGTACAGTTAAAATTACGTTGTTGGTTGTTTGTTTGTTTTTTAATGAGGGAACTGGTGTTTAATAGTGAAATAATTGTTCAAGGACAGTGCTTTGGATCCATAAAATCAAATTTCAGATCTTAGAATCCTGATACAATGTATACTGTCTATAAGAGGTTAATACAAGTATAAAACTTAATTAGATATCTCTTAGTATAGCTCTCCCAGGTCAGAACCAGGTCCCTCTAGATCATTATGCATCCCTGAGCATGTCACTTATGCTTTAAATACTGTAGGCACTTAAAATATATTTGTTCAATTAACAGAAAAACAAATAATTTTCTTCTTATCACATAGAATTGAAGGTATTGACAAATATAATTATTTTTCTCAGCTTCTTCCATAATGAATCACCCTTACGCATGAATCTGATTATCAACAGGTTTTCTTCAGATATTTATCTTCAAGTGATTACTGATTCCGATTGAAGGGTTGGCTATATACTTTTCCACAGAGAAACTCAACATTGGTTTTCTTCACACTTTAAATACTTGAAGAAACTAGTGCTGTACAATTGGAATAATAGCCTAGATATAAAGGAAATACAGCAAATATCATGTTCTAAGGTTAATTAATGATGAATTATGCCTACATTATTTAAACAAAGTACATTTATAAAAATAGACATAAACACAAAATGCCATTAATTTGTTTCCTGATGTGATTCACAAAGACGTCACTGAAAGACCATGCTTTAGATGGATTTAAAAGAGGGCAGATGGATTTGGGAAACTATCTGAAAGGCCTGCAGAATTGTATAAGATAATTAATGGTCCATATGTAATGCAGTTTAGAGCTAAGTATTGTTTAAGGAATCATTAAATCAGACATAAAGTTGTGGTGTGTTATTATGCTAAGGAAGGAGAATATTGTCCTAATCATTTTCTTCCAATTGTTTTGCCCTGGATGTTCACCGTCTCTTCTCATGTCAATAAAGTCTCAGTTTTACTAGACTCCAGAACATGGAGGTATATGTTTGGGGAAAATCACCTTCACATATTGCATTCACATTTTATTGTTGCATAACGAATTGCCACAAACACAATGGCTTAAAACAACTCACTCATTTGGTTAAAACTAATGTGTTGAAGGTCCTGCTTCTCTTTCTGGTGGCTGTAGGAGAGAAACTACTTCCCTGCCTTTTCCATTTTCTAGAGCCTACTGAGGAGCCTAGGCTCATGGCCCCTTTCCTCCATTTTCAAGGTCAATAATGTTGCATTTTTTGTGTCTCTCTTCTGCAGCCACAATTCCCTTTGAACACAGTGTTGTGATTACACTTCATCCACCTAGCTAATCTAGGATAATCTCCCTATCTCAATATCCATAACCTTCATCATATCTGCAAAGTACTTTTTACCATATAAAGTCACATATTCACAGGTTCTGGGATGCACAGTTTCGGGGAGACCTATTCTGCCTATCCCATACCTTATTGTTTTTTTCCATATAAAAAATTGATTTTACTCTGTCTTAGTCTATTTGCCCCATTATAATAAAATACTATAGACTTGGTGGCTTATAAACAACAGAAACTTATTTCTTCCAATTCTGAAGGCTAGGAAGTCCAAGATCAAGGGGCCAGCAGATTCGGTGTCTGATGAGAGCCTACTTCTTAAATCATAGTCATCTTTTTGCTATAACTTCACATGCATAAGGGATAGCCCCTCAAATTCATATGTTGAAATCTAATCCCCAGTGTAATGATATTTGGAGGTGAGACCTTTGAGAGCTGATTAGGTCATGAGGTCAGTCAGTGAGTATCGAAAAGACAATTTCTTAAAATATTATTTTTCCATGCAACTGCATTTTTTTCCTTTTACTGAAGTTATTTTCAATGTTAAGATTTATTTAAAAATTGTATTATGACATGAAAATGGAAGAATAGTAAAAATACAATGAATGAAATAGAGATGTCTGAGTACTCTGGTTAATTATGAATTAATCATTAAAGTTCTTTGAATTTTAGTTTTAGCATCTAACATAAATTTATTTGAATTCCTCTGGTTTGTATGGTTGTTCAAATTATCATTTTAATCCACTCTTATCACTGTAAAGTAATGCATTCATATACGCCATAAAATATTTAAACAACATAAGGTGATAGCGACTACGAACATAAGTTAAATTAAATCCCAGATATTAACTTTGTTGTTACTGGTCCTTTTTCCTAAATTACATTTTTTTCCTAAATTGCAGAGTTATTTAAAACTTGCAGTTATTTGGTCATGTATGGTAGAGTTCATTACACATATTATAAGAAGATTAGATTTTAAAAGTCATTTTATGCATAATTTACAAAAGTAAAACAGTAATGACAAGCAAATTTATTAGAAATTTTAATGAGAACTTAAATGTACTAAACATAAATTACACTTCATAATTTCTTGGGTTTGAAAGTATAAATACCTGAAATGGGCAACATCCTTTGAATACAACTAACTTCTCATCAACTCTCATCCATAAGCCTGCAAATGTAGCCATCTTGTAAATACTGATTCCATATTAGAGCCAGTACAGCTCTAATATGCTCCAGCTTATCCTTACTTTGGGTTCTTCTTGCACTTACAGCATAAAAATGCAATGTAATTTAAAACTTTAATGGCTCATAATTTTGTTGAAGAGAGAATGGCCAGCTTCTTTGCTCTATAATTCCAAAAATATTTCATATTTTATTTCATTTCATATTTATAAAACCAATTTTAATTATCTATCCTATTATTTCTTTCACTTATACGTTGTGTATTTATTTCCAATCACTTTTGTACACACACCCACCTTCAGCATTTGTCCTCTTCTGATTATTAAGTAGATTTCAGTGATCATAAAAGTTAATTTTGTCACATGCTTTTGGCACAATAGAACCATCCAGATTCATTCTATAAATGTTATGAAGGTCTTCCTATTGCGTAACTTACTAAGTTTTTCTTCTTAGAAGTGCATTGTTTAATTACTAATTCTTGAGTATAAAAATTCAATTAAGATAATATCATATGAAGAGTCACACTCTGAGATTGTGCTTATATGATCAATTTCACTGTCATCATTAGAGGTTAGGGTACAGCTCTCTGTCCCTTTGCAGTCATCTTATAATTTGTCTAATAACTGTGATAAATCTTCCTCTGTCAATTTTCTTCTCTTTGCTATTATGGAAGAAAATGAAAATCTGAATCTCATATGTGTTTAATGAAGCCTAAAAAAATTAAATACTACTACAAAAAATGTCTCCAGAGTTCTTTTATACCTTTTTTGAGAGCTGATGTAAAATTTTTGGCAATAAAGAAAAATTAAGGATTATGAAAAGTGATAATTTATTTCAACATTGTATTACCTTTGGGCAATTCTCTTTCCTTTCTTTTCATATTATTGTAGCCTTTCTTTTAGCATAGTTGGGATAATTGCTGAGTAATAAGTAAACGATTCCTATCATGATTAAACATCAAATTTTTATTACATAGAAATAATATTATTACAAAAATTTATAATGTATTTTATATTTACAAAATCACCCAATGATGGCAATTGTAATGTAGAATACATTTTATGTTCTATTTAAAATTTGTTCTTTGTTTGTTTTAGGAAAATCTCTAAGAATAAAAAATACTAAAATACCAATGCTAACAAAGAGCTGTAAATACTCAAAAAGAAATTCAAGAACTAAAATCAGATTCAACTGACATTGATTGTATACTAATGGTTAAGTAAATAAAATATATGTATCATTTTCAGGCCCATCCCTGCTCTTAATGTATCTGGGAAATGCTGACTTTCTGATTTCATATCTAGTATGCAAATGAATGCTACAGAGAATTCCCGGATCTTATGTAGTACACATTGTTTTTAGGTGGCACTTACACCATTAACAATGAACAAATTTCTCAAATCCTCATTGTACATTTAGAGCAAATGTACATTTAATGGATTACAAAAAATACTATAAATTTCTGAGATCATAATAAAATATTTTTTAACATTTATATGTGGGTAAATCTATTATATTTGATTTGAATTCCTAATAAATATTTGTACACACACATATACTTATATATGTACACACACACACACACACCCATCTATATGATGTTATTTGCCATTTTATATGCATTTTGCACTGGTTTTATCTCAGTTTCCAGACCCTTGTATAAGTAAATATGGTTTGAAAGCAGACAAGAATTAATAGGTTCAGGTAAATTAATGTCCTGCAACAATGCCTCAGGTTTGATTAGTCTTATTGGATTTCTGCTCTAAACATTTATCTACAAAATAAGACACAGGTATCCCAAAGCTTACAGAGCAGGTGTTAACCTGGAGGTAAATACTTTAAAAATCATTGCATTAATTATTAGGTAAAGCCACCTTGGAGAACTATTCAATTTAATCAGCTCTAAAACTTAGGAGAAAAAGAAGATAAGGCTGTTTTCACACCCTGAGAGGCTCGAGTAATTAGCAAATTAATTTTCATCTGATCTTTATGAATTTGCATATATGGTCATTTGCTTCAGGAATTCCTAGGAAAAATACATATAGATAGAAATAAACAGAGACGGATAATGTCCTTATATTTTGATCATATAGGTTACATATATATATAATTATCTACGTACGTAATTATATAGAGAGATATATAATTATCACTAATGTTTGTTGGGCACAAATATAAATGCTTGTGTCTGCAAAACATATAAACTGATGTACAGATATTACATTCTAGTTAATTCGATCTCTTCAGCAACAAGTCTAGTCAATACAGATGAGAGCACAAGTTGACTGAATACAGTGCTCTAATCCTCCTTTCTTCATCTGCCTTAGCAGATTAATAGATTACTTTCAATATCAAAATCTTCATCAAGCCCTCTTCTAAAAACTCCCCAGGCAATCATGGAAAACTGCCATTGCTAGCATGTTTCCCACATTCTCATCGCCCCTCAAGCACTTTTGTAAATTGCTGAAAAAGACAGGTAGGTCTGAAGTTAAGATATAAAACTTAATACAACCAATTCTGAACATGGAAATTAAATATCATATTCCTAGAGACACCACAAATAGAATCCTTTATTTGTCTATAACTCATACACATGGCTAAAGTGACAGTACCACTTCTAAGGTGATCTTCCCAAGGCCTAAGTGTAAGAATCATATTTATTCTTGCTATAGTCCATGAAAGGCTCAATCATTTACGATATTGCCTCTCTTTTTACCCCAAATAAGGTTCAGAAAAACAGGGACATATCCCACTGTTTTAAACTTAGAAAAGATCCATAAGCAAAGTCAGAATCAATTAGGCCAAATTAAAACTCAGATGCCAATTGAGATCTAATGCAAACAATTCCAAATTGCTAAAGGTGAGGTTAACATCAGAGTCATACAGCCAAGTATTTGAAAGTTAGCTTAAAAAAAAATAGATTGATGGCAAACAAGCTGGAACAAGGATAGGAGTGCAGCATCCTTGAAAACTACTTCAATCTCAGTAGGTTTTTTATGGTCAAACTTCCATATTACTATGTCCGTATTAGCTTTAATAGATGAAAATGGAAGGCAGCACAGGACCTAGGGGAGTTAGGAGTAGCATGGAATCAAGGAAGCTAAAAAGAGTTTGTATTTTCAAGGCAACTGAAGATAGGAGGTGGTGTATTTGATTGACTTGATAATATTTGACCAGCCCTAGCACACAATCTTTCAATTTTCATCAGAAGCAGGTGGTATGAATGTGTCAGATGGAAGGCCAGGTGGGATTTGGAAATCACATTTTATCTTTGAAAATTCAATTTCTATCAGCATATAATAGGTAACTCTCTTGACATATTGTCGGGTGTCCTATTGCTCTTCCTGTGTGTCCTACTCTCACTCAGTATCACCTGGGTACTGATTGAACATTGATGTTTTGTTGCAATCTTGTTATAAAAAAGTGGCAGGATGGAAGGTACATTTATTTTGGAGTGGTGTTTTAAGAGTAGAAGTATACGCAGTGAATTGCTATAGGAAAACGTAGTCATGGCCAGAGAAGATGTGAGGTTGGTAGTTTTCAATTTCATTCTAATAAAGTTGTAATGGTGTAGACATTTTCCCAAGGTCTACTTGATATTTCTATGCAGCAATTGGACTATGAGTGATGGCTAATGGACAGGCAGCTACAGAGAGGGACAGTTTTGAACAACATTTTTCAATATCCTAATAAAACCTATGATGACTGTTGGTGTTAAAATCATTTTATGAGACAGAAAATTTCTTTGATAAAATGAGATAAATTTGCTGAGGCAAACCAAAGAGATGATAGGGATATTATTAAAGAGACCATGTCCTAACAGAAATTGTGAGTGGGATTAGATTGATTATAAATGTCACTGTGATGTCATAGGACACTCAGTATGTCAGTGAATGGTAATTTTTGAAAATATCTATATCTACGACATGCTTAAGGCAGGATGTGGATATATTTATTCTATACACAGAACCATAAAAAGACTTAGCGAAGCACATTTAACATTTTTAGTAAATTATGTTATCTCAGAATGGGGTCATGAAAGATGTAGAGCTCTTATAAGTAAGTCAGTGACAGACGTGTATGGGATGGGCAATGAACAGGCCCATTCTGCATCTTAATCCAGAGGCTTGTATGTGTAGTTATTGTTTTATTTTGGCTACACAATATAGATATCTTCACCTATGGCTTAAAAAATACAAATTTTCAAGAGTGATGAGCTCTTCATATTCTTTTTATTGACATTCTGCTTGAATGAAAAGACATCTGGTTCAAGGGTCTTCCTTTTGTGATCCCTAATGAAGAGAGAATTTGTATAAAATGCACACACAAAAAAATGTATTCACTTCATAAGTCCAAGATTTCTCCTTTGCTTATATTGTTTCCAGTTTGAAGGTTCAGATGTTAAAGAAATGAGGTAATGGACTCTCATAAAGTCAAGTCACCACATATTAAATCAGTCACTGATTAGTGGGTTCTGGTCCCACTATATAATTGACTTCTGCTGTGAACAGCATGCTTAAGCAGTCATAGGGTCAGTGGTTCTTATATCAGCTAGAGTCATGCTATGAAGATTGTTGGTCATCGTGTTTCGGAAGGGGTCAGGGGTGGGTGTGGTAAGATTATAACACATAGAATCAAGGCTATACTGGGTCATGAATTCCTGAAATGCTGCGGCTGAGGCTGATGAAAAGCACCAGAGATTGAGTCATTCTTGGTTTATGGTTTCACAAAGGTGAAGTTTTTTGATTGATATTTGTTGTTTTGTCACTAGAATGTGAGCGCCTCTTACTGGGTTCACACATGCAGGTAATGGAGGTAATGGTTTAATTACAAATTTTTCACGGCACTATCACTGAGACAAATATTGCCCATGTTTATCTCAGTGAGAATCCAGTGTATACCCCAGAGTGACTGGTCTATGTTGTTGTTATTGTTTTTATTTTTCTGGGGATGGAGTGAGGCTGGTTTCATAATAGAATCCAATTATTTTCTTCACTATTGGAAGGTTTGGGGTTCTCAATAATGACGTCGATGATGTTCAAGTTGAATTCCCATAATTGAAACTCCACTAGTCCAACAACATACGGAGCAGGAGCAAGAACTCGCTGTGTTGTAAGTTAATAAAATCAGTTAGAGTATCTTAATATCCAGAAATCTATTAGCCAGGGTTTCCAGAGAAGCACTAACAGTGTGTGTGTGTGTGTGTGTGTGTGTGTGTGTGTGTGTTTGTGGAGAAGGACAGAGAGAAAGGGGCTCTCAAGTCCAAAATCCACAGGGCAGCCCAGCTAGCTGGAGATCATGAGAAGAGTTGATGTTGCAGGTCAAGTTCAATGGCAGTCTTCACTACATCAGTATAACCAGAGCTCTTTAGCATACCTGAATAAGTTCTAGGAATTCATTAATCCATTCTGTAAAAATTTTCTCAGTGCCTACTCTATAGCAGGACTGTTCTAGGTACTGAGGAGATTGCATTGAATAAAATCAACAATATCCTGCACCATGGAATTTTATTCAAGTGTGGTGGTGTCGGGAGAAGAAGTGACATTTATATATATATATATACATATATATATATATATATATATATATATATATGTACGTATCAATCATACAGAGTATCAGAGATTAGAATATGCTATGGGGAAAAAAAATAAAGCAATGGGGGAATGGGTGCCAGGTAATCTGCTATAGCCTCCCCTGAAGAGGACTGTTGTTTTCGGACTAGTGCTTTTAAACTTGCTGGCAGCCCAGTCAAACAGCATTCTAGAAATATTGTCTTCTCAGGTTTTTCCAAAACATAATAGCCAGCACAGTCCATAAATAGGTTATAGCAGCTGGAAAAGGCCAAGTATTTAAAGGGTAATTTTTTTTCTAGAGAACAGAGAAAGACTGTATCTAGAGATAAAAAGTGAAAGTCCAGATTAAACCTCAACTCTGATCACTGGCTACCAAAAGTAGACACCTATCATCCGAAAGCTGAATTTCCATGGCATTTACCGTATTTCCAAGTCCAGTCAATAAGAGTTGTTCTGACTTTCCTCTTGTCAGGTAGGACACAATAATGGATTTGCATCAAGTTATCTAAATTTGTCTCTCCCCTTCAGAATTGAAGCTAACTCAGAACAGATGTGGATTAAATGTAAAGGGTAAGAGTGTAGGTTTCATAAAGCTCAGATAAGGGTGAAGTTTCCTCTTTAATAAAGGGGGGTGTACAATACAGATGTGCAGCATCAGCAAGAATATACTAAAAGGGCTTCCCTGGTGGCGCAGTGGTTGAGAGTCCGCCTGCCAATGCAGGGGACACGGGTTCGTGCCCCGGTCCGGGAAGATCCCACATGCCGCGGAGCGGCTGGGCACGTGAGCCATGGCCGCTGAGCCTGCGCGTCCGGAGCCTGTGCTTCGCAACGGGAGAGGCCACAACAGTGAGAGGCCCGTGTACCGCAAAAAAAAAAAAAAAAAAGAATATGCTAAAAGATAATTGGAGAAGACTATTAGGAGAGCATGAGATCTAACAACTGAGACAATGAGTGTAAATAGAAAATGCAAAGAACAAAAATTCTATTGTTAGTCAGTGACGATTGAGTTAAATACAGAATAGATAAGGAATATGTAGGACAGGCAGTTTTGGGGAATACTGTTAGATTCATCTTAACGTCAACTGGGACACGATGTAGGGATACCCATTTGTCTTAATGAATAAAGGAAAAGTGGGCAAAATTAGGTAATTTCCATTTTTTTTAACAGAAAGGAAAGAAAAGAATCTCCTATTTTTTTCTCCATTTTTGAAAACATTCTTGAGTCTTTTTTTTATGATGTTACTTTTTAAATCTCTTTATCTTATCATTTTCTGGCCAAACTATTATGTCAAGTTTTCCTTAGTACCTCGCTTTCAATTAATATGCCAAACTGACACTTTTTATTACATTACTGTAACATCTAGCTAAACTGTCAACTCCAAAATTACAGAACAGCTTAATTATAGAGTATGGTCCTTTAATATTTATTTAGATATTGAAATGATTAATGATTTCCTTGGATAAATATAAAATTACAAATAAATTATTGGCAACTTCATTAAATGAAGTAAATGTATAAATGAAGTAAAATTAGAAGCTGCAGTATTTTAAGCTAAGAAAAAATGCACACTTCTCAGCCATGAAGAAGTAGTCAAGAGAAGGGGACTTCATATCATGTAATAAAGCAGCTGTGGGTCTTAAGAGTAAGACATAAGGGTGGGGGGGGAACACCAAAAATATACAAATTGTTTATAGGAAAGCATTAAGACAAGTAATACAACTTGCCATATGACCACACACTCCACTCTGAAGAAAGCTTAACTAGTAGGAAAGTCAAACACCTTTGAACTCATTTATTCTTCCTGGGAAAACTCCACCTTGCCTCACACAGAGGGTCAATCAACTGAGCAAAATGGAATCAAGCAGCCTCTACATGTCAGACATTCTGACCCCATTATACAGCGTTGTAGAAAAAGCAGCTAGAGAGCTACTTCCAGGATTCTCATTAAAATCCTTGGAATCACATGATGACAACTTTTTTTATATAACTTTATTTATTTTATTTATTTATTTTTGGCTGTGTTGTGTCTTTGTTGCTGCGCGTGGGCTTTCACTAGTGGCGGCGAGCGGGGGCTACTCTTCGTTGTGGTGCGCAGGTTTCTCATTGTGGTGGCTTCTCTTGTTGCAGAGCACAGGCTCTAGGTGCGTGGGCTTCAGTAACTGTGGCGCATGCGGGCTTAGCTGCTCCGTGGCCTGTGGGATCCTCCCGGACCGGGGCTTGAACCCGTGTCCCCTGCATTGGCAGGCAGATTCTTAACCACTGGGCCACCAGGGAAGCCCCATGATGACAATTTTTAGATTAGAAAAAGAAAGTCACCAATGCCTTTAATAATTTTTATTTCAGTTGGAATTAAGACGCCGTGAAGCACAGCTTTGAACATTAATTTTCCAAACTTTTATCTGCAGAATACTTTAAGTCATTATTTCCCAAAACAAAGAAATGACAAGGCACACTGTCTGTAGTAAGATCAGGGAGTCACCAACTTGAATACTCAGCATTTCTCTCACTACCTACAGTGATTCTTTAGCTGCTTCTGTGGAGCCTAGAGTTGAGTAGGACTCAGTTTGGAAACCATTCATCTGGAGGAGCTCAAGAGGACAGAATTTAATGAGTTATGATGATAATGGTTCTTTGGGAACTGACAGCATTAAGAAGAACATTGTCCACTATACATTTAAATTAGTGATAAGAATATGGTATAGTGCAACACTTAAACCCCGCAGTTCTTTTTTTTTTTTTTTTTTTTTTTTTTTTTTTTTTTGCGGTACG
>NW_021703777.1:77154659-77469471 GCF_005190385.1 Monodon monoceros
TTTTTTTTGCGGTACGCGGGCCTCTCACTCTTGTGGCCTCTCCCGTTGCGGAGCACAGGCTCCGGACGCGCAGGCTCAGCGGCCATGGCTCACGGGCCCAGCCGCCCCACGGCATGTGGGATCTTCCCGGACCGGGGCACGAACCCGTGTCCCCTGCATCAGCAGGCAGACTCCCAACCACTGAGTCACCAGGGAAGCCCAACCCCGCAGTTCTTAATCAAACTTCACCTAGTCAGAAATATGATACAGCATTTAAAAAATGAGTGCAGTCTATTTAAAAACCTACAATCTGGCTTAAAATAGAAGACCCTGCAATTCTGAGTGTGCAGCAAGGCAACAATGAACTGAATTTAAGCTTTGGCTGTCCTTATGGATTTAGCCTGCACTCTTGAATTGCCAACTTCTTCATCTTCCTATTTTGATACACCTTGTATGATTCACTGATCTACTGTTACCTGATTACCAGTGTGAGTTTGCAACCTGTGCAGAAGAAAGAGTAAAGGCACCAAGGTCAGAATTATTTGATTCCTGATCCCTAACAAAAATCATATGATACTCAGAATTTTGGAGTCCTAATCTGTACGATGAGGATAAAACAAATTACATTTCAAATGTTTGCATGAGAATTAAACAAGTAAATATATTCTGAACAAACTGTATTTAGAATGTAAAAACGAAAAGGACTATTTCTTAACAAGCCAAAATGACTAACCAAATATGCTTATTTACTAATGTAAAGTAAGCGCTGAAAGACTTCAGACTTATGATATTTACTTATCACTACCCTTTGATTTCTCACTCCCCCGTCACAACACCTTGAAAAATGTTTCAAGACTAACATAAAAATTATAAGGAAAAGCATATATCATACTCTCCTATTTGAGTAAATCCAAATGGATTTTTATGCAATTACACGAACATCAATAGTTTCACTGAGCTACTGACTAAGGAAGCATTGCCCTGCCCAGAAACGTTCTTGATTTTAGGTTATGCTAATCTTGTAACCTTGACCAAAGAACTTTAAAATTAAAAATCAGATAACTTATAAACTGGAATTAGCTACTTGAAGTACTCAACAGCCAATTAACTTGGTGACCTTCTATGCATGACATGGGGAGATTGTGTAAAAGTATGAAGAGAAAAGAGGATATTGGGCTAGTGCCCTTTAGGATTAAAGAAAATTCTAATGATGAGCATAATGAAGAGAATTTCATTAGTAGATAATTCATGCATTTGATATATACCAATTAATTGACTGGAATAATTACTTGGCTCTGACTTTTTTTTCTTTAATTTTATTACCTTCTTTTACTGGCTTTTAAAAGCACAATTAATAGTAAGATCCCCTGAACTCTAGTTTACATTATTTATATGGGTTTAATTAGAAACCGTAGGCAATATATGAAAGGTACAGCCTGAGGACAATTTATTACATATTAAATCGGTTTTAGTCTTATAGTTGAAAAAATCATTACATTAGTTAGACTTACGTTTACCAACACCTTCAAAAATACCAAATAAGCATATATTACATGGCATGTTCTACATGCTGGGATACAGTAAACAAAATACACAAGAAATAAAGCCATCTTGTAGACATTCTAGCAGGAGAGGAAGTTAATAAACAAAAAAGTAAGACATAGTATTTTATATGGTAAGCACCATGGAGAAAAAATAAGTCAGAAAGGAATGGGATGATAGCTGGGAGAGGGTTAAGTTTCAGATAGAATATTCATCTGTGGATAAGATGACATAAACACAATGACTTGAATGTGGTCAGGGAGTAAACTGTGTGTATATATGTCAGGGAAAAATATAAAGATAAAACAGAAAATTTCTGAGCTGTAAAATCACCGGCATATTTCAGAAGCAGCTATACGACTGAATGTCAGGAGAGGAATTATAGAGGGTGAGTTGAAGGCCAAGAGATAACAAGGGTGTAGGTCATCACATAGGACATTTTACACGACTGTAGGAACATTGGCTTTGATTGTGAGATGGGAAACCATTGAGGTTGAGTGGAAAAATCATATGACTTTGCTTATATGTTAAAAGGATTACTTTGGCTGTCAAATTATGGATGGTTTATGAATGGCAAAAATGAAAGCAGGGACACCATGTTGGAGCCTGCATGATTGTGGATGGTGGCAGGGTGATGATAGTAGATGTGAATATAAGTAAGTGTATTCTAGATAAGTTTTGAATAGAGTCAATGGGAGTTGAGGATTGAACATGGGGATTGAAAAAGACAGAAGGATCAAAGATGATTCCAAGCTTTTTACTATGAACAAATAGATCAGGAAATGAAAGCATCTATTACTAATCAGATGGTCTGACTGTATTAAAATATAGTTAAAAAGTTAACTTATACTAACATCTTAATTGCTAAACTATATCATGACAGTCAAAGAATAAGCTATGCCTTATATGAAGATTAATTTAGAAACTTGCTGAGTTAAAGAGGAGAATACTATAATACAATGCTCACTATATTAATTCCTGACTGTCTTAAATAAATTCATGATTTAATAATTTTGGTAAACTTTAACTCTATATATCTCATTATTAGAATATTTTGACCTCGCAACCTATTTAAAAACAGAATTTCCCCTTCTATCTCATACTCAGTTGAATTGCAGCAAATTAGCTTGTACTTCTGGAGCTAAAACAAAGCCACTAATCCTCCCACCTACCTACTTCACTTGAGAACTTAATCTAATTTAAGACATAAAGGAATAATTAAGCAATGCCTCATCTATTTTAGCATAGTTACCTCTGCAGATGTGATGAAAATATTTCCATACGTTTTTGTTAAATTTAAAATAACTTAGAGATCTGAAGGTAATTTAAGAAAAAAAGTGAAATACTTATATGATTTACCAGTGGAAAAGCACAAAGAAATTTCAGATATTTGTATTGCTCTAAAACCCCTTAAAATGATATAGCTTCAAATCTACAATCTGCAGCACTTTTCTTCTTGCTTCATCCTGACATTCAACTTAGATTAATTAATTCAGCTTAGATTAATGGGGGAAAGCTGCCATTTTGAAAATAATCATTCTTTCCAAAGAGCTTGTTTTAGATTCTGCATTCTAATATAGTATTCTCAGTGGAAAATAACAACATATTTTATGGTTGCAAATGACCTTATGGATTTAAATCTCAGGTATAAACTATACCTATTATTTTGAATCACCTTAATAAACATTTATTTAAACACCCAGCAAATGTTGTCATTAAAGATGCAATATTTGTTATTAGTCTATCAGTTAGGTCTCTTTCAGTGGAAAATGATGGAAAACATAATGCATTCTAGCCTACACAACGATGAGAAATTATTGACTCATATAACTTGGCAGGCCTGGATTCCAGAGATATACTAGGTATATTTCTTGAGCAACACAGTTTAGTCAGGGCATGGGTGTGAGTCCCACTATACATCTCAGTGGGTCCCCATTTCTAAAGAAAACTCATTAAAAAAAAAGTATTTCAACACGTGTATGTTTTTAAGAGACTCCATTCTTTAGAAAAACTGGATTTCCCTGAATTAAGGACACAGCAGGTATCAAAAAAAGAAAAGAAAAAAGAAAGAAAAAAAATCTACCGGATCACCAAAGTTAAAGATAGTTTCTTCATAATGGAAAAACATGGTAGTCTTTTCCCCACATGATCATCAAAACTACAGAATTATCTCACATTTATAGGCACCAGTATTGTGAAAGGGGGAAAAAAGTCCTATTTTATATATGTAGAGAGCAAGGAAAGAGCTCAAGTAGTCTCTCTTAGCTGTGAACTCTTCTCTAAGCTGTGACAGTTTCTCTGACTTTCCTTGCTTTTAAGGGTCTTGAGTTTTAAGTTCCAGTTAGGTATACTGTTGTAGACTTGTTTATAGGGATTTTGCTGATGTCTTCCTCATGATTAAACTGTGGTTTTGAGTTTTAGGGAGAAAGACCACAAACGTTAAATGCCACTTTCATCACAACGTATCAAGGGTACATACAGTCGACATGACTTATCACTGCTGTTGACC
Organism: Monodon monoceros; assembly: GCF_005190385.1. Classification (NCBI taxonomy): domain Eukaryota; kingdom Metazoa; phylum Chordata; class Mammalia; order Artiodactyla; family Monodontidae; genus Monodon; species Monodon monoceros. The sequence continues at coordinate 77,158,690 of NW_021703777.1, forward strand.
TTAATTACATGGCTGAAGAAGTGTTACATTTCTCCACCTTAACTTTACTGTCCCCCCCATCCCCCTTCATACTCTTCAGAAGTAAGTGACTATGGGCATCCCATACTTAAGGAGTAAAGAGCTATGCTCCACCTCCTCAAGGTCAGAGAATCTATATATGAGTGTTTCTGACCCATCTGCCTCCAGTCAGTAACATACAAGTTATTACACCAAACTCATTAGCTACATATAATTCTCAGTAGTGATTAACTTATTTTTTTAGCCTCAATTTCCCCCCGCCTGCCCGCCCGCCACATACACTATTTAATAGCATTGCTTGGGTGGAAAAACTACAAGCTTAATTTGGTCTTTGCTAGCAAAGTCAATCTTAATGGACCTTTGTATTATACTTAAAAGTTTTTCAATCCTATTTCAGATTATTTGGAATCAAGAGGCAGAAGTTTTACCAAGTACGCAAGCCTCCATCTTTAAATTCTATTATTCTTTTCTTGCATTTCTCTTTTCAGAACATCTAGTCTTTTCATGAGCTCATCACTTTCTTCTAGTACCTTATTAAATATAGCCAGGGATGACCAAACACACACATCTATGATTCTCTTTTGCAGCCTCTTCTATAATTAATTTTAAGTAATTATAAGCAACCAATTTGGTTTATTTGGGGGTTTTGATTTTTACTAAAGATTACCATAGCATAATATCCCCCAATTCAAACTTCCTATGTTAGTTTCTTTGTCCAACTACAACTTGTCTGCTAAGCCAATGTTATATAACTTATTTTTATTTATTTATTATATATATTTATTTTATATATTTATTTATATCTATAAATATATTTATTTATATATTTTTATTATTGCAACACCCTACTTAAGGAACCTACATCTGCATTGCTCATGGTATATTAACTAGTGTATTAACCGTTCCAAATGTCTATGCTTAACACATCAAAAGTTTATCTCCTGCTCATACAACAGCCCAAAGTAGCAGTCCCTGGACAGAATGGATAGCCTTAACATATACTAATGAGGTAATATTACTAGATCTTGATGGTTGAGAGGACGTGGGACTGAGGGACTATGATATTTTGGGATTGACTACCCGACTTCTGGCTTGAGCACTGGGGTGTTTTACAATGCTCTTTATGTGAGGGGGGACTAGAGTTGGATCAGGTGTTAAAAGAGTGAACACGAATTAGGTATATACATGTTGAATATAAAGTGTCACTAAGACGTTTAGGAAGAGCTATAAAAAGGTGATTGTATATATGACCCAAAAGAGATATCTGGGTTGAAGATTTATAATGTGATGTAGCCAAGTTCCCGTGACCCAGCTTTTAAGTGAAGAAGGAAGACTTTGGGTTCACTCAGGATTGTTCTTTTGTTAGTGAGGTAAAATGGAAAGGACAGAGGGTCAAGGAATATGTATATATTATTGTCTACAAATTTTGTGGTAAGCAACATTTTAAGACAGCTCCCAAGATTCCCATGGCTGCTACAGCTGTGATTAGGATGCACTATGGGGCAAAGATTGAGGGTTTCTGCAGGTGTAATTAAGGCCTTAATTGGTTTGACACTGAGTTAAATGTAGATTAACCTGGGTAAGACTTAAGCAAGTCCTACTTGCTCAATCTGTTTATCTCTATAAAAGAGGACTTAGGCCTTCCCTGAATTCAAAGATATTTTCCTGTTGGCCTTGAGGATGCAAGATACTATGAATTCTATAGATGTAAGAAAATGAATTCTGACAATAATTTCAGGATCTGGGGAGAGGAGCCTCGGCTTCAGATGAAGTCAGAAAACCGACTGCAGCCTCATGACAGCCTGAGCAAAGGAGCCATATAAACTGTGCCTGGGCTCCTGGACATGGTGAGATAATAAACGTGTTTCATTTTAAGCTTCTAAGTTTGTGGTAATTTATGATACAGCAATGGAAAATGAAAACAGCCTTTATAGGTGTTATTAAAGTATTAAACTTTGAGTCTGAATTAAATAAGGAGAAAAGTAAAGGCAGGAGTAGGCTGACAAGATATAGCTGGAGGGGTTAATGTACTGTTTGTCTGTATGAGATTAAAGAATAGTCACTAAAGTGTACAAACTGAGTGCACTGTGGTCAAAAACAGTGATATTTTTATGCAGTGAATTTCTGCAGTTAACTCTGGCCTGAACGAAAGTACATGAGCAATTGGGCTAGATGGAAAGACGACGGGCACTGATTAGCTGGGTTCTATGCTTGGGATCTCATAAAGCTGAAATCAAGGAGTTGCTTGGCCTCTGTTCTTTTCTGGAGCCCAGGGTCGGGGGTGGGACAGGGCCGCCTTTCAAATTCATGTGGTTCTTGGCAGAATTTAGTTTCCTGCAGATGTAGGCCTGAAATACCTGTTTTCATGCTAGATATCAGTTGGGGGCCACTTTTATCTCTCAAAGTTTACCCTAAGTTCTTTGCCATGTGGCTCCCACCCCCATGGGCAGTTTACAAAATGACTATTTGCTTTTTCCTAGGCCAGCAGGATCCCTTCTCTCTGACTTCTTCATCTCCAGTCAGCTACAACAGAGTCTTGCCTGATGGAATGTGATCACAGGAATGACTATCCTATCACCATTTGCCTTATAATATAACCTAGTCAATGGAGCCACAATCCCAGCATAGCCACAGGCTCCCTGGGCACCAGAGTGTCCATGTTATACAAGAGTTGAACACCAGGGGGCAGGGTTGTTCTGGGCCATTTTGGAAATTTGCCTATAGCAATTAACAGGGATTAGGAAAACAAGAATATTTATTCACTTTTTATGGATTATAAATTGATTAAAAATTCTGTAAGTAAATTTGTATCAAAACTCAAATTTTTCATATTGTGTGATCAATAACTTTACATTTAAGATCTATTCTGAAGAAATAATCTGCTGTGAAACTCATTGAAGTGTTTTATAAAATATAAAATAAGATTGAAAAAATGAGACTGTTGGAGGATATGTGATTGATTATACAGAGTTTTAGTACCACACAGTAATGAAAATCACTTTTTCACTATTTTAAATATTTGACTAATACTAGCAGAAAAAATGAGACTTTGTCCTTTCACTTAGCATAACTAAAAGTACTCTATGAGTATACATATATATGTATGTATACTCATAGAGTGTGTGTGTGTGTGTGTGTGTATATATATATATATATATATATATCCACGAAAATTTTTAAGTTGTGGAGTGAATTAAGGGCAAAATTCTTAGTAAATCATTATTAATGCCTTACTAACAAGTAGGGAAAACTCTCAATATATCATCCTTCACGAATTTCTTGATGCTCTCCAGGTTGTAAAGATTCATTTTAGCAAATAGGAATTTTTTTCATGAAATACAGTTGCCCATATTAATTATCTTAGTACAGAGATTCCTATATGAAAGGGGCATCCTATTGACTTACACTCTAAATGTAAAAATTCTTTTGAAATTTAAAAAGATTATTTGTCCCTGGAATAAGAAATTAATTCGCCCTAAATCAATGCTTTAATTAAGAACATTTAAGGGCTTCCCTGGTGGCGCAGTGGTTGAGAGTCTGCCTGCCGATGCTAGGGTTTGTGCCCCGGTCTGGGAAGATCCCACATGCCGCGGAGCGGCTAGGCCCGTGAGCCATGGCGGCTGAGCCTGCGCGTCCGGAGCCTCTGCTCCACAACGGGAGAGGCCACAACAGTGAGAGGCCCGCGTACCGAAAAAAAAAAAAAAAAAAAAAAGTTTAAATATTAAAAAGCAGAAATTCTGCATATTTTGGTGGATTTCTAAAATATTAGCATATAATATCAAAACATTTAAATTCAGTTTTTGACTCGGGTTATTAGGTATATTTTGGGTTTGTGTTGACCAGATGGATTATAACACTCATTAAACTGCTGGAAAAAAAATGGGACTATGCCTTGATAATGCTTTTTATCATGCCCAACATCTGCATTTCTAATTTGTCTTAATTATGTACATATACAGTTTGGTCAGTGTTTTGCATTTCAAAAATCCTTTCTAAATTTCAAATGTATCTGATATGAGCAATTATGTATTTAAATGAGACAATCATTGTCTAATTGTCATATTTCAATTTCCACTGAGATATGCCAATTAAGCAGAATCCACTGTAGACCATAATATCTCCAATAGACAATTTATGGACTATCAACTAAACACAGTGGTTTTGAAGTAGCATATCCTAAAGTTCATTTCCCAAAATGACTTTCACCAAGTGGGGCTGTGCTCAAGTGCATAAATTGCGTTTCCACTAAAACATATATCATCATTGGCGGTGCTTTGTCTATTTCTAGGTTCAACATCCTCCTGTTTTATACACGCAAATGTAATGAAGTTAGGTTGTTGGAATGATATTTGATCCACTGCATTTGTATTTAATGTCTCAAGAACACTGCTAACTTCTGAAGGTGACTGAAAAGCAATGCAGGGTATCATCTTTACCTTCTATAAAATGTCCAAACCAGTGATCCAGTGATGAGTCAGCCTGCCTATCTATCTATCTACCTATCTATCTTTCTATCTACCTACCTACCTACCTATCTACCTATGCTTTGTTCTATATGTGGCAGTATATGACAAACAGTGTGGATGACTTGTACAGGTTATTAGGGATACTGAATTTCAGATAAGGTTTTCCTATGTTTTTTTCTTTTAAAATGTATTTACTGAGATGACCATTTAAGCCAGTACAAAATAGCAAATTTACAAGTATGAAGTCAATAAATTGACATTTTAATATAAAAGTAAAGGCTTACTATGAGAGCATAGGACAGGATTTCCTTCCTTTTCAAGGTTGAATAATATTCTATTGTATGTGTAAAACACATTTTGTGCTAAGTGGAATAAACCAGTCACAAAAAGACAAATACTGTATAATTTCACTTACATGAAGTACTAAAGTAGTCAAATTCACAGAAACAGAGAGTGAATGATGGTTGCCAGCAGCTGAGGTTAGGGAGGGAAAAGGGAATTGTTTAATAGATGTAGAGTTTCAGTTCTGCATGATGAAAAAGTTCTGGAGACGTTTCACAACAATGTGAATATACTAATAATACTGAACTGCGCATTTAAAAATGGTTAAGGAGGTAAATTTTATGTTATTTTTTTACCATAATAATTAAATGCAAAAAAGTAAAGTTTTACCAAATTGTCCTAGGAGTCTGGGGATTACAATCTGTATTTCATGTTTGCTTGTACAGATACATAAAATGTACCCATTGTCAGTTCTCACTGTCATATTTTGGAACTTCTCTTTGTTTGTTTTTATATTTTGAAACTTCTTAGCCTCTATTTCTCTTTACCCCATAAGTTTCACCTTTTTTCTCTTAGTTTTCTCTTAGCACGCCTTTTAACACCTGAACTTACTTATTCCACCTGTCTTTTCACAAATTCTCTAAAATTATTATTATAATTACATCAACGCAGTCTAAAATCTTTCTGACCTTTTTGGCTCTCTATATGCCTGGGATTTCACATTTAATCTTTACAACATAAATCCAAGTCTAAGCTCAAATTCTCCTTTGTCCAGGACACTCTTAAGGTGTTGTGTTTATGCTGTGTTTCCTTCTCCATTTATGCCTTCCCACGAATTATATCTGTAAATGGAAGGGTTCTCCCTCTCTCTTTTTCTCTCTCTGTCTCTCAATTTTTCTTTCTCTTTTCAGTTACTGGGCCAGTTCTGCTTGAGAGTGTCTTAGTCTTCCCTAATGTCCTTTTGTATGTAGAAATGAGCATTATTATCTTAAACTAGGGTTTCTCTAATGTCTTTATGAATGTATGCAGTTAGAAATACGTTTCATGCTACAAAATGCACTACAAAATGCACTACAATTTTCCCTTAACTAGATAATTATTGAATTTAATTTTTAAATAAAATTAATTCATTGTGGCTTTAGGTGGTAAATCTAGTAATGGTATATAAATTTAAAGTTGTATGAGAAACATCCTATTTATATTCAATAGTCTGTGACTACATAAGTAAAACTCATTTATATATAACTTGATAAGTCTAAATTTGAGATCTTTATTGGATGTGCAGTATGGGTCGAATGATTCAACTGGCCCCAAGCTCTGATTGGCCCTGAGTTAAACTAATAATGTGGTAGCTCATCTCTTGTCCCTATAATCAGGGGTGACACCATCACCACCTTCAGGATAAACTTACATCTTGTGTGGGACAGTTCTTCCAAAGATAAAAATGGTTAACACTTGTTCTCCAAAATGAGTCATCTGTGTTTGAAGTGTCACAGATTTTACTTTAATTCCATTTGGAATTTATTTGTTTCTTGGTCTAAATTAAGTGACATAACCAGTTAGGTTAAATAGGTTTGAGGCAGAGTAATAAGGTAAACAATGGGTTTTTGAGAAATGGGTTTTCTCCAACACCACACAGCTAGAAGTAGTGTTACTTCTGTGGGCACGTAAGCAAAGCAATTCTGAGGAAAAAGAACAAAGCCTGGAGGTATAGCACTTCCAGACTTTAGATAATACTATAAAGCGACAGTAATCAAAACAGCATGGTATTGGCACAAAAAACTGATATATAGAACAATGAAACAGAATATAGAGGCCAGAAATAAAACCACACACTTATGGTCAATTCATCTACAACAAAGGAGGGAAGAATATACAATGATGAAAAGACAGACAGTCTCTTTAGCAAGTGGTGTTGGGAATGCTGAACAGCTACAATGTAAATCAATGAAATTAGAATACTCCCTCATACCATGTACAAAAATAAACTCAAAATTATTTAAAGACCTAAATATGAGACATGACACTATATAACTCCTAGAGAGAACATACAAAACATTCTCAGACATAAATTACAACAATATTTTCTTATATCAGTCTCCCAATGCAAAAGAAACAAAAGCAAAATTAAACAAATGGAACCTATCAAACTTAAAAGCTTTTGCACAGCAAAGTAAACCATCAACAAAACAAAAAGACAATCTAGGGGATAGGAGAAAATATTTGCAAACAATGTGATTGACAATGGGTTAATATCCAAAATACAGAAACCGCTCATACAACTCAATAACAAAAAACCAAACAACCCAATCAAAAAATAGGCAGAAGACCTAAATAGAAACTTCTATAAAGAAGACATACAGAAGGCCAACAGGCACATGAAAAGATGTTCAACATCATTAATTATTAGAGAAACACAAATGAAAACCACAATGAGGTATCACCTCACAACGATCAGAATGGCTATCATCTAAAAGTCTACAAACAATAAATGCTATAGAGGGTGTGGAGAAAAGGGAGCCCTCCTACATGTTGGTAGGAATGTAAACTGGTGCAGCCGCTATGCAAAACAGTATGGAGATTCCTTAAAAAAAAAAATAAAAAACCTAAAAATAGAGCTACCATATGATCCAGCAATCCCACTCTAGGGCATATATCCAGAAAAGATGAAAACTGTAATTTGAAAAGATACATGCACCATGATATTCATAGCAATACTATTTACAATAGCCAAGACATGTAAACAACCCAAGTGCCTGTCAAAAGATGATAGGTTTAAGAAGATGTGGAATACACACACACACACACACACACACACACACACACACACACACACACACAATTGGAATACCACTCAGCCATAAAAAAGAATGAAAATATTGTTATCTACAGCAACATGGATGGACCTAGAGATTATAATACTGAGTGAAGTAAGTCAGACAGAGAAAGACAAATATTATATAACTTATATGTGGAATCTGAAAAGTAATGCAAATTTATCTGTATACAAAACAGAAAGAGACTTACACACATAGAAAACAAACTTATGGTTACTAAAGGGGAAAGGGAGTGGGGGGAAGGATAAATTAGGAGGTTGGGATTAACAGATAAAAACTACTATACATGAAATAGATAAGCAACAAGGATTTATTGTATAGCATAGGGAACTATATTCAATATCTTGTAATAATCCATAATGGAAAGTGATCTGAAAAAAAAAATAGGACTGAATCACTTTGCTGTATACCTGAAACTAACACATTATTGTAAATAAACTACACTTCAATAAAAAAAAGAAAGAGTAGTTTCTGTCTCTATACTATACATAGTTTGTTTCTGTTTCTCTACCTATATACCAGTACTACCTACATGCCAGTGCTGATTGTCAAGGGACATATTTTTATTGTCATACAACTTCTGGCCATGAACCTTCATGTAATAACGTGGGAGTATCAGTAAAATTGGTCAGGAGTATCCCTGGAAGTCATTCCTACATCAGACATCTGGTAGTGATGTAAATGTTGACAAAGGCAACTGTAAGTCACACATATATATCCAGGAAAAGCAAATGAATTGAAATCCCAACTCAACTTCCTGTTAACTGGTTCCCCCAAAATGTTCTCAGCAATTCTAATGTAACTAGCACAAGGGTAAATAAGAAAAAATAATAATAATAAAGATTAAGTTGGAGTGTTGTTTTAACCAACTGCAATAAAAAACAATCTTGATTTTGCCTATTTTATACAAAAGTATGACCATATGGACACTTTGCTAAGGTCCCTGCAAGGTGCCTGGAAGACATCCAAAAAGTGAGGAGCTCTGATCTGATATTTAAGCTTATTTAGCTTCACGGTGAATTTGCCTCTGGCTCTGAGTATAGACCCGTATTAAGTATTTGTTGTTTTTCTCACACACAGCAGAATTCTACCTTGCAAATAGACCCACCAGGGTATCTTTTTCGACCTTACTTTCAATAGATTTTTAAAAACTAATTTATTTAGGAACTGATGAAAATTGTGTGTGTGTGCGTATGTTTCTGATTTATAGCGTTCCTGAAATGCCACAGCCTTTAATTAGGGACTTTATCAACTGACCTGTCTATTTCCTTAGTATTCTCTTAAGAGTGTGGTCTTGCCTTTGTTTTATCAATAATTATTGGGACACTGAAACTCTGATTTAAAATGCACCCTTTTATCCTAGGAATTTAGGACCTATCTGTCATTCTGCCTGTAATTCCATATTCTACCTGGCTGTACCCAACACTGACACTCCCCAGTTCAGTCCCCAGAAACAGTATAGTTTTGAATATTTGATCAAATTGTGTCTAAAAACTACCAACTAGTATTCCTATATGTATTACCCCCCCCCAGAAGAACTTCTAAGAATTTTCCTAAAGCTAGAATAACTCCTGAAATTTCTAGTCCATACTTACTGGTAAGTCAACTTTCAGTTTCACTTTTTCAGTACCTTTTTTCAGGCCTTATTTGAATCTAAGAGAGTTGTGTTAATGCTGGAAAATTAGAAGACAGGATAGAAAATGGCAATATAGTAGCTTATGTTTGTGAATGCCAACCACCTCCTCATCCTTCTTCTGGTAACAGATTCAATGCACCTGACTACATACGTGGACATGTGACTTACGATGAGCCAATCATAATGCTACATCTCTGTGTCTAAGCTGATAAGACCAAATATTAAGGGAACATTAACTGGAAAAATTCATATGTTCACCAAGAGTCTAGGTTTGGGAAGGATACAAGTAAATGAAGATTGATAGAACATATTAGGGAGTTTTCATCTAAAAAATGAGTTTTGAGACACTTTCCATAGAAAGAAATGATGTTAGTGAAGTAGACAGAATAATGCTCCCCCAAAGATGACCATTTCCTAATCTCCAGCAGTTATCAATATGGTACCTTATATGGCAAAAAGGACTTTACAGATGTCATTAAATTAAGAATTTTGAGATGGGGAGATTATCTTGGATAATCTGGGTATGACCAATATAACTGCAAAAGTTGCCAAAATAAGTGGCAGAAGAATCAAATTCATAGGAGACAATGGGATGACAGAAGCAGAGGGTCAGAGTCAGAGAGAGAGATTTGAGGATGCTACACTGTAGGCTCTGAAGATGGAGAAGGGGTCATGAACCCAGGAAGCCGGGCTATGTCTAGAAACCGGAAAAGCCAACAAAATGGATCCTTCCCAAGCCTCCAGCAGGAACATCTTAATATTAACCCCATGAGATTGATATGGATCTCTGCCCTGCAGAATTGTAAGGTAATATATCTATGTTGTTTTAAACCACTATGTTTGTGGTAATGTTAAGTAGCAACAGGAAACAAATACATTTATCTAAGATCTAAGAAAATTAGAATCAATTTTTCAAATAATAAGGAAAAGTCTATGCAGAGGGAGAAGACCCTTTAGCAAGCGTGTTCACTTAAGAAGAACAGAAAAAGAAAAGTCACTGGGAAGATAACGGATGCATTCTGAAAGAAGAAATTGGAGTGGGAAGGGGTAGCCATTTACCGAAGGGCAGTTCAGGCCAAGGTCAGGATTCTGGGAGACCATGGATGCATTTTAATATAAGACTATGTGAATGGGATATGATTAGACTTTCAATTTGAAAATATTTCTCTAACTTCATTCTGGAGAATGGTTATGTGTCCTGGGGGGAAATCTTGGGAAGTTACTTCAAGTCTGGAGAATTATTTAGCAGTGTGTGATAGGGGGAGGGGCATGCAGGAGGTTGAACATTTAGAAACTACTGCAGAAATCCAGGCAAGGGACGACAGCAGCTGGCCTAAGTGGACATGCTAGAAGTACACAGAGATTGACATGTTCAGGAGTTGTTTGGAAGATAAAATTCACATGTGGGATGTGTGAGGCTGTGGATATGTAAAGTACATTCTCCCCAGACATTTTATATGGTACACATCAAAGCTGAGAGAAAGGTTTTGAAAGGATCCTATGGATGTGGTGAAATTTTACTAACAGTTGGAGAAAACTAAATAGCACCAACCAGAAATAGGGGGAAGTAGGGAGGAAAAAATTGGAGAAAAAGGGAGATAGATTGACAGAGAAACAGAGATTGGTCATTTTAGATGTGAATCCACAGGTCCCTGAAGCAAGTTCTGCCTAGGCACTTCTCATGTTTTGACCGGATGAACCAAAAATTTCCCTTTCACTTTTTAGTTAGGGCTCCACAACCAGCTCTTGACAAATACTAATGCAGTATCACTTAAAAATAAAATTTCCAAATATAAATGATTTTATAGTTAACAAGTCAATAGACAGAAACCAACTTCTAGTGACTACCGGAATCTGTACCTAGGCTCCTAGCTAAACCGTACTACTGTAAAGAGAAGGTTTTGACCCATCTTAGCAATTGCATGTGTGGGGTAAGGGGGAGATAGTATGGGCCCTCTGGAGGGGCTGATGAGCCTGCACAGCCTCCAGTGATGAAGTAGCATCATGCTGGCTCCTGCCACCAGACATGCTTTTCAGGCTCAGTTGATTCACAATAATTGATGTAATTCCATCAGAACTTTTTGAATAGAAGTATTTTTAGGTGTTACCTCTATTAGTATAGTCAAGACTACTGAAGGCCAATTACCTAGGATTTTCCTGTCAGCAGTTAGATACTTTTGTGGCAGAAATAGCCTTCTCTTAGGCTCTCATGGTCAAGTATAGGAACAGATGGTAAGAACTAGAAGGAACATGCAATGGACTTATATTTTTTATTCTAGCCAAAACTCTGTAAAAGTCATGCATCTTGACAATGATAAAATAATGCTTAATAATATGGCTACATCTAAAAATATACAGTATTAATTTTATTATAAAAATCATCTACAAGTCTTAATCACAACACTGACCACAGATGTCTGCTGTACATACTACTGTTTTATCATAATGCATATTACATTATTTTTACTAAAGAGGGTTTACACATGCATATTAGTATATAATCTGCCTTTCACCTAAGTAAATATCTCAAATATTTTCTACTTCATTAAAATTATCCTACTGATTATATCTTATGCTTTTTGTAATAATTTTCAGATAATACATGGTATGTGTTGAAAAATAGAAAATATTACTATCTTTTTAGCACAGCAGGCAGCATGTCAGTCTCACAATTTGAAAAAAATACAAAATTTTGATTATCAAAATTCCACTACATAGAGCTAACTGCTGTCAACATTTATTTTTTCTAGACATGTTAATGCATGTGAATCCATATTATATTATACACATGTATTGCAAATGGATCATATTACATATAATGTTTTGTACTTTTTTCATTCACACAGTATTATAGCCTAAATATATTTCTATACCAATGGATATACATTAGCAACTTCATTTTAATGGTTAATATTCTATTTTCAGATGAACTATAATTTATTCAATCAGTTGACTGTTATTGATCATTTAAGTTACTGTAAATGTTTTGGTATTATAAAGTGCTATAGGGGTATGGTGGTGACTCTATCTTGGTGCTTACATTCATGTGAGTGTAACTTCTGGATCAAATTTTTGTGAAAAAATATTTTTGGCTTTAATCTCAATTTTTATTGAGAAAACAATAATGGTCTCTTCTCTCCTAATATTCTTAATTGAGTATTTAGAGGATTTTATAGAGCTTTACTTAATTGTCTTTTTCTCATTATAATACCCAAATGACTCTTAAAAGTTATATCTTCATCTGAAGCTATGTCAACATTGAAAGTGACATTGAAACAGTGTTAGACTCTGGAGTATCATTTAAATGTCGCTAATTTTTCCCTTTTAAGGTTGGCTTTAAAGGATTAATTGTGCTTTAAAAAATTTTTCTTAGTGTTACTTTTGCCCCAAGTGCATTCATAAAAATACATTTCTAATATAATCAATTGAAGCATCAGTCTTATATTCTTTATGCAGAGGTAATATTCAAAGGATTTTAAAATCTATATATATATATAGATTTAAACCTTCTAAACTTTAAAATTCTCCTTGAGTTTTTTTTTTGTGTGTGTGGTACGCGGGCCTCTCACTGCCGTGGCCACTTCCGCCGTGGAGCACAAGCTCCGGACGCGCGGGCCAAGCGGCCTTGGTCCATGGACCCAGCGACTCCGCGGCATGCGGGATCCTCCCGAACCAGGGCACGAACCCATGCCCCCTGCGTCGGCAGGTGGACTCCCAACCACCGCGCCACCAGGGAAGCGCTCTCCTTGAGTTTTTGAAGAGGGCTTTTAAGAACTGACTTGTGAGATGCTGTAGAAACCTTTTGAAACATAAACATTCAGTTTAGTTCTATTATCTGAAGCAGGAATCTTGCTATAAAAGAATTTCAAATTTACCTCACTGGACATGTTAGTGAAAGTAGAATAAAGCCTTTTCCTACCTGCCACTGTTTACTTTGTTACTGCCTATTAAAAATCATTCACTGCTATAATTCCCATGAATGAGACACTATTTCTATGTTAGTAGAAAACTTTCAAGGGCAACTCAATATAGTTAAAATGGAACTTTGCTAAGGTTTTGGCTTTCTGCAAAGTTAAACCTTCAAATTGACTCATTAACTTGAAGGAGGGCAATAATGAGCCTGCTGGAAATTAGAATTCTATAAATTTGCAGAAGAAATGGAGTTCTACCCTTGATGATTAAGTCATCGCTTATTTCTAAAGTGGTATGTATCCACAACATTGCTATTCATGCCTGTATTTTTTTTTTTTTTTGCGGTACATGGGCCTCTCACTGCTGTGGCCTCTCCCGTTGTGGAGCACAGGCTCCGGTTGCACAGGCTCAGCGGCCATGGCTCACGGGCCCAGCCGCTCCGCGGCATGTGGGATCTTCCCAGACCGGGGCACAAACCCGTGTCCCCTGCATCGGCAGGCGGACTCTCAACCACTGCGCCACCAGGGAAGCCCCATGCCTGTATTTTGATTAGTGCCTGAGTACACCTCTTGTCAGATTCCTTCCCTAGCCCCCTCAACTCAAATAAGATGAATATACACTTGCCAACATTTGCACCTTCACACCTAGAGGTTAACCAGGTTCAGTCGTAGTTCAGGGTCAAAGTTTTAAATGTCATTTTTATGGTTACTCTGACCCTTGGATACCACAATTCTGTCTTAGGTTCTAGGCCTTTTGTTTGTTAGCATTCTTTTCTTAGTCGTTTCCAACTTTGCTTAGTTTCCTCAAATAAACCCTTGCTTACTTACATATGTTTGTTTGCTTGTTTTTCCTGACCACCTCTTCTTTCCTTAGGTGGATTCTCTGGTCTTTCATTCTGACTTGCCCGAATTACTGTGACTCTAAGTTCTTTGACAGCCATTCCCCAGTTTTGACCAGTTTTTTCCTTACTGGGGATTTAGTACTCAGGCTTTGAGATTGAACACAAGAATACTTTAGCTATTCTTCTTATTTTTCTTTTTAAGTGGGGAATATTTAAGAAATATCAATTCTGACTCTTACTTCTAATAGCCTCTACATTTTCTTAGAAATGTTTTAGCATATTCTTAAAAATAACTCAGAAATGGTCTTTAATCTATGAACTACAAGAATGAATTAACCCATATGACCAGAACTCTTAAACTTGATGAAAGTCAAAAACGTGTAGATAATTCCAGTAAAAAGATTAGTGCTTATAAATTTAGGAGATTAATCCTTTGTCAGTTGCTTCATTTGCAAATATTTTCTCCCATTCTGAGGAGTGTCTTTTCATCGTGTTTATGTTTTCCTTTGCTGTGCAAAAGCTTTTAAGTCTCATTAGGTTCCATTTGTTTATTTTTGTTTTTATTTCCATTTCTCTAGGAGGTGGGTCAAAAAGGATCTTGCTGTGATTTATGTCATAGAGTGTCCTGCCTATGTTTTCCTCTAAGAGTTTGATAGTGCCTTGGCTTACATTTAGGTCTTTAATCCATTTTGAGTTTATTTTTGTATGTGTGGAAGCAACCTAAGTTTCCATTGACAGATGAATGGATAAAGAAGATGTGGCACATATATACAATGGAATATTACTCAGCCATAAAAAGAAACGAAATTGAGTTATTTGTAGTGAGGTGGATGGATGTAGAGTCTGTCATACAGAGTAAAGTAAGTCAGAAAGAGAAAAATAAATACCATATGCTAACACATATATATGGAATCTAAAAAAAAAAAAAAAAGGTCCTGAAGAACCTAGGGGCAGGACAGGAATAAAGATGCAGATGTAGAGAATGGACCTGAGGACATGGGGAGGGGAAAGGGTAAGCTGGGATGAAATGAGAGAGTGGCATGGACATATATACACTACCAAATATAAAACAGATAGCTAATGGGAAGCAGCTGCATAGCACAGGGAGATCAGCTTGGGGCTTTGTTACCACCTAGAGGGGCGGGGTAGGGAGGGTGGGAAGGAGATGCAAGAGGGAGGAAGATATGGGGATGTATGTATGTGTGTGGCTGATTCACTTTGTTATACAGCAGAAACTATCACACTATTGTAAAGCAATTACTCCAATAAAGAAGTTAAAAATAAATAAATAAATGTCATCTTATCCAAAAAAATATATTAGTGCTTATAAAACATATCACTACACAGATGATAAAATGGTTAAATGTTTAAAGGATTGATCACACTACATTTTACTAATGATGTGGAACAATTAGAACTTTCATACAATTATTTTGGGAGTGTCAGTTGACAACACTGATTTAGAGAATTTGGCACAGTGGATACTAAAGTTGTCACTAGGCATAGCATATGTCCCAGAAAATCCACTCCTGGTATGTACCCAGTAAGTACGTGCAGATATGTTTACCACAATACTTGTTCAAGAATGTTCAAAACAGAGATACTGGTAATGTCCAAAAAATAAGAAACATCCAAATATCAAACAATAGCATAATTAAAATGACTTCTGGTATATTTAAACAATGGAATAGTATACACAGGGATAGAAAATGAATGAAATGCAGCTACAACACAATGCCATAATGGATCTCATGAACATGATATTGAGAGAAAGCAGCCGGACACAAAAGATTGAATTCATATAAAGTTCAAAGAAGCAAACAAGAAGCTAGTGGCTGGGAAAGTGGCAGAAAGCAAAAGACAACCCTCAGAATGGGAGAAAATATTTGCAAATGAAGCAACTGACAAAGGATTAATCTCCAAAACTTACAAGCAGCTCATGCAGCTCAATAACAAAAAAAAACAAACAACCCAATCCAAAAATGGGCAGGAGACCTAAATAGACATTTCTCCAAAGAAGATATACAGACTGCCAACAAACACATGAAAGAATGCTCAACATTATTAATCACTGGAGAAATGCAAATCAAAACTACAATGAGATATCATCTCACACCAGTCAGAATGGCCATCATCAAAAAATCTAGAAACAATAAATGCTGGAAAGGGTGTGGAGAAAAGGGAACACTCTTGCACTGCTGGTGGGAATGTGAATTGGTACAGCCACTATGGAGAACAGTATGGAGGTTCCTTAAAAAACTACAAATAGAACTACCATATGACCCAGCAATCCCACTACTGGGCATATATCCTGAGAAAACCATAATTCAAAAAGTCATGTACCACAATGTTCATTGCAGCTCTATTTACAATAGCCAGGACATGGAAGCAACCTAAGTGTCCATCATCGGATGAATGGATAAAGAATATGTGGCACATATATACAATGGAATATTACTCAGCCATAAAAAGAAACAAAATTGAGCTATTTGTAATGAGGTGGATGGACCTAGAGTCTGTCATACAGAGTGAAGTAAGTCAGAAAGAGAAAGACAAATACCATATGCTAACTCATATATATGGAATTTAAGAAAAAAAAAATGTCATGAAGAACCTAGGGGTAAGACAGGAATAAAGACACAGACCTACTAGAGAATGGACTTGAGGATATGGGGAGGGGGAAGGGTAAGCTGTGACAAAGCGATAGAGTGGCATGGACATATATATACACTACCAAACATAAAATAGATAGCTAGTGGGAAGCAGCCGCATAGCAAGGGAGATCAACTCAGTGCTTTGTGACCACCTAGAGGGGTGGGGTAGGGAGGGTGTGAGGGAGGGAGACGCAAGAGGGAAGAGAGATGGGAACATATGTATAACTGATTCACTTTGTTATAAAGCAGAAACTAGCACACCATTGTAAAGCAATTATACTCCAATAAAGATGTAAAAAATAAAAAAAAAGCAGCTTATAGGATAATGGTAATGCTTGATTTCCAGATCTAAGTGATGGTTCACGGTTGTGCTCACTTTGTAGTAATTCATCAACATGTACACTTATGACTATGAATTTCTCTGTCTTATATTTTTACTTCCAAACAGTTTATGAAAGAAAATTAAACCAGTATTGGATGATTTACTCTTATTTCCCTGTGTTCTAATATATAAAATATTTGCCACAAATCTTCAGATATAATTATCATTAACCATTGCATAAGGCATGAGATTATTTCAGAAACATTTTCTTCATAAGTTTTAATACTCAGATTACTGTATGTTTGCTAAGCCAAAGAAGTTGTGTAGGAACCAGGGAGATAATGTAAATGAAAGTTTGGATGAGCGGATTAAAAAATACACATTGCTGGGCACTCTAAGGACACAAGAATCTAAAGTGGGCAGTCACTCTTGCTTTACCTTAGTGTTTCTGAGAAGGACTGTGAGCCCTATGATGATGATTGGACATGTTTTCAAGACAAATCATAAATCTGTATTTAACATGCAGTATTCTGATTAAAAAGTAGGCTAATAATTAAAAGGAGTCATAATAAGAACCATAAATACAAACCCATTATGACTCAAACAAAATGCACCTATGAAAAATGTCATTATATCAGAATTAATGTAAACTTCTGAAATAACTCTATATATTTCTTTTAAAAAATCTTAAAGAAAATAACAAAATAATTAGGCAGTGAACCTTTTCTAAGATGGTCAGTAACAGAATTCAAACTTGAATATAAAACCTACAATTTAGATAAAGTAGAATTTTCAACTAATATTCATAGGAATTTTGGACGTCTTTTGGACATAGCTTTTGATGAAGAAAAGTCCAACTGGCACAATTTAGGGACCTTAGTTGGAGTTTAGTATAATGGTTGAATGAGAGAGAGTAAATCAAACTAAAGTGTCTTCTATCCTAAAAGTACTATGACAATGAAGCAGATGAAGAGTATAAGAACATGGTTCAGAACAGAATGGCACACAAAGGAGACCAGCTAAGAAGAGATAGCCTAACGTAAGAAAATAATTAGTAAAAAGGAAAAGAAAATGACAAATACGATTCTACAATTTCTTGTTTGCACAAACCTCTGTCTTTCTTTCTCCCTCATAACTTGTTATTCTAATGTTATTAAATACCCTTCTTACTGTAACAGCAGCAAACCCTCAGTTCAGCATTTTCCACTCTGCTTAAAGTACTGCAAATATATTATTATTATTTTAAAATCAGGTGTTCTCTGACCTCTGTGATCTGCCAGTATATGTACACAGGTCATGCCAGTCAGGGTCTAAGGTGAAAGAAGCAACACACTACAGTGTGATAAGTAATGTCAGAGCACTGACACTACATAGAAAGCAGGTCAGAGGAGAGTCCAAAAAGACAATGGGAAGCCAGATATCTGTTTTCAATGAACATAAGAGTTGGAGATGTTGAGTGGCCGAAGGGTCAAAAATCTATCAGCAGGTGGACAGAGGTCCAAGAGGGGTAATCCAGTGTCAGAGGTATCCACTGGAGATGAAAGAACAGGTATTGCTTCTCAGGAGGGAAGCAGTGTCATTCAATCTGGCTGCATCAAAGAAATTCTGTGTTTTTCTATTTGGAAATAAATATGCTTTTTTTGGATATTTGTTCATTTTTTTCTGTTTTCTGGACACTTTCTTTTAACAAATGAGCAATTTTTCTATTCAAATTTCTGATCAATTCTATTTTGAGCCTATAAAGAAGTTATTTAAAGCTGACAGATATTACGTATTGAATTAGTTTCCTCAAAAAATGAGGCTGGAAGATGAGGATCATTTCAAATATGCACACAACTAGGTAAAACAAATATATTTTTTACCCTAATGAACCACACTAATAAATACTCAGCTTTAAAACAATAAAGAAATCAATGGAAAAAATCTGCCAGATATTTATGGTGGAAATGACCTTACAAGACATGAGGGAAAACCTACACCTTCACTGAGGCATGCATGGGTTTCCTTCCCTTTATTGTTTTAACAAGTCTATCTGCTGCTGATATTTCTCCTTTAAAAACCTGGTCTCTGTGGACTCCTCTAGAGTGTTTTTTTTTTCCTTTTTGTCATTAATTCTCTCTGTATCATTTCAATTTATTCCTTTCACTTCCTCCTTTTTTCGACCCATAAACATGATACCTTGTCCTTTAAAAACAATTAACAAAAGCAAAAAAAAATCCCTGGACCTTGTATCATCCCTACTTAGTATCAAATTTCTTTTCCCACAGCAAAGTAATCTTCCGGAAAGAACAGTCTATACTAGGGGTGAGCACACGTTTTTAAGTAAAGAGCCAGAGAGTAACTATTTAGGCATTAGAGTCTATACAGTCTCTACTACAACTACGCAAGTCTTCCCTTACTATGTGAAAGCAGCAAAAGACAATATGTAAATGTACAGACTTGGCTTTGTTCCAATAATATTTTATTTATAAAACTAGGTGGAGGGCTGGTTTGACACAGAGGATGTAGTTTGGCAAGCCCTGGTCTATGTACTTACTGAACTCACTTTCTTCTATCAGCGTAAAGTATTTTATTCCTCATACTTTATGTCACCTTCCCAGCATTTAAACTATGTCCACTATGTAAACCAAATGAAGTATACGTAGTCCTTTTAAAACGAGACTCTCTACTTGTTCACTGGATTCCTTCCTCTGGCTTTCTCAGAGACATTCATCCAATAATTCTCTGTCACACGGCATTTTTTCAATTATTATTTCTCTTAGATCATTGATGTCAACAGACAAAATGCTGCTATTTCTCTCATGTTTCAAAACACATAAAAATATTATTGACTCCACCTTCCCGATGATTACTATCTCATAACTCTGACATTTTTCTAAATTTGCTGTCTCTAGTTCCTTTTGTACCATTCTCTCTTAAATTCACTCCAGGAAAGATTTTGCCCCCATCACCCCACTGAAACTTCTCCCATCAAGATCATCAGTGATTCTGTGCAGCAGAATCTAAAGCTCAACTTTTGGTCCTCATCCTACTAGACTTACAAGCAGCATTTGACAAAGTGTTATCTCCTCCTCCTAGATATACTTTCTTTTGGCTTTCTGTTGCTATTTTTATTATTTCCCTCACCTCAATAGTTGCTTGGTTTCAGTTAACTGTCAATGGTCTCTTAGGTGTTGGGGATACCCTAGGTTCCACTCCAAGTTTTCTTCTCTTTTCTAGCCAAACATTCTCCCTAGAAGATCTCATCCTGCTCCATCCATTTAAGTGGCATCTCTTTGTTTACCACATCCAAATTTATATCTCTAGCCTACATCTCTTTTTCAAGCTCAAGTCTCATATATAAAAGATCATGTTTAATAGATATCTTAAGGCTAACATGCTTAAACCTGAATTCTAATTCTTCATCCCTTGTTTCATTTAATGGCGACTACATTCTTCTAATTGCTCAGGTCTAAAAGCTTGGAATTATTTTTAATTCTTCTCTTTCTCAAATCCTCTATATCAGAAAATTTTGTTGAACCTGTCTTCAGAATGTATGAAGACTATGATCACTTCTCACCATCTCCTCTACTATTGTTCTAGTACAAGTTATTAACCATCTTTTACCTAGCTTCCTAAAAGGTCTTCTCCCTTCTACCCTTTCCCTCTACAGCCTATCCCCAAAATAGCAGCCAAGATGCTCTTCCTCGCTGTAAATCAGATTATTCCACTTTGCTCAAAACCTGCAAAGACTTCTCATTTCCTCAAAGTAAAATCCAAGGTCCTTATAATGATTTATAAAGCACTGACTTATTTGCCACTCCTCCTTGAATCACTGCCTCTTTGACCTCTCTCTCTCTACTTCCCTCCTCACTATCTATGCTCTAGCTGTATTCACCTCCATGGGGCTCTTCCAACATATGCTTTGATAGCTTTAGTTGAAAATAGTCCCCTTGTCTAGAAATTCTTCCTCCAAGAATCCTTAACATACCAGATCACCTTTACCAAGTTTCACTTTTCTTCTCTTTTCACTGTTCTTTAAATTTAATTGAATTCTCATGTAACATTAATTTTTCAACCCACTGCAATCTGAATATTACCCTAAGGTTCCTTGAAAATATAATCCCTAGGGTCACTTTTAAGCTGCCATCTTTCAGATCTCAATTTAAATGTCACTTACTCGGAGAAGCCTGTCTTAACTTTCAAATATAAATTAGGGAACTCCTTATTCTCTGTTCCCACTCTTCTTTTTCTAATAAGTACTCATCATGATTTAGGGTAATAATTTTTCTTTTATGATTTTCTTCCCCACTAGACTGTAATCTCCATGATGAAAAAGGGCGTGTCTATTTTTTTCACCTCTGTGTTGGTAGTGCATAGCACACAGTAGATCTTCAGTGTATATCTACCAAAGAAGTGAATGTCAAATACCAAGGATATTTTTAGGCCTTAATTTTCTGCTTCATTTGACATCTTTGCTCACTCTTTCTTTCTGAGAACCTCTACTTCCCTTGCTTATAACATATTGTAAATTTTTTTCTAACTAACTCTTCTTTGCTGCATGTACTACATTTTGGCCCACCATCTATATTTTTGTTTTATAGAATGCCATCCAAAGTCAAATGATTTTTCATTCTACCAGCTCCCTAGGTGATCTCAACTAAGTCTATGCCAAAATCTAATAACTATGTGCTAATAATTCTTAAATTTATATCTCCCTCCTAGATGACCTCCATGATTATGGAAACATCTCACTGACTCTGGAATCCCAAATTTAAACTATGAAAATCCAAGTTTTCCCTATAGGCTTTTGTTTTTGTTTCATACTTTATATATTATCAGCACTACCATCCACTCAGTTTCACATCTAATAAGGACTGATAATGTTAACCCCTGTGACACCTTCCTGCTGCCTCAACAACAGCCAGTCAGAGAATTGTGCACAAGCTGATCACGTACCCTGAGACCCACACCCCTCACCCCGGCCTTCAAAAATGCTTTGCTGAAACCCTTCGGGGAGCTTGAGGCCTGTCAGGGCATGAGTCTCCTTGCATGGCCTTTCAATAAACCGTTCTCTGCCCCAAATGCCTATGTTTCAGTTTGTTTGGCTTCCCTGTGCATTGGGCACACAAACGTGCATTAATAATAATCTGGAGACATTTATTGGCTTAGATTTTGGTTTGCTTACATAAGGCTACCAGGGCTTTAGAGCCAGTTCAGTCTAATGGCCTCCTTGATTAATAGATTTAACAGAGCTTATATGATTTTCATGTCTTAATTGTTTGCAAGTATAAGTTGGCTACAGGTTTTGACTTTGTTTTGTGAAAAATAGCACAGGAGAAAAATGATTGACACTGACGATGTAAAACTGTTAGCCTGAGTTCTATGCTCCTGGAATCAGCCAAGGTTAAGGAATCCCCTCCTTTTCTGTTCAGGAAACAGCTTACCGCAAAGAACCATTCTTTCTCCATGAGTCTCCATAAGACTCATGAATATCCCCCTCATTTACATATGACAAGGCCAGACTTGGATTGTCCAAATAACCATTACTTGCCTCATAAAAGATTAGCTGAACAGCTGGTGGTCACTGCTCAACAGTAAAAAAAAAGTGCTTGTTAACTAATTTGACTAAACTTTAGTTAAGATTTTTTCCTTTTTCCAGGTCCTGAATTTTGACCGACCGACCCTTAGTATGTAATCACTCCTTAATGTCCTCTCCTGTGAACCTGCTGAACACAAGGAAAAACAGTCCATGATGAACTGTCCTCTAGTCATGCCACCCACACCCTATGCCTATTATTACTAGACTTCCTTCCTTTCCCTATAATATACAATCTTCTTCTGCCTGCCCATGAGATTGTCTATATCCATATTGCAATAGTCTCTTTTCCCTTATTGCAATAGTCCTTTTAAAAAAGTCTCTCTTTCCTAAGTTCACATGTGATTTAACAACATCTAAATTTTTAATCATTGAATTATATTAACCTATATATTTTGCTTGAGAGAAACTTGAGATGCTTCTCTGCATCTATAACATAAAGTACATAATTATCTGAGGTCTAAGAAGGAACACTGCTTTTAAACACAAATTGATGCAGTTACATTTGCTTTCTGTTTCTTTAAATTGCCTTTAAAACACTTTTTTTGTTAAACTTTCAAAAAAATCTTAAAAAAAAAACAAACTTGAATTTCCTAAAGACCACTTAAGCACAAATCAATGCATTTTTCTGTAAGGCTAAATTTCCATACCTTGAAAATACCTATTAATTATGCTATAAATATTATATTACATCTATGAGTACAGAATCTAGAAGGATGAATGCCCTAGAGAATAACGTTCCACTTTCAACAATCATTTTCTTCCAAATCAAGTTTAAAATTGTCCTTTCCTTCAAGGCCATCCCATTGTTCCACAAGAGGTTACATTACTTGAAAGTTCCTCCTGCTCTCTTTCTCCTACACTTGACACCATTAATTTCTACATGTTATATAAATGGCGGTGTGGCAGAGCAGAAAGGGCTGTTGACGTGGAATCCTGTAGCATGGGTTCAACTGCAGGCTCTACCATACATTTTCAGTTTGAACTCAGGCACATAATATAGCCTGTCTATTCATAAAGTGGGGAATATAAATTTACCTTGCAAGAAAGATCAGTTAGAAGATTAACTAAGATAAAGATGCAGGACTTTGCAAAAAGCTATTCATCCTTAATAAACAATGATCTCTTTCTTCTCTCGCGTGACCTGCCAACAACTTTATAAAATCACTCAGGAAGTGCTTGATTCAAGAATTCTGGATAGAAAGTCATAGATGTTGTTAAAATGTAGAATAATGAATAAAATTGTTACTGTTCTCTGTGGAAGAGAGCATTTAGTTAATTCCCCATTTTCCTCTAAGAGCGGACATAGATAGAATTATTAATATAAATTAGGAAATTATTCCAAATCATTTTCTATATAATCCTTCCTACCATCGTTATTTCATCCCTGTGCATTCTTTAAAAATAAGGGCTGTAAGGAACTCATTTAATTTTCCACTGTCTACATCATGCACATTTCTACTATTTATTAAAATAAGTGAATTTAACATTACTTTGAAAAAGTAAAACAATAAAAGCAATGGGCATTACAAGTTATCTGCTGTATGATTCCCCCCTTCTCTTTCATTTAGGGCTCTTCTTATTTTGTTTTATTTCTGTTCTTCCAGATTATGTGTGTCTATAGGAATTAAAAGTACATGGCCATTAAATTATATGGGATAGTAACAGATATCATGCATTAGGCATTTACAACAAACCATGAAATGTGAAGTGACTTTCATTCATTCATTCAACATCTGTCTTCTAAACTGTATTTCTTTTCTTCCTTTTTTAACTAAAATTTACAAATGAAAATTATCTTTTAGGTGTACAACATGATGAATATATATTTCACCATACATAAATATAATGAAACAATTACTACAGTCAAACTAATCAACATATCTCATATCTATCTCCTCACATAGCTACCATTTTTGTATGTGAAGTGAAGCACCTGAAATCTACCCTTTCAGAAAATTTCCAGTATTCAATATAGTATGATTAACTGTAGTCATCATGCTTTATGTTAGATTTATAGAATTATTCATCCTACATAATGGTTATTTTGTGCACTTTGATCAATCTCTCTGCTCCTGGTAACCTCCATTCTACTGTCTGATTCTATGTATTTTACTTTTTTAGATTCTGTATGTAAGTAAGATCATGCAGTATTTTTCTTTCTGACTTATCGTACTCAGCATAATGTCCTCCAGGTTCATCAGGTTGTTGCAAATGGTAGAATCTCCTTTTTTAAGGCTGAATAACATTCTATTTCTGTGTATGTATATTTATGAGTGTATATGTACATATATATACACATATATATGTGTATGTACATATATGTGTGTGTGTATCTCACAATCTCTTTATCCATTCATCCACCAATGGTCACAGGTTGTTTCTGTATCTTGACTATTTTGAATAATGCTACAATGAACATGTAGTTCATGCAGAGTGTAGATAGATATCTCTTTGAGGTACAGTTTCATTTCATTTGGGTATATACTCAGTAGTAAAATTGCTGGTCCATATGGTAGCTCTATTTTTAATTTTTTGAGGGACTTTCATACCATTTTCCATAATAGCTATACCAATTTACATTCCCATTAAAAGTGCACAAGGGTTCCTTTTGTCCACATCCCCACCAATATTCTAACCCAACTCAGGTTTAGCTGCTCACTGCTTGAAAGCCAATACTGGAGAGACAAATGTTGGTAGGAAAGGAAAAGTTGCTTTATTCAGGAGGCTGGCAACCTGGGGGGAAGGTGGACTCTTGTCCAAAAACCAATTCCCAACTGCTGACCAGGGCACAAAAAGCATAATGTCTATGCTCTCTTGTAGGAGTTTCATGGTTTTAGGTCTTACATTCAAGTCTTTAATCCATTTTTAGTTTATTTTCCTGTACTGTGTGAGAGAATGATCTATTTTCCTTTCTTTTCTTTTTTTTTCTTCAGGCGGATGTCCAGGTTTTCCAGGACCATTTATTGAACAGACTATGTTTTTTCTATTGTATGTTCAAATTTACATATATATATAGGACCTGGAATTTATTTGTATATGGTGTGGAATAACTGTCAGATACCATTTTTTTCTATATGTAACATTTATTGAAATTTATTAGGTTTCCTCAGCACTCTACTATATTATTGTTGTCAAAAATCAATTGTCCACCCATGTGTTGATCTGTTTCTAAACATTATTCTTTGCCATTGATCTATTTTTCTATCTTACTACCCATAAAACGGATGGAGAGATATACCACGTTCTTACACTGAAAAAATCAATATTGTGAAAATGACTATACTACCCAAAGCAATCTACAGACTAAGTGCAATCGCTATCAAATTGCCAATGGCATTTTTCACAGAACTAGAATTAAAAAAATTACCATTTTTATGGAAACACAAAAGACCCCGAATAGCCAAAGCACTCTAGAGAAAGAAAAACAGAGCTGGAGGAATCAGACTCCCTGACTTCAGACTATACCACAAAGCTACAGTAATCAAGACAGTATGGCACTGGCACAAAAACAGAAATATAACTCAGTGGAACAGGATAGAAAGCCCAGAGATAAACCCATGCACCTACAGACACCTAATCCATGACAAAGGAGGCAAGAATAGTCAATGGAGAAAAG
Source organism: Monodon monoceros (assembly GCF_005190385.1). Lineage (NCBI taxonomy): Eukaryota > Metazoa > Chordata > Mammalia > Artiodactyla > Monodontidae > Monodon > Monodon monoceros. Next base: position 77,184,855 of record NW_021703777.1, read on the forward strand.
ACAGCCTCTTCAATAAGTGGTGCTGGGAAAACTGGACAGCTACATGTAAAACAGTGAAATTAGAACACTCCCTAACACCATACACAAAAATAAAATGGATTAAAGACCTAAATGTAAGGCCAGACACTATAAAACTCTTAGAGGAAAACATAGGAACACTCTTTGACATAAATCACAGAAAGATCTTTCTTGACCCACCTCCGAGAGTAATGGAAATAAAAACAAAACTAAGGAGACCTAATGAAACTTAAAAGCTTTTGCACAGCAAAGGAAACCATAAACAAGATGAAAAGACAATCCTCAGAATGCAAGAAAATATTTGCAAATGAGGCAAAAGGCAAAGGATTAATCTCCAAAATATACAAACAGCTCATGGAGCTCAATATCAAAAAAACAAAAACCCAATCAAAAAATGGGCAGAAGACCTAAATAGACATTGCTCCAAAGAAGACATACAGATGGCCAACAAACATGAAAAGATGCTCAACAACACTAATTATTAGAGAAATGCAAATCGAAACTACAATGAGGTATTACCTCACACGGGTCAGAATGGCCATCATCAAAAAATCTACAAATAATAAATGCTGGAGAGGGTGTGGAGAAAAGGAAACCCTCTTGCACTACTGGTGGGAATGTAAATTGATACAGCCACTATGGAGAACAATATGGAGGTTCCTTAGAAAACTAAAAATAGAACTACCATATGACCCAGCAATCCCATTACTGGGCATATATGCAGAGAAAAACCGTAATTCAAAAAGACGCATGCACCCAAATGTTCATTGCAGCACTATTTACAATAGCCAGGGTATGGAAGCAAACTAAATGTCCATTAATAGAGGAATAGATAAAGAAGATGTGGTACATATATACAATGAAATATTACTCAGCCATAGAAAGGAATGAAATTGGGTCATTTGTAGAGACATGGATGGACCTAGAGACTGTCATACAGAGTGAAGTAAGTCAGAAAGAGAAAAACAAATATCGTATATTAACACATATATGTGGAATCTAGAAAAATGGTATAGATGACCTTATTTGCAAAGCAGAAGTAGAGACACAGACATAGAGAAGATACCAAGGGGGAAGGGGGTGGTGGTGGGAGGAATTAGAAGATTTGGATTGACATATAAACACTATTGATACTATGTATAAAATAGATAACTAATAAGAACATACTGTAAAGCACAGGGAACTCTACTCGATGCTCTATGGTGACCTAAATGGGAAGGAAATCCAAAAAAGAGGGAATATATGATGCACTTTACTGTACAGTAGAAACTAATGCAACATTGCAAAGCAACTATACTCCAATGAAAAACTTTTTTAAAAGCCCAGTAGTTTAATTAATATGGCTTTATACTAAATACTTATACTTAAGAGAGTAAAACAGTCCCCTCCTCTTGTTATTTGCCTTCAAGATTGTCTTGGCTATTCTTTGCTCTTTGAATCATCAAACAAATTTCAAAATGAGTTTGTCAGTATCCTAACAGGAATTTAAAAAAAAACAAACTTAGATTGCATTAAACAATTTAATTTATTTGAGGATGATGCTACCTTTATACCATTGAACTTATCAATAGATAAATATGGTATAGCTTTACATTTATTTAGGTTTTTATATCACTTAATGGCACTGTATGTTTTTCTGGGTAGATTTATTCCTATGTAAATGGATGCTGATGCTTTTCGATGTTACTTTAAATGGCTTTATTTTCCTATTTTATTTTCTAATTGTTTATTTAGCATGTGTAACATGCAAATTTTTGTACTTTAACCTTGTATCCAGCCATTCTCATAAATTCACTAACTTATAAACATTCTAGGGGCTTCCCTGGTGGTTCAGTGGTTAAGAATCTGCCTGCCAATCCAGGGGACACGGGTTTGAGCCGTGGACTGGGAAGATCCCACATGCCACGGAGAAACTAAGCCCATGCCCCACAACTACTGAGCCTGCACTCTAGAGCCCACATGCCACAACTACTAAGCCTGAGTGCCACAACTGCTGAAACCCATGCAACTAGAGCCTGTGCTCCACAACAAGAGAATCCACTGCAATGAGAAGCCCATGCACCACAATGAAGAGTAGCCCCCGCTCACTGCAACTAGAGAGAGCCCGTGCACATTAACAAAGACTCAACACAGCCAAAAATAAATAAATAAAATAAATAAATTAAAAAAATAAATGTTCTAATAATTTATTTGTAGATTTTTTAAGATTTTCTGCTTTTATAATCATGTCACTTGAGGATGTAGTTTTATTTCTTCAATTTCTCTTATTTTCTTTTTCCTTTACCTGAGGCTAGAACTTCCAGTAAACTGTTGAATAGAAGTATTTATAAATAAGCATTATTATCTAATTTCCAATATCAAAGAGTAAGGTCTAGCATATTACCTTTAAATATGTTGTTTTATGATATTTTTTTCTTTTCTGAAGATAGCCTTTATTAAATATGGCAAATTCCTGTCTATTCCTAATTTGATAAATACTTTTATCAAAAACAGGGACTAAATTTTATTGTTTCATAGTATTTTTTTGCTGTTTGCACCTTCTTCATTTTTAGAAAGTGGTTAGATATTGTAGAGTATTAAAATGTAATTATTTTAACAATACCTCTTTAGAATCCTAGTTTAATGCTGGCAAATGCCTACATCTATAATCCACAGGGGTAAAAAATTAGGATTTTTTTGTGAATGACATTGTCAATTAAAAAATAATTAGTCTATGAATTAGCTATTTTTTAGTATTTTTATAATACATTTCTCAAGAAAACTTTTGGTATTGTGGTGGAATAAAGTGGTAATATGAACTCTCCTGTATATATGAGTTATAAAAATTGCCTATAATATTTTTCATGGTCCTTCTGACTATATCCAACAGGCATCCACTTTGTTCTTACATCTGACTCTGTCCTCAGCAAAGTTGATACTCTTTCTATATTTCTCTCCTTTATATTTCTCTTTAACAATGATCACTTCCTACCTATTATATTGTTTCTTAATTATTTTGTTCATTTTCTTCTCTTTTCCCCACTAAAATAAAAGTTTCATTCAGAAAAAATGTTTACTATAATGAAAAGAAAAATTCTAGGATGGCCTCAAGATTTCCTGCATAGGTAGCAAAGGATTACTAGGATAACTATACTTTTTTTTACAGGATATAGGTCACATTTGTGACTTGCTTTTGTTAGTGTAACAGTGAGATAATTTGGAAGGATTTAAGTTGAGAATTTATCATATGGTGTTTTAGACTGATTCTGTTATTCAATAAATTTATTATTATAATGAAATCATTTTTATAATCATTAGCTTATCTAATCATAATTAATCACTAGTAATTAAACAGTAACTTTGTAATCTACTTTGTTACTAATCTATTAGATAGTATTATAATTCCATTTGAATATGAGGAAAATAATGTTTAGAGAGATTAAGAAACTTTCACAAGTTACATAGTGGATGAACCAGGATTCAAATCCATATTATTATTATTATTAAAATAACAAATTTAATTATAATTCTATATCATTGTAGTTTGTAAACACAGCTGATACTTTAACCTCAATGATGAGTCTTTTAAAATACTGTTTCCTGGGATCTACATCAAATTATTCTGATTTTAAAGGTCTAGAATAGGGTCCAAGTATCTGTATTTTTCAGAAAGTTGTCCAAGTGATTTAGATGAATAGCTTGATTTGGAAAGCAGAGATATGCTTGATGGTATTTTTTTTCAAAACTAGGCTTAGCTAATTAAAAAGAAAATTATTTTCATAGTGCAACTCAATTAAAACAGAAAATGGTGAAAGGGTAGTTATGATAGAATAAGAAGCTGTACGTGATAGAACTTAGAATATGATGCTTACTTGTGTTAGTCAGAGTTCAGTTAGCGAAGCATGAGCACTGTGGGTATAAAGAAATAAGGAATTCCTCTTTACACAATTTTGGAGGAGCAAGGAAATTAAAGATCTAAAAAGGGGGCTAGAAAGATCAAAGAAAGGTCAGTAACCCATCCCTGTGTAGGTGATATAGTTGGGGTTTCCAGGAAATTCTAGAGGCTAGGTTCATCCAGCTTCTAGAGAAGGAGCATGATAGAAACATGGTGTACAAGCCTATGGCAGGATGTTGTCTCTTTGTGGCAACTGCCATCCCCAGTTTAATGAGATCCAGCCCCTTGCTTCACATAAATTATCTGTCTAAATGTGCTTACAAATAAAATAAAAAAAATAAAAAAATGAAGTACTAAGAAAGGCAGTCAAAATAATGACAAAAAAGAGAGAGACAAATTTATTCCTGGTGAAATAAGTCAATACTACAATCTGTTGGAGCACCGTTTTCAAAAATTTCCCCTCAAGATAATAGTTTACAGATTCTCCTGCCTGTTCTGTATGAAAAATTCATTCATGCCTGTAACTTCACCTCTGGTTAACATAGTAGGTTTCTGTTACCTTTCTAAAGATGGTTATTATTGTTTAGTGCACTCTATTCTTTTAATTATCTCTGTTTTAATTTTATTGATCCTGGCTTTGGTTATTTTTATGGCTACTGGCTTCCTGAGTTTGGGGGAAAAAAAAAAGTCTACTTTTGAGCCAAGAGTGACTGTTATATCAGCAGGGCAAGCAGAAAGGAGAGCTCTTAGCGATGCAAGAAAGAGCAAGAACTGCACACCACTAGCACATCTGTTTCAGCCTCTCATTTCCTTTCATCAACAGCAAGCTTCAGAGGAAAATGGCTGCTGCTTTATTTTTATCTCCTAAATATTGCATATTTTCAATTTTGTCTAACTCTTTTCTGGAATGGGAACCTGGGAAACATAAATCCAAATAACCTTATTGATATAAAAACAGTCCAGCACACATAGTAAGAAAAAGGTCAGTTTGGATGATGATGATCATAGGGTAATGAGGCAAAAGTTTAAGGACTAAGAATACTGAATTAAATGAAATAGATCACAATGGAGTATGCGCTGATAGTAATCTAAAGCATTTTTCTTTCTAATTCTCTATTTTCAATCTCACATCCCGGTTAATATTTAGTAAGAATAGAAATAATTACAAAGTTAGAAAACAATAAATACATTTCATCTTTCTGTTATCTATATTGTCTTATATTATATTGCGATGACAAAATTTCCTTTCACGACCTATTGGTGTTACATAAGTAAAAAATGCTTTTCTATTACTTTCCTATCTCTTATATACTACTTCTCTCCTGATACACAATTGACCAGTTCTGTGACTTTTAGCATGAGACATGACCTAATTTCCACTTTTTGTGATATACTCATTTATTTTCTTCACTCTATTACTCTGACTATAGTCAATTTTGCATCTCCCTATTGCATCTGTGCTTTTACCATTTATAAAAAAAGTTTTCTTTAACATCAGTGATTTTTAATTTAAAGAGTATAAATTGTCCTTCACACTTCTTTCTCATTGAGTTAAGCTTTTGGATACCTATTTTACTCATATAAATTTTAATTACAGTATTATATTTCCCAGAAACTGACTGCTTTTACAATATAATATTTCCAAGTATGTTTCCATTCATTCTTACTTATTCAACTATTTGTTCTGACTTGCCTCGAGGACATTTTTTCCTGTTTTAATAATTTTTCCTAAGATTATATAACCTAACGAAGGCATGACAGTTCAAATGTAGGAGCAGATACAGAAATAAGTCAAAGAAAATTGGGATTGAAAACAGATATAAGTTCAAAAAGAAATATTTAAAATCAGGTATTTGGCCAAAACTAGGAATTAAAGTCAACCTATATATCTCGAATATATTTAAAATATATAGGTCGTAGGAATTAGGATAAAACTACTCAGAAACACTGGCCTTTTATTCAATTTATTCCCTAGTAATAGAAAATGTAAGTAATGATCAGAATTCATTTGTAGGACCAAGTTTGAAAATAAACATGTGATTATCTAAGAATCCACATGCTGTCCTGTGTTATCATCTGTGTTTGCTTTTCTCATTAGGATAAAAGCTCTTTTGCATGGGTAGCTTCTTTCATTTATTTTGTCAAATCTATCACCTCTGCCAAGAAGCTATCACAAGGATTAAAAAAAAATCATTGTTCAATAACTCAGTCTAATTAATTAGTTAATTAATTGTTATAGTACATGAAATACCACAAAAAGAACAAAGCCAACTTTAGAACTAACTATACCCATAGCGAATAAATGAGCAATAGATTCCAAAATGATGCCTTTCAGTGTCAAAGCAGTTACTAATGCTTCAAAATTTCTCTTAATTTTCATCAAGCTTTTCAGTATGTTCCCATACACTTCTTTGGTTTTATGGCAATAAATATATTCTCTTTCATGTTTTATGCTTCTAAGTTAAGATGAACAATCAATTACTTCTGAATTGAAAATACTGAATGCAGCTGAAATGGGATTCTCACATTAAGCTTGCAAACCTCAGTGTAATTCTAAGAGATGATCAAATTTAAAGTATATGTGCTTTACAGAAAATTAAGAGGAGTCATACTAATACTGAGTTGTTGGTATGATGTTTTGTTTTTAGTACATTGTCAGAAATTCTGTCCAATAGACTTCCAATGAGTATCTGTGTTAATGAAACTTGCTGCCATTCTTTAAGACATAGATATATCCTAATACTATTAAAGGTTAACATGGGTGGCAGTGGCTAAAAGTGATAGAGAGGTTCAGAGAAGAAAGGGATGAGGGTTATTTGGACAAGTCTTTATCAAAGCGATAAATGAGCTAGGTTCAGGAATAACTGAATACAAAATTTCCACTGCAGTATCTTAATTGTGGCTAATATAGCTCTTTTACTCATTTACATTTTGTCATAAATATCATGATTTTTAAAGATTTTCCTTCTGAAAAAAGTATAAAACTTATTTCTTAAAATATTCTTGAAAAGGTTTTATAAATACAATTTTTGTTTCGTTTTATTTGTAATATATTTAGAACAGTCTATGGGAAAAAGTAAAATTATCTAGGAATATCTATGTGTGAATTTTATTTTTATTTTTTATTAATTTTTTTAAAAATTGGAGTATAATTGCTTTACAATGTTGTGTTAGTTTCTGCTGTACAATGAAGTGAGTCATCTATATGTATACATATATCCCCTCCCTCTTGGACCTTCCTCCCACCCCCCACCCTGATCCCACCCACCTATGTCATCACAGAGCACCGAGCTGAGCTTCCTGTGCTTTATAGCATGTTCCCACTAGCTATCTATTTTACGCATGGTAGTGTATACATGTCATTCCTAATCTCTCAATTCATCCCACCCTCTCCTTCACCAACTCGTGTCCACGTGTCTGTTCTCTACGTCTGCGTCTCTATTCCTGCCCTGCAAATAGGTTCATCTGTACCATTTTTCTAGATTCCACATATATGCGTTAATATACAATATTTGTTTTTCTTTTTCTGGTTTACTTCACCCTGTATGACAGACTCTAGGTCCAACCACTATGTGCGAATTTTAAAACTTCCCATTTCATTAATTTTAACATTCTTGTAACTACTAGCTTTTGACCCTCTGTTTTGTGTCAGGCACTATCCTAGCAACTGAGGATAAAAGAGATACTTTTCCTAAAGATCCTAGAGTCTATGAAAAGATAGAGGATATGTAAAATAAATAAGTAAAATATAGAGCAGAGTTTCTCAACTTTGACATTTTTATATTTTGGGCCAGAGAACTGTTTGTTGTCTGGGGGCCTTTCCTGTGTACTACAGGATTTTTAGCAGCACTCCTAGCTTTACCCACTAGATGCCATGATCTTCCACAGTTATGAAAACCAAAAATGTTGCCACATATTACCAAATGTGCCCTAGGGGACAAAATTTCTCCTACCGAAAATCGTATAGAGCTATATGGAGTATAGTTTAATACACTGCTTCTTGAAATTAAGATAATGGGCTTCAGATTATCCTCTCTGTAATTAAGACCGGAGTTCTACTAAAATATTAATATTGTTCACATCAGAGGAATGGAATAAAAATAAACAAATAAAATATATTTAAATATGTAAATGTATATATTTATGAAACTTAAAATATAGAAAGGACCTTATTAATTCCTAGAGGCTATATTAATAATTAAAGCTCTTGCATTTATTGTCTCTTCTTTTTTACCATCTCTAAAATATATAATATTTTTGTTATCACTGTGCAAACATTTAAATAATTATTCCTTTCACACTACATTTCAATCACCTGAATATGAAGTATCTAATGAAATACTGACTGATAATAGTCATGATACCAGGAATTGAAATGGCCAAGTTACCAAGTAATAAAGCAAGGTAGGTAATAAATTGGTTATTTTCTAATAGATTTTCCTCACTCTGCTTTTCACAATATGTCAGAGTTTTACGTTTTATTCAGTGCTGCTAAGGTGTTTGGGTCTGTTTTTAATGAGCAATGCATAATAGTTTCCATCTAGGTACAATCTCAAAACTACCCACCTTCAAAAGTATGATTTAAGAAACGACATATGAGAGAAAGCCTATTCCACTCAATTCTCCAAAATTAACACTGCAATCCACATTAGCAGGAAATGTATATGTGGACCTTTTAACATTCTATTTTTGCTCTGTCACCACAATCCCTGCAACACACACAAAATGAGTCAATGTTATTGAATTGCACACTGGTGCATATGCCCCTTTTAAAAAGTGCTGTAGGAAACATACGAGCAAAATTCTTGTTTGGTCCACTGTAAGAAATATTGTTGAGGATGATGTTAATTATATTATGTAGTTTGATTTTTATGATTTCTCAAAGGTAAAAAAAATTCTAATATTAAGTCTGTAAAATAACTGGCCTTTAGATATCATAGGCATTAGCTACTTTGCAATTAACCTGAATTCTTTTCACTGATGGGATTCATGGAATAATAAAAACAAAATTGGTGTCCTAACCATCTCATGTAATAGGTTTGCTAATGACATGATATGGCCCTACCTTACTATTACTTATCTTTGTTATTTCAACAATGTTATATTATATCCTATGTGTCTCTCTCTATATTCACCCTATGTCTTTCTGAGCCGAGAATACATACAAATAAACTGTCTGTTCTAAAAACCTAAGATATAAATATGTGTTAATTTATATAAATGAGAAAATATGTTTTGCTCCACACATAAGGTTTAATTAAATATTCATCTATCATTTCAAATTTAAACTTTACTTAAGAATCTTTGACCCAAACAACATAAACAAAAAGAATAACAGTAAAAACAACAATAAAACCATTTCTTTAATTTCTACAGCATCCTACGTCTCAACTTAGCAACTCACTAGTAGATCAATAGAACTCAGAACATTGTCAAAGCCACATCCTTGTCACATTCATCTTCAGTTTGTTCCAGCATCCAGTTCAATTTTTGCCTTTAGATTCCACCCTGCATACTGCTGCCTGATACTTCTTTTTTAAATGACTTTTAAAAAAATATTATAAAAGCAAATAATATTTGAACCAGAAAATCTAAAAAGTATAGATAAATTTCTTACATGTGCATTAGTATCTCCAAACTCTCTTTTATGAAACTTTGTGCTATGACTAGATAGGAACACATTTTTCATAGAAATTATAGAAGCAATAAAGGCAATCCTTTGTAATTTCCCCCCACATTCCCCATCCTTTTTTACATTAAACACCCTCCCTCATTTCTTTTTAATGACTACAAATTAGTCTACCTAATGCACTTACCATAATATGTTTAATAACTCTCTCATTATTAGGTGATTTAAATGATTCAGCAATATAAGCAATGCTTTGACTATATCTAACAATTTAAATCTGAACAGATGATGTCCAAAGTTTAAGTTCTTGAAGTGAAATTGTTGAGGCAAAAAACAAACCAAATACCAAAATTCTGACAGAAGATGTCAAATTGCTTTAAAAGCTGAAATCATTTTTTTATTACTTTTGCACCATATTATTCTTGTTACTCTAACATATTTATCATATTGCCACTGGCTTAAGAATCACTGTGACTGATTATATGATATCAAGTCTAGACTCCTTAACTTGCCATTAGAAAATGTTTTGTGCAGACTTACATGTACAGATTCATCATTTTATCCTAAATGATGTTTAAAACAAGAAAGCTAGCTTTTATAAACATTTTTTACCTTTTATTTTGTTTTCTGCCTGTATTCATTCACATTGTCACTTCGATTGTGCCTCCATACACTGTCAAATAAAATTCTGTATTTATATTAATCTTTATCGTGACTATAACCCCAAACCAATTTAAAATGGAAAACAACTCAAATCTTATAAAGGGAAAGGGCATGACCTCCAATTTTATACACTCTATGATAATTATGAAATAAACCTAGAAAAGCTATATTATTAATGATGATAGTAAGAATTATAATAGACATTTTAGTGGGTGCTTATATGGTAGGTACTATGCAAAGTGCCTAAGGTCAACTCAGAACTTCTCTGTGAAAGGCATTCACTGATTGACTGATTCACAGATTGCTATTTACTCAACAATGTGTATTCAATATTTCTTATATGCAAGGCTACGTTCTAGGTGTGGGCTGCAGTATTGAATAAAACAAAGTACTTCACACATAGATTTTACATTCGAGAGAAAATTTAGTTTATTATCTACACATTACAGGCAAAGAAATGAAGGCTTAGAGTGTTTTGATAACTAGAACATTTCACACTGAAGCTATACTGCACTCTGTATGTTCATTCTAAATGTTAACCCCATCACATGTCTATTGTCAGTAGTTTGAACATCTGAATATCAGCTTCATTCACGTATCCACCTCAAGATTACTATTACAAAAATATTCTTAGTTAGTTCTCCTTTTGGAGAATAATCACTTATCAAAATGATATGAAGATAGCTAGCTAGTTACCTATCTGACTCTATCTACCCAACTATAAATATACATATATAGCCCTATTGTGTGTATAATACAGATATGAACCATTTCATTTAGTCATTAATATATAATATATGCACATTTGCTGATTTTTATCTCAGCATTACTGCAAACCACCCAACATGTAATCATCGTATAGTAAAGATGAAAAAGCTCAAATAAAATTTTTGAGTTTATTTTTGAGAAATAATTGATAAGTTGGTTTTAAAATACCATCTCTTATTTCAATTTTTTCTATTAATAATTTCAAATGACAGACTTAAAGTTTTGAAATCCATTTCTAGGAAGAGAAGAAAACATTTTGTTTTAAATTCTTTTTCAGTATATTTAAAAACAGGCAGCATCCACTAGACTAGTAGCACCACTAGAATCACAAGGCAGGAACCATGTCTATATATTCTTTTCTAACTCCACAGTTTCTAGCAGAGTATCTGACTAGAAGAAGCATTTTAAGGCTACTTTCTGGGAAATCAAATCTTATTTATATTTTGCTCTGTGTTACTTGTCTGCTCATCTGATACAAGAAGTGGAAACCAGAAGAAGTAGTGATAAGATAGGTTCAAAATAAATATTTAAGTTTCAGTTTACCAGGCCAAAAACAAACATTTGGGCAGTGATTTTTAAACTGATTAGCTCCAAACAATGAAAGGAAAGACCAAAGAAACTTTCTCATTAACACTAATAGGAAAAAAAAAAAGATACAAATGTTACCTGGGCAACTGCTTTAAACTCAACAGGAGACCTTGTTGAACTAAGATTCTAGAGAAAAATACTATATTTAGAGAGGGCATCTGTATGTGGTATTATCATTCAATGCAACTCATTTCAATGCAGAATTATTTCCTCAGCACAAAATCTATTTAAATTAATTCAGAAATGTTAGAAATAGATTTATTTTCAAAAATACTACAAAAAGTGAAAATATGTTCTGTGTTGTTAAGAGAATTTATTAAACCTAGAGGGTAAAGAGACACTAAATAATTTAGGCTGGCACATACTTTTGTCATAGCCCCCAGCATAATAAAAATACATTTATTAGTCCTACAAACATGCTACTTTTATCTGTAAAGGAGTTTTATAACTGTATTCATAGTCACACAATAGTTAAAAGTATCTAATTTGCAAACATCTACCAAGTGTTATATTTTAATACTGTTATCAAAATGTCATTATGTAAAATATATGTATAAGAAGAAAATATTGTATTGAGAGGGAGGTAAATTAATGATTCAATTTGAATGTGCTACTGTATTTGATCATCTTTGTTATTCACCATTTTAGCAAAGAACTATTCTGTAAATTAATCTATTGATTTGTACAAAAGAAAAATCAAGAGATTCAATTATACATATACACATATCTATTCTTTTTCAAGTTCTTTTCCCAATTAGGTTGTTACGGAATATTAAGCAGAGTTCCATGCGCTATACAGTAGGTCCTTTTTGTTTATCCATTTTGTATATAGCAGTGTGTATATGTCAATCCCAAACTCCCTAACTATCCCTCCCTCCCACCATTCCCCCTGGTAATATGTTCTCTAAGTCTGTGAGTCTGTTTCTATTTTGTAAATAAGTTCATTTGTATCATTTTTTGTTGTTGCTGTACACCTGAAACTAACACAGCATTTAATCAACTGTACTCCAATATAAAATAAAAAGTTAAAAAAAAAAGGAAAATCAAGAGAGGTTTATAATACCATTTAAACAGTTTCTTATATGTAAAGTACACATATAGATTACATTAGAGATATAATTTGAAGCTATATTAAAATACATAGAAAGCAAATTATGTTACTATGATTATTATTTAGTGTAAAAACAGTTTCAAATACCCATTGATACCATTTGAGATAATTAACTTATATGTTGTTTGTAAAATGAATCACTGTTTATTATAAAAAAAAGTTGTTATAAACTATAGAGAAGCATAAACTAATAAGTTAATATTACTCATAATCACTTTACCCAGAAATTTATTTTTTAACATGCAAAGAAATTTTGATTTTTCTACTTTTGTTTCTATAATATAGGTAAGTTAAATTTTATTATATGTAATACATGCAAACATCATCTATATTTTTAAAGTATTAAAATTTCCGTATTTCCCAATATATATATTTTTTAAAGAAATAATATTCATACAAAAGAGTCCTCTTTGTTCTGGTCATTATCCCATTTCTTCTCTTTCCAACCTAACATTTAGCAGCATTTTAAGTTTAACATATATGCCTTCCTAACATTGTTGTTATGTATTTACTATCCATGTATAGTGTAAAAATATACTGTATTATCTTCTTAAAATTTCCCTTAGTGTTATCATCTGAATATATATTTTGTACTTTGCCTTTTGTATTCATTTTTTAAAAATATCAACCCAGGTTCATATAGATTGTCATTACTTTTTACTGTTATATAGAACACACACACACACACACACACACATACACACACACACACACACACCCCACCCCACTAAACCTATTTCCATTGTTCTGCTGGTATAAATACAAGATGCTTCCAATCCTCCATTACAACCTCGCCAAAAAGAAATTTTGCATGTTTTCTTGTGTAAGTGTGAAAATTTTTCTTTGGATTTCATGCCTAATGCAGAATTCCCATGTCTTAGGATATGTATGTCTTTAATTTTGTTAATTATTGCTGAAGACCTTTCCAAAGTGCTCTAACAATTTGCATCTCATCAGCAAAAATGCAAGTATACTATTTTGCATCTCCTCTTATTTTGCCCATAGCATATGCTAAGAAAATGTTTAAAAACATCTTGTATAATTTTGTTAAATTCGAAAAGGTATTTTATTATTCTTTTAGTTTATATACTCTAGATTATTGGTAGAAGGAAACATCATCTCACATATTTATTAGCCATTCAAATCACACATTTTGTGAACTGACTGCATGTAAGTTTTTCATTTTTCTATTGAATTGTTTTTAATGAATTTTAGACATTCTTTATACATTATTGATACTAAAATCTTTCAGTTTCTTTCATTTTACTTTTTTAACTTTATCTTTTGTCAAAATGAAATGTTAACATTAGCAATTTTATTAATTCCCTTTTTTATTTTTGAATTGAGTGTCTTATTGAAGAAGTTCATTTTTACTTAACATATACATTTCTCTCTGTATTTTTAACAATGTTAAAGTTTTATTTTATTTTTCTGTCTTTAGTATTTGAGAAATATATTATGTACAGTGTGAGGTCAAGAACTAAGAAAAATATTTATGTACAGTGAGAGGTGAAGAGCTAATTTCATACTTTTCCTTTTGCATGTGATGAATTAATTGCTCCCAAAGGAAGTTATTATATAATAAAGGTTTTGGGACTAATTTATAAAGCTAATTCTGTCACAAATATTCACACATATGTGGTTCTTTTCTGTCAATTTTTTTATATCTATGTCGATATCATACTGTTTTAATTAATATTGCAGTATTACCCAGGATTTGATCAAGCCAACAGAAACCATGCCAAATGGGAATTATTTGTAAAGGTGGCAGAACTGAAAGGGAATGGAGAGGCAACCCAGAGTTTGGCAACAGCAGAAAGGCATTACAATCCCCAAGAATGGAAGGAACCACGGAAGAGTTGGTATTTGCAAGGTCCTGTGGTTAAGATGGTAGGAACAATTTGGCCTGGATGTAGCTAGAACCTTGGGGAAGATGCAGTCACTGCCAGTGATGCTGCCTGGAAGTAGAGAGAAAGGAGCAGAAATAATCCATCTTCTACCTGACTCCCACTCTTTAGTCTTCTGTAGTACCATCCATCCTGAAGCCAGCCTGAAGCCAGTAGGTAAGGTGGCCTGGGAAATAGGGTTTAATTTATCAGTGCAAATAAATGGTGGGCAAAATAAATTCCAATATAAAATAAATCCTCATATAAGATAATGTTAAACCATCACCCTTTCTTAGTCTTTCTTATACAAATTGCCTTTGCTTTTAAATTTACCTCGATTCCTTTATGTGAAATTTAGAAGTCAATTGTCAAGTTCACTAAGTACATTTTAAAAAAGCAAAGAATAATTTTGTATTATAATTTAATTAATACATAAGTGAATTTGGAAAAATCTTGCCATATTTATAAGGGGGTGGTATGGCATACTACTAAGATCAAGAATACTAGCAAACGTTTATGCAAATTCTACCACTTACTAGCTGTGTAAATGACATATCTCTGCATCAGTTTTCTCACTTTTAAACCGAGTATAATGGTAGTACATAATGTAAGCTTGTTGTTTTTTTTTTTAATAAAAATGTGTAAAGCACGTAGAACAAGGCCTGGTATACGGTAAGCATTCAATAATGCTGTCATTGTTGCTGTTGTGTTATTACTATTATCATTAAGGATTTTTTTTTTTTGGTTTTCTGGTTCATTATGATGACATCACTATTTAATTCTTTATAATTAAACAATATTTGTATAGAAGACTTGTATATCTTAAAAATTATTTTTATCCTAACTCTATTTTGAATTCTTGGTAAATTTCATATTATTCACTCCCAATTTACTAATTTTTGAACACTGTCCAGCCTATACATTTTGTATATTCTAATTTTTACAAATTTCAGTATCTATGGTTTTCCATTCCATGTTTAATAGATTGCTCTTTTCCTTATTATATGTATTTTAAGGTTTATTTTGGTTTCTTACCTATGGTTCCTTTTTTAGAGATTAGATATGAACATGTGAGTGTTCATGTCATCAAACTGTTATTGTTATTTATATTTTACTGGGAGTAAACTTGTGGTGCAATGCATGTGAGTGTGAGTGTGTGTGTGTGTCTGTGTGTGTGGGCTGTCTTCTTTAGTATCAGTATTCCTTTTCTATCTTTTTATTTTGTAGGTTCATTTTGAGTGGGAGTTTGTGTGTTCTTTCTTCTTTAACTGTACTTTGTTGTTTTCAAGTTACTTTCTCCAAGCCCCTCCACATCATGACTTTTATTGGCAGTAGTGCCTCCCATTCTGTAGAAATACAGAGACATCAAAGATCCGGCCACTGAGCCAGTAGGCTCATTCACGGTACAGATTATGATTAGTTTACTGTGTCTGTTTCTTTCTGCTTCTCTTAATAATCAGACTGAGGAAAAAAAAGAGCACAGGCATAACTCAGACATTTTTCCCCCTTAGCCTCATTTTATGGTTGAGGAAACTCTAACTCACACCTTAATCATATAATAGGATGAAATCCAGACACTTGTTTCACATAAATTCCTTGTTTAGACGTTCTGACAAAATTAAAAAAAATAAAATGATAAAGAAATACTATACTAAGAAAAGCAGGCAACATAATGGAAAAAAAAGTGATAAATTTACTCCTGGTGAAATAAATTAATACTGCAATCTGTTGGAGCATTACTAGTCATAACTTTCCCTCATGATAAAAGCTTCTAGATTCCCCTGCCTGCTTTTGTGTGAGTTCAATATACTTGTGACTTCACTTCTAATTAACATTTTAGCTTTCTGTTATGTATCTAGAGATAGTTATAATTTTTAGTGTACTATGTTCTTTCAATTATCTCTATTCTAATTTTATTTATCATAATCTTGTGTTTAGAATGGAGAGGTTTCCTTAAATATGAAATTATAAAGCCATTTGGTCACAAAGCCCACGTGTCCATTGCATACACAGTTTCTAATGCTCACAGCAACACTGCAAGTGTTGGGCTGCACCCCGCAGGCCTACAAGGCCTGCACTTGCCCAACTTTTAGACCGAAGAAAGAGCCCAGAGTCAGTAACAGAGACATCAGTGGTTTAGTGGATGGGGGAGCTTACATGTCTGAGGCAAGGTCCTGGAGCAACGCTCCACCACGTGTGGTGGACGGTGGGCAGGACACATTGGCAGGCTTCGCTCCTGAGGGGAAAGGGAGCTTGCCAGTTATAGGGGGAATTACATCAGTTTGGCTCATTAGTTACGAGGGAAATCAGCCGGGGGCATACCCCTCACCACCCCTTAGAACAGCTATCACTAGCTAGGGCCTGGGGCAAGTACGTAGGAAGGTCAGTCAAGTGAGTAGGGTATAAGTGAAGCAGGCACTGGTCGGGCAGGGGATGGACAGAGAGCAAGAGAACTGCCATCTTGAGTGGCCTGACCACATAGCATAGCAAGGTAGGTGTGAAATCATGAAGCAGGTGCCTAATATAGGGTTTGAAGGTTGTTTTGTTTGATTCCAAAACTCATGCTCCTTCCATTTTATCTCCGATTGTAGGGACAAGGAGATTTATTTTCATCTCCTCTTTGTATTTTGTGCAGTTGGTAAAGCACAGTGAATGTGGGACATGGAGGGGAAGGAATCAGATAAATCTGAGCTCAAATACAAAGGATACGAGTAGAAACTGTGTGGAACCTAAGTGATGGCTTCTTGTCAGAAAGAAACTCTCACCACTATCAGTGCTTTTGATTGGGGTGATGGACATAGATGAATAGGATCGTGGATATGCAGTGTGAGAATCACTTTCTACTACAGGTTGAAAGCATCTCAAAGCCTGTCCCTGAGGCAAACCACATATTCTAGTGCCTGAAGGGCCTGTTTAATGTATGGTAGAGATAACTGCAGTTTCTTTGAACATTAGTGCCATCAATATGGATAGCACATGTTCACTGACATGGGATTACACAACACAGAAGCTTGATTTCTCTAGCAAATAAATAAATAATACAGAACTTGAACCTGAGGCTCCAGAAACAATTCTAAATAACTTATATTATAAATACGAGCAACATTATTAAAGTTTTTGAACTTATTCAGATTCTCTTGCTCATTAATATAGACAGTGTGAGTAACAGAGCCAGGATCTGGACAGAAGGATGTCTTGTGCTAAATGCTGTTGTGTTTTCCATTTGTAGCATGCTGCTGTAAGTAGTAAGAACTTTTAAATGACACAGAATATTCAAAATTCATTGAAGCTATAGAGGGACTATCCCCATCCAACAAACCAAGTGCCAACTCTGCCTAAAGGAAACAGTTAAACTCTAGCATGTTTCTCAATGAATCAGCAGCTGTCTTTAGCTCTCATTAACTGCCTCAGGGACAAGCTAAATTAAACAAAGTAAAAATTAAAAATAAAATCATTGCTGAAAACTTTATAAGTAGTTAGACTGAAGACTGTACTTAGTACTATTCTTAGATCACTGACGTCATATATTTTTTTTACCCTGAAAGTCTTGGTTGGATATCCAAGTCCAGAAGCCACCTGGTAAGGTGAGTGTTCTTTTACTCCTACTTGTACGATGTCTGCATCTGTCTGCTGATACTTCTCAAATCTTGCTGCTTATTTGACTAACGTTTTTGCTTTAGGCTCAAGAACAGTCTTTGTCCTTGAAAATCACTGCTTCATCTACTTCTTTGCAGAGACCACGGCCCAAAGTGAATCCTTCCAACTTCCTCACCTCTTTCCTGACCATGTGCAGCTGTAGTAAGCATTCCGAACCAGGAGTAAAGGAACTCTAAAAGATTTAGCAGCTTGTTTTTGATTTCTGGTCCATATAATTTCCAAATACTCATGCTGCTTTCATGGAGATCCAAATAATATCATTATGAAAAAAAATAAATAAATAAACTTTCTTTACTAGGATAAAAAGACTGTATTAAAAAAAAACTATGAAAAAAGAAAATAATAAATCTATCTTCTTATTAGCCTTAATCTTTGGGAGATATTTGTGGTAGTCATTGACTAGCTCTCAATATGTGCTATGTAATATGTTAATAATAGTAATAAATACAAGTAAAACAATTTCTGCCAACAAAGAATTAATATTTCAGTGGTAACAGATGTAAAATAAATGCAATAGTATATGAAAAGCAAAACATTAAAAATGTGTACAAGGATGAGTTGGCATAAATAAGAAAGCAATTCACTTTTTAGAGTTTATTTGGGAGAATTACTTGAAGAATGGTGATTTCTGAACTTACTCAAACAAGAATACAGTTCCATTGGAAAAATGGGAATGAGAAAGTATGTTCTGGTATAAATGAAATCATAGAAAAGAATGAGCATGATTTCAAGATATTAGAAGTTCAGGTCTAAACAGTAAAGAATTCGCTCATTTTATACCATTAGGCATGATATAAAGACTAAAGTTAAATAACTCTTCAAAGTTCTACACTTATTCTTTCCTCCTGTATGTGCATGCAGTTTTAACAACTGTGTTGATGAGTATTTTCAAAACTCACTAAATTTCTATTTTGTTTGGAGGCTATTATATATAATATATATATATATATATGCACATATACATACATGCATATTTGTGTGTATCGTATGTATACACATACACACATATATACATATAAGTATATACAATATATGCATGTATATATGTGTATATATATAAATACACATGCATACATATTTAAATTCAGTGATTACAATCTGACTTTACTATTTTAAAAATTTTGTTTCTCAAATTATTGATGAAAACTTTAATAGTCTTAATAATAGAAAAATAAATCCTATTAAAACCGTTTTAGTTTCTTTAACCTATTTCAACTCATTTCAAGTGAGCAGCAGACTAAAATGAAACCTTCTGTGGACTGAATTCTAAACAGACTCATGCCTGTATTTAAAAGTTGAGGTGGTGATTTCAAATTCTGTACTCTTTCCATAATAAATGGACACATAGGAGTATCAGTTAAGTTGATCTTGGGTCACTCTAGTTCCCAGGAAAAATAGTGTCATTTTTTTTTCCTGACAACATCCTAACACATTAAAATACAATTAAAGAAAAGAAGAGGTAAAATCATTTCTTTCATACAAATATAAAATGAATATATTTTAAAGATATTATTTATGTAATTAACGACAGCTCCAGTAAGATATTAAAGTTTGTTTAAAAGACAATTCAGTATGGCAGGAACCATTTACATTACCTCAATAAGAAAACATGGGCCACCAATTTCTCCATAAGTTAAATTCTATCTCTACATAGTTCCAAAATAGACTAAATCTATGAAATGAAAAGACCCCTACAGAATAAGACACCCCTTAAGGGTCTACTAGACACTGTACTCGTTTCACAGAAACAATTCCAAGTAATCTTTTTGCCTATTTTATTCTTTTATAATATTTAAAAAAATATGCTTTCATATTTTTGGGACAATAATATTTAAATCTTATTTAAATGACAACATCTCCCAACAGGACAAAATAGCTTGTATTACTTTCCCAGAGGGTTCTTTTTACACACAAGGCAAAGGGAAATCTCACTGTTGTGGCCTCTGCCGTTGAGGAACACAGGCTCCGGATGTGCAGGCTCAGCGGCCATGGCTCACTGGGCCAGCCGCTCCACGGCATGTGGGATCCTCCTGGACCGGGGCACGAACCCATGTCCCCTACATCGGCAGGCGGACTCTCAACCACTGCGCCACCAGGGAAGGCCCATACTATACTTTTTAATACTTCAGTTAGTTATTTAAAGCAACTTCCTCCTAAATCTCAAAGCAACACCTCTACCTACATCTTTGTAATAAAAAGTTATTCATATGGGCATACCTGAGAACATTGGAAAAAATATTCTTTAATTGCAGTGACAATATAAATTGAGCCCCATTATCCAAGAGGAAGCATATACAATAATTTCTACTGAAGAGCATATTCTCACTCTCAAGATGTCTTTTTTTCCCATGGCATTCTGGTATTATCATTAATATACTAACTTATTTAACACTCTGAGGATTCTAAAAAGGATTCTGAATTTTATTTTTCTAGAATTGTCATTCCCTATAATTTATTTTATACTTTCATTGTTTTGGTCTCAGTTTTTCATTGAAAATGTTCTTTAAATATCAAGTGAACCTATGCTGTTCACTTATAGTTAAGTGTAGGACACACACAAAAAAGCTAACTAGAAACTATGTATAAGAAGGAAGAAGCTTGTTAACTGATGAATCTCAATATAATGACTCATTTACTCTAAAAGTTTAGGGGGGAAATTACAACTCTCTGAAATACTAGATTTCTGTGCCTCTAAATTTCTCTAGAAAGAATAATCAGATTTCCAACTTAAAAGACATAAATATTTATCTCAGATTTCAACAGGGAAAGGAGGGTTCACCATGTAGGTATTACTTAAATTCATTATTTTGATTTGAGTAGTCCAGACTTCCTCTAGGTTATATACCTTTAGTCTTCAGAATCCCTCAGGTGCTTCCTTTCTAGTTAATTCTAACTACTTCCAGTTTTCATTTGCTTATGAGAAGTGCCTTCTCCCTGACTGTCTGGCATGGTAAAGAGGACGGTCGGAACAAATTTCCAACTGACACATTTTAATGAGGAATGTCACCTGAGCATGAACATATTTTACCTCACTGACAGTAGTGTAGAGAATAGTTAGGATGGAGATAACCTGGAGAAAGGGAGTGTTTAGCATGTGATTGTCATGGCCCAGTTGGCAAGTGATAAAGGCCTGCAATTAAGGTAGAGGCAGTGAGAATGAAGATAATTTCCTTCCATTCTTTTTCATGTGGATGTTGAATTAATTGGGTCCATGTAAAAGCCGATTGTTATTAGGTTTCTAATACATAAAGTAAAATATTCCATCGTGAGGAGTGTAAGGACAACGTATAACTAAACTCTAAATTCCTATTACCTAAAACTTTCCACTGTGTTTGTTCTACACAACAGCTGTTCGCCCTCTGGATTTATCCGTTTAAATAAACAATCTGATACCATGCACACTGTGTTTTTGATTATGTAGTTAGTACAAGAGCATTCAATTCCAAAAGAGCCCAGAGTACTTAGAAAAAAAAAATTCTCAGATTTATCCTGTACTTTATTTTATACATATTCATTAGGACAGATGACATTTTAGCAAAGCTTCAGCTAGGGATTTCAAACTGGATTTTAATGAATACAAATTGAAACAAACATGGCATCTTACAGTTAATTTTCTTTAGTAAAAAAGTAAAACTATAGAGCAATAAAGTGAGATTTCTAAAAATTAGGTTTTTTAGTCATTTAATGTAAACAACAAGCCATAACTCTTTCTAGTTCAGCAAGATGAATAAAAAAAGTACTAAACACTGTAGGTATTATTTAGCAGAAAACTGCTAATTTCATGGGCAATTATAACACATGTAGGTAATGCTCTCTAATCTCACTGTAATTATATTTCATGCTTCACAGAAAAATGTAATCACTACAGATGTAGAAGAAAGACTATTTATCACCTCAGAAAGCAGGTGGGCGCAACCTAGGTATCACAGTAGATGTGTTTATCTTTGTGCAAGACCTTTGAAGGTCAAAAATTTCAAGGCTGTGGTGAAAGAATCACTTATTTAATATATTATTGTGAGCAGAAGATATTGCCAGCTTAAATTGCTACTAAATATAGTGTTTTCACCAAAATTAATTAAGTTTAAAAGTATTGTCATTGCCTGTAAATATGTCTTTTTTTTTTTTTTTTTAATTTGTTGGTTTTCTCCCAACTGTGATTAGGTAGAATTCTTGATACGCCTATTCACTAAAAAATGTAGATTCGCCTAAGGAGAGACAGATGTTTCCTCATTTTATTTTAATGTTTATATTATTAAGATAACAGACAAATAAAAAAGAATAATATAGTATTTTGTACAAAACTATTATTGTATGATATTAGTTTTAACTTTTGAGGTGAGAGACAACTTAGTAACTGAAACATGTCTAGGATCTTAAGTCATATTGTCCTGATTTCTGATTTTCCAAATTTTACAGTTTATTAAAGAAGTGCATGGTAAAATGTTATGATAACCTCTACTGACAATGGGTAAAATGAAAAGCTCAAGGACTTTGAAGGCAAGCAAATATATTCTGAGTAACTGTGAATTTTAGATAAATCCACTCTAAGACTTGTATTTGATAATGGTTTCCAGGAGACAGTGCTAGTATTCCCTTTGTTGTGTGGAATTAAATAATGAAATAGATTATTAAGTAATTTTAATAATCTATTTTATTTCAACTTATTAAAATTATAATGTACAATGTATAATAAATATAAAATATATTAAAATAAAATACTAATTTATTAAAATAGATTAACATTTATTTAATAACTCAGTATCTGTTATATAATAAGTCAGTGTTTAACTCCTATCTATCACCTTTTCTCCCTGATCTTATATAATCATTTGACTTACAGTTTTTAGTCTGTTTTAGTTTTCACTCATTAGTTAGGTAGGCTTTTTTTTTAATTGCACAATATACCAGGCATATTTAATAACAATCAATGTAAAAGCTTATTATTGATTATTGATCGTGAAATCATTGTAACTTCACTTCCTGTAACATTAAAAAAGAAAAAATTACAGTAACAGAAGGGTAAAATGGAAGGGCAAGAAGAACTGTGTAACATATTGTTTATTAATTGTCTCCTAGGCAGTTGCAAAGAAAATGATCTGACAGAGTGCCATACCATCTACTGTATTCTATATACCTAACTACTTCAGGCTCTGCAAAGAGCACTGGATAAAGAGAAGTTTAGAAAGAGTGAACAAGACAATCTGAAGACTATGACATTAACATGACAGAGAAAAAAAGCTATAGTAAGGTGAAAAAGATAGGAATCTAAATGCACATACCTCAGTGCTGACCTTTCTTTAAAATATGGGAAAATGTGACTTAATTTTGTTTCTCTGGAAGGTTTACCAGTAATTATATTTTCAAGAATATAAATGATTAAAAAGTATTCAAGAAATAGAAAAGTCAATCCTCAAATTCAGAAGGAATTTCGAAGGACCTCAAATCATCAAAATGATCTTGAAAAAGCAGAGCAAAATCAGATGAGTCACACTTCCTGTTTTCAAAACTAACTACAAAACTATAGTTATCAAAACAGAATGATGCTGGCATAAAGATAGATACACAGGCCACTGGAATTGAACTAAGATCCACAAATAAATTTAGACATGTATGGCCAGTTGATTGTACACAGGAGAGACAAGTCCATTCAAGAAAAGTCTCTGCAACAAATAGTGCTGGGACAACTGGATTCTCAAAGGCAAAAGAATGAAGTTAAACCTCTAATTCATACCATATATGAAAATTAACTCAAAATAGATCAAAGAGCTAATTATAAGAGCTAAAATAATAAACTTTTAGAAGAACACATAGGTATAAGTTCATGATCTTAGAACTTTTAAACATTAAAAACTTGTGAATCAAAGAAAATTATTAGGAGAGTAAAAAGTGAATCTACAGAATGAAGAAAGTATTTACAAAACATATATTTGACAAGGGTTTAATATATCAAATATGTAAAGAATTCCTACAACTCAACAACAACAAAATCCAATTTAAAAAGTGGGCAAAGGACTTGAGTTGATATTTCTCCAAAGGAGATACACAAATGGCTAATGAGCACATGAAAAGATGCATAACATCATCAATCAGTAGGGAACAGAAATCAATACCACAATCATACTTATTAGGATGGCTATAATAAATAATATTTTAACTAGAAAAAAACCACAAATAACAAAAATGTGGGAAACATGGAATCCTTATGCATCACTGATGTAATGTAAAATTGTGCACCCCCGTGGAACACAGTTGGATGGTTCCTCAAAAAGTTAAACATAGAATTACCACATGACCAACAATTCCACTTCTAAGTACAGTTGACCCTTGAATAACTCAGGATTTAGGGGCACTGACCCCTCACACAGTCAAAAATCCAGGTATAACTTTATAATCCTTCGAACCCACAGTTGGATTCAACCAGTCAGATTGTGTAATACTATAGTAAGTACTTATTAAAAAAAATCCACATATAAGTGGACCTGCACATTTCAAACCTATGTTGTTCAAGAGTCAACTGTACATACCCAAAAGAAATAAAAAGAGGGACTCAGATATTTTTATAACAGTGTTTATTGTAGTATTATTTACAATAGTCAAAAGGTGGAAACGATCCAAGTGTCCATACAGAGGTATATGAATAAATGAAATGTGTGGTATATATTGGGTTGGCTAAAAGGTTTGTTCGTTTTTTTTTTCTGTAAGATGGCTCCAGCAGCACTTAGTTGTCTTTAACTTCATTTGAAACAATTTCGTTAGATTGTATTGACAGCTGTCACATCAGCATGCATTTAAAAAAAGACATCAAAACTGGTGAATTTTGTGTAGCTATTTTAATATTGAAGATGGAAGAAAAAAACTCAACATTTTCGGCATATTATACTTTATTTCAAGAAAGATAAAAATGCAACTGAAACGCAAAAAAAAGATTTGTGCAGTGTATGGAGAAGGTGCTGTGACTGATCGAACATGTCAAAAGTGGTTTGCAAAGTTTCGTGCTGGAGATTTCTCGCTGGACGATGCTCCACAGTTGGGTAGACCAGTTGAAGTTGGCAGCGATCAAATTGAAACAATGACTGAGAACAATCAATGTTATACCACGCAGGAGATAGCTGACATACTCAAAATATCCAAATCAAGCACTGAAAGTCATTTGCACCAGCTTAGTTATGTTCATCACTTTGATGTTTGGGTTCCATGTAAGTTAAATGAAAAAAACCTTCTTGACTGTATTTCCGCATGCGATTCTCTACTGAAACGTAATGAAAACGTTCCATTTTTAAAACAAATTGTGACAGTAAATGAAAAGTGGATACTGTACAATAATGTGGAACAGAAGAGATTGTGGGGCAAGCGAAATGAACCACCACCAACCACACCAAAGGCCTGTCTTCATCCAAAGCAGGTGATGTTGTGTATATGGTGGGATTGGAAGGGAGTCCTCTATTATGAGCTCCTTCTGGAAAACCAAATGATTAATTCCAACAAGTACTGCTCCCAATTAGACCAACTGAAAGCAGCACTCCATAAAAAGCGTCCGGAATTAGTCAACAGAAAATGCATAATCTTCAATCAGGATAACACGAGACCACATGTTTCTTTGATGACCAGGCAAAAATTGTTACAGCTTCGCTGGGAAGTTCTGATTCATCCGCCATATTCACCATACATTGCACCTTCGGATTTCCATCTATTTTGGTCTTTATAAAATTCTCTTAATGGAAAAATTTCAATTCCCTGGAACACTGTAAAAGGCACCTGGAACAGTTCTTTGCTCAAAAAGATAAAAAGTTTTGGGAAGATGGAATTATGAAGCTGCCTGAAAAATGGCAGAAGGTAGTGAACGGAAGTGTGAATATGTTGTTCAATAAAGTCCTTGGTGAAAGTGAAAAATGTTTTTTATTTTTACTTAAAAAACCGAAGGCACTGTTTGGCCCACCCAATACATACAATGGAATAATATTCAGCTTCAGAAAGGAATGTATGATACTTCCTACAAAGGGGATAACCCTTGAAAATATTATGCTAAGTGGAATAATATATGAAAAATCTAGAATCGGCAAATTCATAGAGAAAGGCAGTTGTTTCAGGATTGGCATGGGCTGGGGTGAAGGGGTATGGGGATTTATTGCATAAGCGTTACAGAGCTTCTGTTTGGGGTGATAGAAATATTTTACATAGTAGTGATGGTTGCATGACATTGTGAATGTAATTAACACCACTGAATTGTACACATTAAAATGGCAAATTTTATGTTATATATATTTATCATAATAAAATTTAAAAAAATAAAAAGTAGTTCAATTAAATACATGAGAAAGCTCTTTAGAGGTAAAACAAATCACATAAATTCATTGTTTCCGAAATGCTCTATAAAACAGGAGGAAAAAAATGCTCTTGAAAAAGGAACAGTACATATTCTCAGTAGCAAAAAATACAGTGGTTTATTATTTAGTTAACCATGGTCAATGGGCCCATATCCTTATACAGGTATCTCAAAAACAATTCCACTCAATATTTTTCCTGGAAGTTTCCTTTAAAGACTAATATATTCCTAATAATCTGATTGTATATCTCTATACTTTCAAGTGATGTTTTGACAACTTGGAACTTATTAATGAGTTTTGAGGCGTAGTACAAGCTACTGGGAAATCACTAAAAAGAAAAAAATCACATTCTTTAGAATATAATTATTTCTAAAATCCTGATATTATTAACTGATCCATCATATATCTTCTAATATAATAGAATACTATTCTACCTAATTACTGAAATATTTATTTTAGTTCATGCCACAGTCAGTGGTCAATAAACGTTTGTTGATAAAAGTAATTTAAAGATAAAATGGCCCCTATAACAGGATATAGTTTTGTTGTCCAAAAAGCATGTCACAGAGCAATGTGAATGCTGTGGAAAGTTTTTTATGGTGCATAATTAATGACAAAATTCTAGCCAATAGATTATTTGTTGAGACTTTACACTGAAACATAAACTACAAATATGTGTAAATCATGCCAAATGCATTAAATTGATGGAATGCATTAGATATGCCATGTCAACAGTGATGGACAGAACTCTTTTAAGACAGTAAAGAAAATGATGTTCATTAATACTTAACAGGAAAAAATGCCATTTCTAATACTCCCTCTCTTATCTTTAAAGTTATGGTTTTCCATTAATAAATACATACATATATACATAAATCAAGGACAGATGAGACAGATAGATAGATAGGTATTTAGATATAGTTATAGATAGACAGAAATACCTTTATGTCATCTTCTGCTTTGGTGGCAAAGAAGCTCTCAGGTTGAGATGGATAAGCCATACGTATAAAACAGGCTAGGCAGCTGAGCCATACCTTGAAGGACAGATGCTCTGAAAGGGCTCCTAGGTCTGCAGTGATGTAGTGACTGTTGACTGAGTGTATAGACACACACTCACAAACCTACATGTGAATGTGAGAGTGGATGTGAATTAGCTCATAGACTAATTTGGGACTGTTTTATCCTATGGCACAATCTAGCTTAAACTGAATGACATACATACAAAGAAATATTTTTTCTATTTCTGATTTTTTTAATGATTCACGCATTTATCAAATTATGACTAAAATATCACTTATAGTCTCCTAGAGCCTGTTGTCTCATAGGTGCCAAATATGTGAATATTGGAAATGAAAGCAGGTATGGATGGTTTTTATCGAATCTACATATGTATTTAGTGGGTAATTTCAAACAACTCCCTAATATGTTTGGGTCATTTATATGCTTTTCTTCAGTGCAAACAGATACTGAACAGATTCTCTTACCAGATTTTCTTGTAGAAGCTAATAAGCAGACACAAGGCTTGGATTTTTTTTTCTCTCATTTTCCTTTCTGGACATCACTCACAATCTGGGCATAAATTGTATTGCTCCTCTAAGCTTATAATTCCTCATTTTGAGATTCCAACCTCTTCTCAGATTTTATCTTAACCTTTTCTGTCCTTAATTTATTGCTAATTTCCCTATGCATATGCATGTAAAAAAGCATGTTTTATGTATATTTGTTAAAAGGTTTGTATTTTGTAAACCACCCTAAAGACCTTAAGGAGAAAAGCAAAATATAAAATATGTGTCAAAGCCAAAGTTATTGTTTGAACTTTTGCCTTCATGAAATGTCTATAAAACTTATGAAATTGATTAAGAAAAAACTTTGAATGCCTTTGGATAACTGTAAAAGAGATAGGAGAAATGTGGTTAAGAGCAGATGGAAGTAATCAGTCATTTGAAAACACAAGCATTTTAGTATTACATCTGCAAGCCATGTAAAAACTTCAAAATAAAGGATAATATAAAAAGTGTTTTAAAGAGCAAACCATTTGTTTTTTATACACTTGATTACCAGAAAAATTAATCTAGAGAAATCTAGCAAATATTTGGATGGTTTATATTTGTCAATATTGTGGAATATATTAAAAACTCTATTTTAAGAGTTACATTTTTTTAATTATTGGAGTTTGAATGTCTCTAAGACTGCATTTTTAAAAAATAAGCAATCAACTAAACTTTTAAGAAATTGGTATCTGTTTGGCCTCATCCCAGGACACTCTGCACCATGGTTCTCAGTTAAGGGGCTGTTGACTGACATAGGGTCTGTTTACCAATTTCCTGGAATGCCACAGTATAAGATCTGGGATGTCATTCAATTTCCTGTAAGTTGTGCAGAGCAAAGAAAGCACAGTCTATCCCTGGGAGTAAAGGGAGAGCCATTTGCGCTTAGTGCAGACCCTGTGCCTAGAGGCACATGTGGTTCCTCCCAGCTGCAAGCCAATCACTGAAAATCACACCCAGTCTTCAGCACATTCATCAGGCCGTGGGTACCACTCTAGAATGTTAATGAGTGTTAATGAGTCAATGCCAGTGGGGTCTGCCAGAGTGGGGAAAGCTTCTGCCATATTCAAGGCAGCCAGCAGCGCTTTCTAGGGAAGGTCTAGGAAGGAGACACCATTTCCTATGGATACCAGTGTTGTAGCAGCATATGTGTTCCTATGAAGCTCCTTAATCTAAATGTTGCTGTGGATTTTATTTTATTCTTAATTAAGACATACTGATGTAAAATATCCTGTAATTTATGTGTGTACAACATAGTGATTCACAATTTTTGAAGGTTATACTCTATTTATAGTTATTATAAAATACTGGCTAGATTCCTTGTGTTGTTCAATACATCCCTGTATCTTATTCATTTTATACATAATAGATTGCACCTCTTAATTCCCTACCCCTGTCCTGACTTTCCTCCCTTCCCTCTCCCCACTGGTGACCACTGGTTTGTTCTCCATATTTGTGAGTCTGTTTCCTTTTTATTTATTCACTAGTTTGTTTTACTTTTAGGATTCCACCTTTAAGTGATATCATAAAAAAAAAGAATCAATCACAAAAAACTGATACTTTCTAATTACATCAAATTAGTTACTGTTAGTTTCTAATCACAACTAACTTTCCTTGGGGAAGAGTAAAAACAATCATGCAACAAGAGAATCTTACTTTGGAAGCATGTCTTTGCATTGCTAAAAACATTCTTGGTTATTTAGCAATAAGTCTTATGAATGAATCACAGAAAAAAAAGTGAATGAAAACAAAAAAGAAAATCTATATATTTTTCAATTTAGTCTTAAGTTCAGATTGA
Organism: Monodon monoceros; assembly: GCF_005190385.1. Classification (NCBI taxonomy): domain Eukaryota; kingdom Metazoa; phylum Chordata; class Mammalia; order Artiodactyla; family Monodontidae; genus Monodon; species Monodon monoceros. Next base: position 77,214,718 of record NW_021703777.1, read on the forward strand.
AGTCAGTACCACAAGTATTTTCACAGACAAAGCTATGAATAGCACGATTATAGCCAGAAAACCAGAAGACTATGAAAAGCATCCACCAGTTAAAATTAGGCACTCATCCCTCTACCCTCCTCTGCACTCATTCAGGAATATGGGCTCCCTGAAAAGGTTACAGGATGGATAACTCAATAGATACACTACTTGTTGCTGGTCAATGCATCCACCTCTGGTTGGATTTCCTACTAATGTCCACGCATCTAGTCTCATTTAATATGTCCTCTACATATGCTCTGCACATGCTCTGGAGTAAGATGTATCTCTTTTTTTGCCTATATATATTTTTTTCAGATTATCTTACATTATAGGTTATTATAAGATATTTAATATAGTTCCTTGTGCTGTACAGTAAATTCTTGTTGCTCATCTACTTTATGTACAATAGTTTGTTTCTGTTAACACTATACTCCTAATTTATCCCTTCCTCCTCTCTTTCACCTTTGGTAACCATAAATTTGTTTTCTATGTCTGTGAGTCTGTTTCTTTTTTGTATATAGATTCATTTGTATTATTTTTTAGATACCATTTAAAATTGTGTCAAAAAAAAACCCAAAATTAAAAGTAAACTTAACCAAGGAAGTGAAAGACCTATATGCTGGAAACTAGAAAACACTGATAAAGGAAACTGAAGATGATTCAAAGAAATGGAAAAATATCCCATGCTCCTGGATTGGAGGAACTAATGTTTTTAAAATGGCCATACTACCCAAATCAACCTCAGATTTAATGCAATCCCTATCAAAACACCTGTGACATTTTTCACTGAACTAAAACAAATAATGCTGAAATTTATATGTAACCACAAAACTCAGAATTGCCAAAGCAATCCTGAGGAAAAAGAACGAAGGTGGAGGCATAACCCTTCCAGACTTCAGACAATACTATAAAACTATGGTAATCAAAACAGCATGGTATGGGCACAAAAACAGACATACAGATTAATGGAACAGAATAGAGCATCCATAAATAAACCCACACACCTACGGTCAATTAATTTTTGACAAAGGAGGCAAGACTATACAATGGAGAAAAGACAGTCTCTTTAGCAAGTGGTGTTGGGAAAGGTGGACAGCTACATGTCAATCAATGAAATTAGAATACTCCCTCATACCATGTACAAAAATAAACTCAAAATTGTTTAAAGACCTGAATATAAAACATGACACCATAAAAATCCTAGAAGAGAACATAGGCAAAACCTTCTCAGACATAAATCATAGCAATATTTTCTTTGATCAGTCTCCCAAGGCAAAACAGATAAAAGCAAAAATAAACAAATGGGAGCTAATCAAACTTAAAGATGTATCTCTTTATTTGGTGTCCTCGCTGCACTGACTTTCACACTCATGAAGTTTCAGAGTTGGTCCTCGTAAGTTTCTTTTCCATCTCTGGATCTTAATAAATAAAGACCACAAACATATTTTCAGAAGGATCTGCTGACACTATATGTTCCAATCAACTGATAGTATGTGGGCCAAGGAAAAACTATATTCCCACTCATTGCTTTACTGAATATTTTTGTGGTCCTTATCTTTCTTTTCTTGCATGGGGTGCTTTTCTTTCTTATTTTAGTTGTTTAAGGATCAGTGGTCTTGATATTTTAATTCCAAATGTGAAAGAACAAGCCCAAAATGTCAATATTAGTTTCCTCTTTCCCTTACAGATAATACAAATTATGAATTTCAACTTCAATATAAACCATATTTTTTCCAAATTTAGGTCATATGATTCAATTTTCTTATGTAACAACATAAGATTAATCAGATAGAACTGACCAATTAGGATGTTAACTTGCTAATTATTCAATTAGTTAAAATAAAAAGTAAATTATATATATATATACTTAATTGATTTTTTAAGTATATATATACTTAATAAATAATTTTTTATTAATTATATATATGGTGAAATATATATACTACACCTAATTCATTGGAATAATAGTATATGGAATATAGAAATTATTGAAACCTGGATTTCATTCTTTAATTCATTCTCCATTCCTAAGAACACTTGACCAATAATCAGATGAAATTTTAAAATGCACTATTTTTAAGTTAAATTTCTGGAGCTACAAAACACACCAGAGCTGTTGGGTATAGGTATGGTGTTTTGTTTGTGAGTTACAAGGAGTTTGAGAAGGGATTGACTGCTTCCATTGACCTAATTCACTGAACGATAATTAAGTAATTAAATTTCACTCTACTGAATATGTAGACAAGCAAGTAGTATTTGTTCAGGTATCAGATGAGTCTCTGACCTAATGAAATTACTTGGAGATTTTAATGGGTGATAGAACTATGTCTTAAAACAAAAAAAACCAGACAAACAAACAAAAATCAGGCTCCAAGCCCTCAAAAAAAGAAAAAAAAATTAAAAATGGAGTAAAAGAAAGGTAAATGAATGAACTATTGCTGTTGTTAAGGATGAGTAAAATGTAATCCCTGTTGCATATATTGACAACATCAGATACAGTAAAAGGCCAGACTACAAGGGAATTGAGTGTATTTACAAAGGTACTTGTAACAGAAACCTCTAATTATAGAGAAGGGCTTTAGTTTTCAAAGGACACTCTGAAAGCAAGGAAATCTGTCATTGCTTTGTAGAGTAGTTCAAACTGCTGAGGCAGCATTGTGAATTCAGTATCAAGCTAAGCAATACCTTACAGAATGAAACAGTACCAAATTGGTTGTTAACACAACCTGGCCTCAGAAACAACCTAATACTAAAATTCTAAAAACTGTGAGGACCACAGTAAATGGTAGGGGGAAAAACTTGCAAAATGTATTTATGTTCTCTTATAAATCAGTTTGAAAACTGGAAAATATCCATAAATACATTTTTCTAAATAGCATCCATCTAATTCGTTGGTTCTCGTTAGATGCATAAACGTCATCTAGGAAACCAGATAAAATTTAGACTTCAAGCCTCCTCACTCCAAGAAATGTGGATTAGCAGGTTTGGAATGGAACAAAATCCCTGCATTTTTACTGAGCACACCATGTGAATCTTAGATCTCACTTTGAAAACCTCTGCTAATCACTTCAGCATGTAACAGGGAAAGAGAAAACAGCATCAAAAATCAACAAATGCATAGATATCATTTGTTATAGGGCTTATATTAGGGGGAAAAGGGACTAATCACAGAAGTGGCATAAGTGGAATTAATGAAGTTTGTTCCTTGGATCAGATACCTATGTTACCTATACATCATTATAAAAACATCCTAATGTTAAAATATCAAGAGATAGTTCTAAGACTGCATTTCACCTAACAATGATACAAATCAAAGATAATCTAATAAAGGTAGCAAGGGGAATGACATACCATCTTGCCTATATACTTTAAGAGTAGACATATGCTGTTTTATTAGAGGGTTGCTTTTTTTTTTTTTGAACTAGTTTTATTTGATTGTACTGTATTTAGTTTCTGAAAGATTTCTAGGATTTAACCAAGAATAAATAACAAGGAATGTTGCTTTTTTCTAAGTTGTCTTGAGGAAAACACATTTGCAATTGACATTTTTTGCATTCATATGGTGAAATCTCAGTTTCCCCAGTGTCCATTTTGCAACTGTAGTGATAAGAGTCACAAAACACATACCTTTCTTCCTATATTAGACATGGAAATAAGAAATTATTATGTTTTCGGGCTTCCCTGGTGGCACAGTGGTTAAGAATCCGCTTGCCAATGCAGGGGACACAGGTTCGAGCCCTGGTCCGGGAAGATTCCACATGCCGTGGAGCAACTAAGCCCGTGTGCCACAACTACTGAGCCTGCGCTCTAGAGCCCACGAGCCACAACTACTGAAGCCCACATGCCTAGAGCCCGTGCTCTGCAACAAGAGAAGCCACCGCAGTGAGAAGCCCGCGCACCACAATGAAGAGTAGTCTCTGCTCTCAGCAGCTAGAGAAAACCCACATGCAGCAGTGAAGACCCAATGCAGCCAAAAATTAAATAAATGAATAAATAAATAAATTAAAAAAAGAAATTATTATGTTTTCTAGCCTCACTTCTTTCTCATCCCAAACCATAATTCAGTCAAAAAGTAATAATGATAGCAACAATTCATAAGAATGGCTGAGCACTCACTATGGGGACAATCAGTGCTGCTTGAATCATCTTATTTAATCCTCATGACAGCCTTTCAAATAGGTACACTCATTATGAGTGCAATGCAGAGGAAGAAACTGAGTCTTAAATGGAACAAGCAATTTCCTCAAAGTCAAAGAGCTAGCTAACCATGTAGGAAGAGCAGTGGGTTGAATGTGAAGTAGAAAATGTATCAAAATATGAGACATGAGGCCTGACTTGTCTTCCTTCCTCAATTTGTTTTGAGTAAGGGGTACTTTTCTTTGGAAGGTCTAATATTTTAAGGCAGCATTTTTGATGGGAAAGGGCTGGAGGAAACAGATTAATAAGACATGGTCTCCTCCTTCAATGAATTCACTGTCTAGTCTGAGAAAAAGACATATAAACAAACAATTCTGAATTCTAAACATAAGTAAAAATAACACAATGCATGGTTTCTATAACAGAAATACCTTATGTTGTATTTGGAGGAACAGGACATATTTGACGTACTACTAGTATTTAATTTGGTTTTTGCATAATGGTAAGAGATTGTTAAAGAAAATGGTAGAAGTGTTTTGGGCTGAGGGAACAACAAAGGTAACCAAAACATGACAGATGTCTTCTACCAATTACATAATGAGTATCAAACATGAGTGCTAAGAGCCATGTATTATCTCATTTAATTCTATGAGCTTGGTCTTATTTTTCCAGGAAATTGAAATATAAAGAGATTAAAGGATTTGCCAAAGGCCATAACCAAATAAGTGATATCACTGGGAATTGAGCCTAAGGAAGTCTGACTTCACTGCTCAAGCTCTTAACAATAGAATAGTAGTTACTCCCCCCTGAAAACTTGGTTGACACATTTGGGGACCAGCAGAAGAGTATACTTAGACTTCAGTGATTTTGAAGGACATAATGTGAAATGAGGCTGAAGCGTGAGATTAGGAACAGATTGTGGATGGCCTAGCATGTCTTGCTGCAGAGTTTAGAATTCACTCTATAAGCAACACTCAGTGACTGTTAAATATGAGGAGAAGAAGTTTAATAATCAGATGAATGTCTTAAACAAGGTAACTGTAGAGGCAGTATGGAATCAGAATGGTAAAATATTTTAGGCAGGCTGAGAATTCTGGAAAATATTAAAATAGTTTACATGTGAGTTTAAAGAATGAAATCAAGTCAGTAGGGATACATCCCCAGAAGCAAGAACTGCCGCTTTAAGTGGCATTATAATGACAGAATTGACAAAATTTGCCAACCTATTTTATGTGCAGAAAGTGATCCAAGGATAGTTAATTACATTAACAAAAGCCTGTAAGAGTCTGTAGCAGGCCTTGTCTTACAAACATTCAGCCATTTAATCATCTTAAAACCCTAAAAGGAATGTACCATTATTAACCATTACAGAAGTGAAGAAACTGAGGCAAAAAATAGCTAAGTACTTTGCCATAAATCCTTCAGCTAGTAAGAATTGGAGCAAAATTTGAACCCAACTATTGTGTTTCATTAGAAGGCTTTATTAGAAGCATTGCAACTGATATTTGCAAAACAAGACAAGTAATATGTTGTTATGTCTTGGAGAATACAGTTGAAAACAGAATATTCTGTATCATAATTATGAGAGGGTCATTACCAGGGGTAACTGGCAGGTTGCCCAAAGAGATCCTCACCAGATGGCTTTGATCTGTGTGACTTTGGCAAGTGTAGTTTTAACTCTCCGTCTTCAAGGCACAGAAACTTGATATTACCTGTGTCCCCAAAGTAATCAAATTTAAGAATTCTAATTCATAATAACCAAAGCTTATGAGAGAAGGGTACACATTGCCACAATGTCAATTCATTTTTTATAAGGAGAAATATAATTCTCAGAATCAGATCAGCTTTACCATCATTCTCTCATTTTGAACAGGCTTTAAGCGAAGCCAAATTACAATTGGAATTTTTCTCAGTGAGCATGGATATGGTGCAAATTGATTCAGCTACATGACACATGAGCAATATCAGGCTTTGTTAGCCTAACATACAATTCTATGTGATTGGGATTTGCCTACCAGGAAGATAAGATATCCAAATTAACCCTAATAGATACCCTCTCCCAGGTGGAGTCTGGATAGTGGTGCCAACGTATATAGGTGACTCTCCTATTCTTTGTTTGCTGAGCAACACCATCCACAATGACTCATACATGCATATAATTGTATAACTACATACTTAAATATCATTTCATATATTTCATACATAATGGTCTACATGTGCTATGTCATTCACATTACACACTCGTCTTCACCCATCTCTATTCTTCTCCATTATATGATAATTCAGAGTGTAGAGTCAAGTTCTCAATCTTATTCCCTCATTTTCAAAAGCTTACTGGGTGAAGGTACTTTTTGCCCTAGGAAAGTACCATTTATGATTATGTCCATTTTAGAGATGTTGATATTAAATTATTGAAGAGTTATCCATCCATAGGAGTCAAGTAAGAATTTTGGAATTTAAAAATGGACCCCAAGCAAAATGACAATAATTTTCAGTTATAATTAAAAAGTCAATAATATTATGATATTTGTTCTCACAAATTCCACATCAAATGTTTCTTAATATTAAGAGGGTAGTGTCTCAGACTCAAGAGACATATATTATTTACATTGTTTAACAAAAGAAACATTCCTCTGCATGATGGAATTAAAAAGCGACTATGTGTTTGGCAAGGCTTAGAACTCTGGCTAATTCCCTATAGAGCATGGTAACATCTAATGCATCCTAATTTCAAGGGTTTACTTAGCATTGCTATTTTACTATGGCAAATGTATTATATGCCTCTTAATAGAAATCAATTACCCTATTATGTGTGGTCTAAGATTAAACTCATCATTCCACTATACACATGGGTAGGCAGATATTTAGGCTGTTAGAAAGAAAAAATGAAGGCAAGGTGAAATAATCACAGATAAATGTTTCTCTTTCAAGGAATGTCAGTTTTATAATATTACATCATCAGCCTACTTCTCTCGCATTTATGAATCATAATGTAGTTAGTGTTGTGAGAAAAACAAACAGCTAACACTTGTGTTTTATAAAAGGGTAATGCACACATTCAGTGCTAAGCTTCCTGAACCAGAACCTTCTTAAAAAGATGAAAAATAGTTATAATTCAACCTTGTTGAAGGTTGGAATAATTTGATTTACTGAAAACACTTTAATAGAAGTTACTACAATTTTATTTTGTATATTCTAATCAATTATGTACATGGTAAGTGATAAGACCAATTCACACTCAAGATTTGGTCTCTAGATCATATCAGGTGGTTCTTTTAAGTTGGTTCATTGGCACACATTTCAACATGTGACTGTATCATGCCACCTATTTAGATGAGGTGAACAAACTAACTCAATTTCAATGCACACTTGAAAACATATACTCTGAGGTGTGCATGATAGTAAATGGCTCAAGCAATACTTGCATTCAAAAAGCATTTGCCATTATTTTGTTAATAGGCCCTATTGCTTTAAATCTACAAGGAATGCAAATAACTGATAATTCTACACTCACTGAGGAACTCTCCAGTGACTTACCTCAGTTAAATGTTCCAACAGGCATGTTTAGCACTGCTTTCGGGATTGGTAAAATTCCAAAAGTCTATAAATTAAAGTTCTGCAGAGTGCTATCAAATATGCATAATGAAGCCCAAGATGTAAATTAAGAAGATTTATATGGCTGCATTCTGCTTACGTTATTCAATAGCAAAGCCTCACAGGCTTTTATGCAGCAAATAAAGTGTTCTTGAATTCTATTTTAAATGGTCACTATGGATTCATTCTGACATTACTTGGTTCACCCATTATAGAATTAATTGTCGTTTTAAATCTATAAATCATCCTAAAGGTTTATCACACAACACAGTCAAATTACATGGTACTCCATGCATAATGGTCTAAAGATATATGAACAGCTCAAGCAGATTCAGAAATAAATGCACACCATTTATATTGATGGCCTTTCAAAATATCATCCAGGAATTATGATGTGACACTCCAACAATTTCCTTGTCGTTTTTGACTTAGAGATGCTCATCTCTGAAATTTGAAGAATGTTATAAGTTTGATAATAATGCTAAGATCTATTAAGGGGAATGTATGAATTTTATCTACATAGAGACAATTCACCACCACATATAATTGGGCTGATGAGATAGGCACGTATCCTAATATTGGAAGTGTGAAGTCTGGGTTCTTGAAAACATGCATTATTTTATATAACAGTTAAGCAAAAAAATAGTATCTAAGTCTTCAGATCATATTTTGCAGTAAGACTAAAGGCATTTGAAAAGCAGGAAAGGGACAAATAGGAAAATATGGCATTCCATTTAAAGAAACTATTCTAAAAGCTTGTGACTAAAACGTACAGGGGAAGGATGCCAAGTGGAATTAAGAACTAATGTTAAAGATTACAAAAAAAAGTCTAACAAGTTTAGAGATATTCGAACATATCTTTGAATGTTTATGTCTGCATGCATCGGGAAATAAATGCTATGTTCAACTTAAAAAGATTGGATAATTTTCTAACTGAATATTAACTTTTACTGGCACAAACTAGAAATCAGTTTTCTCTTAGTGTCTGTTTATTTCCAATTTATTTCAGGGCATTGAAAATATGTGATAATTTCATATTGAGTATTTTAAACAAAAAGAAGTATAAAGCAGACTGAATAATTATAATAATCCATTAATATCAAAGTATTCACAAGCTTTAAACATTGAAATATACACTTTTCATTCAAATTTTTGCTCTTACACATAAAATATTGTCTCTTTGGTTCACTGTAAATGTTTTATTTGTCTGCTCCCATTTTGAAGAAAGATTTTCATCATTGTGGCAAGAAAGAACAGCTGGGGAAGCTTAACACCAATTTATTATTATAACCCTCTCTTCAATATACTCCATCTGAATGAGAATATTTCAGTAAGATCATTATTCATTAAACTTTAGTTTAACTTAAAAAATAGCTACCTTAACATTTTACATAAAATGGTTTATTTTAAATTAAAAGTTTCATGATTAATAAAATGGGAGTGATATAATTTAGGCTTTTCATTGGGGACCTCTGTTGTTCTAGCAAGAGATTACAATGTTTATACTTAGCGATCTGGTTCAGACCCAGTATCATCAGACTTTGCATCTTTATAGCCACAATGATTTGTAAAAGGTGTTGGACTAAGTAAGTCCAAAGATTTTGAGAATATGTTAAAACAACCAGAAAAGAAATTTACTCATTTTCTTAATATTCTTTAACTTGTAAGGAGAGACTGGCATTTCTGTGCTCATCGGGAGAGAGAGAAAGAGAGAGAGAGAGAGTGGTAAGACAGAGATGCAGAAAGAGATTAAGAGAGATAGAGAGAGAGAGAGATACGTAAAGAGATGAAGGAAAAAAAGATCATCACTTGTGATGGTTAATTTTATGTGTCAACTTGGCTAGGCTATGGTGCCCAGTTATTTGGTCAAGCATTATTCTGGAAGTTTCTGCGAAAGTGTATTTTGGTATCAACATTTACATCATCTGACTTTGAGTAAAGTAGATTACCTCCATTATGTGGGTGGGCCTCATCAAATCAGTTGATGGCCTTAATAGAACAAAGATTGACAACTCCTGCACAAGAAGGAATTCTGCTAGCAGACTGCCTTTGGACTTGAATTTCAACTCTTTCCTGAGTTTCCACACACCCTGCTGGTTCTATTTTTCTGGAGAACCTGGCTAATACATCATTATATTTTTGTTGTATCAATATCTGAAGCCATATCTACTTCTGATCTTCTCAGTTGCTTGAGGCCCCTAAATCTCCTTTTTGCTAAAATAATTTACCTTGATTTTCTCTCATTTATAGTTGAAGGAATCCTGATGCAGTTAATATACTTTGAAAGAAGCAGAGAAAGAAAAGAAGGAACAAGTTCTTAATAAATGCTAACATGTTTGTAAAATCAAAGTAAAATAATTTTACTCTCTGAGTCTTAGCTTCTTCATCTGCAAAATAAATATAATTATAAAGAATTATTTTGCGATATAAAATGAATATGTGCGGTAGTGTTTTATAAACTATAAAATGTCATAAATACAATATATTATGTAACAATTTCAAGAAAACATTTGGGATTTTGCTGACTTTTAATTAAAAATATTTTAAATTATCATTTTATTTATATTATGCTTCTTTGTAATGTCCATAGTTCAAATAATAAATAGGAAAATATTTAGAAATATGGTAAGGAATCTCTGAAATAAATGGATGTTTGAACAAGACAATCGTTGTGGTATACAATTAAGGCATTCATTGGATTTTAAAGTAATGGTGAGAAAGTTAAGTCAAGCAGCCTACACGCTTTATTCTCATAGGTAGTATAGTTTGTTTTTTTTCCCTAAAGTATGTTCCCGTATTGCACACCTGCCTCCAGAGATTTTCTGCAAATAGATGAGGCCTGTATGGATGTATAAAGCATTTCAGTACACTTTATGAGATGGCTTTTCCGAGAAGTCTTCCAATTTAAAAAATCTGCTTAAGTGTGTTAAATCCAATATGTTCCATATTTATATAACCACAGGTATTTTTATTCACATGATATATTGTACCATCCTCTTGAATCACATTACTGAGAACACAGTTGAAAATCACAACCTAGTAGTAGGTCTATTTTCATACTAGACACTTTTTAATTTAGTAGAAAATCTAGAACCATGGAATTCTGCACCATTACAGATTTCTATAGCACTCAACAAATTATATTCCACTCTTATATATTCATTAAGTTCTGTGTTAAATCCAAGCTCAAGGAATAAAGGAAAAATTTGAAGGGATAGACACAGAAATTGTCAATTCTTGATTGTTCTTTGTGTGTGTATGTGTTTATATGAGATGGACAGAAACATAAAAGGAAGAATAAAGAATAGGTAAGTAAAATGAAAATTCAAGCCCTCTTCTCCAGAAACGTGAGACATGCCTGGAATTGTTCGTAGGGCTCAGATTTCTGGAAAAAAAATAGACACTAATTTTTAAATATAGAACTTACAGAATCAGAAAATTGATTAGTAAATACTGTATCATTTCTTCCCAGTCTACTTAAAACAACATTAATAAAACCATAGGGGAATCCAATAGCAAAAAACAATGAAGTTTACATTGCATAGAAACCTCTTCTCAAATTTTTAAATTTTTTTTAAGATTTATTATTTATTTATTTATTTATATTTTATTTTTGGCTGCGTCAGGTCTTAGTTGTGGCACGTGGGATCTTTATTGAGGCATGTGGGATCTTTTGCTGCGGCATCTTTTGTTGCAGCACATGGGTTTCTCTCTAGTTATGACCAGTGGGTTTTTTTCTCTTCTCTAGTTGTGGTGTGCAGGCTCCAGGGCATGTGGGCTCAGTAGTTGTGGCGTGTGGGTTCCAGAGCACATGGGCTCTGTAGTTTGCAACAGGCAGGCCCTCTATTTGAGGCGTGCAAGCTCAGCAGTTGTGACGCACAGGCCTAGTTGCCCCGCAGCATGTGGGATCCTAGTGCCCCCTCTAGGGATCGAACTTGTGTCCCCTGCATTGTAAGGAGGATTCTTTACTGCTGAACCACCAGGGAAGTCCTGACATCTCAAATAATTTATCACCATTCAGGTTTATTACCAAAATTATTCTCAAATTTTAAGTGATATTTAATATTTTTACAGAAAACTATTTTTCCCCAAAATATGGATTTATAAGATATTCAAGTTGTGTTTGTGTGTGTGTGTATATATATACTTGCATGAGATATATAATTTTTTTGTTAAATCATGCTTAGAGATTTTATTTCCTCTTTTTTATATTTTATAAATCAAGTAATTAAAATGAGTTGAATTCTCTCTTTTGGTAATGATACATCTCCCCAGTAAGTCAACATGACTGCTGTATTAGTCACATATATTCAATAAAATGATTCCACATACCTAGCCAGTAGCATGAATATTACAAAACCCCATGGTTTAATTTAAAATTTCTTTTCTGTTAGGTGTTGTTTTTGGATGTTGACTACAAATACTGCTTAAATTTAATTAAAAATGATATGCCATAACTCTTTCAGTAGCACGCGCACGAGCGCGCGCGCACACACACACACACACACAAACACACACACAAACACACCTGTAAAACCCTGAGTTATTTAGAAGGAAGGCAAATGTGAAAATAATGTGACTATAAGTTTTTCTAGGCAAAGAAGTTTCTTCTTAAGTTCTATACAACCATATTCTTATATTCTTACGACAGAATACATTTCTTCTTTATCATTGCATTATATCTCTAAAAGCATGTTCAGCATATGACTTTAAGGGAGTTCTACTACTCATATTGTTTCATCTAAAGGACAGAACTCTAATCTACTTCTTGCTAAGAGTGACAATAATCTAACACTTTTATGAGGACAGATCTTAATTGAACTAAATTAAAATTAAAATTTTAATTGGAAAGGGATTTTTAGATTGTCACATCAAGAATCCATTCAGGGCTTCCCTGGTGGCGCAGTGGTTGAGAGTCCGCCTGCCGATGCAGGGGACACGGGTTCGTGCCCCAGTCCGGGAAGATTCCACATGCCGCGGAGCGGCTGGGTCCATGAGCCATGCCCTCTGAGCCTGCGTGTCCGGAGCCTGTGCTCCGCAACAGGAGAGGCCACAACAGTGAGAGGCCTGCGTACCGCAAAAACAAAAAAACAACAACAAAAAACAAGAATCCATTCAATTTAGGCTAGTGCTGGATTTGTAATTTTCCTCATTTGTTTTGAGGATGTGCCTTTTTCTTAAGAATAATTCTCAACTTCATGATAATAATAATGCAATATTTTAATCTCACTGACACTGGTAAATGTTGTGATTAGCTAGATATATTTTTAGTTCTGCAGTTATAGTGTACATTTACCAAACAACAAACCAATTTCATTTATTGGAATTAAACTTCAGTCGTTATTATGAATCTATTTGGAGGAAGAGAGAATTGTTTAAGTGGACGTGCAGAGAAGATTTAAGTGAAAAATTCAACATTTGCTCTGACTCATTGACTCCTTTCCAATAAATTCAACTTAATTTTAAACATTCCTTTTCATATGTCACGGAAAATTTGAAATGCAAAGAACTATTACAAAGTGTGTCTGGATTTTTAATATGCAGTTTATCTGTCATGGTAAAAGAACGCTACTTCAGTAAAAACAAAAATGGTTGGTACGTTTGTCTTATATCTGGAAATACTTTCATTAATATAAAGATAAGATGTTAGAATATATACAATGGCCCCTTCTTGTATACTAAATGGCTGGCAAGAGTTTCACAATTTTAGCTGTAGAAGAAATGAAGTCCTGCCTAATAGACCTGTAGAATCAAATAAGAGAATGGAAGATAATAATATAAAAAACTGCATATAAAAGAGTCAGTTGCCTTATTTGTGCCCTTTTTGTCAAAGGATTAATTTAATAGCCAAAAAGATAAAAAGTAAAATATTTGCCCTGGCTTGACATGGATGGAAAATATTGTAAGAGAGTTCTTCTTCCTTCAGTGATAAAAAGAGAAATGACCAAATGTGGTGTAAAATATTTCCAACATATATCACTCTCAAAAGGCTTCTATCCAGAATACATAAAGCACTCCTATAAATTAATAAGACAAAAAAACTGAATAGAAAAAAGGGCAAAAATCACACTTTAGCTTTAGAAGCTTTCTAAATGAACAATAAACATCTGTAAAGGAAAGAATATCAGTTATTTTATACATATGCACTTTTGTGATATGTCCAAAAATGTCTCCTTAATTATAATTTAGTCCTGTCCCTTTCTCATTTATTGCCTTTCTATCACCTCCACATTTATACAAGCTGAGATGCCTCAGCTATGCTAATTTCATCAAGACCAGGTATGCCTTTCAATTAGGGTATGTGATCCAGAGTACAATACTTTTCCAGGAGCACAGGACATGGATTGTTTAAGGCAATGAATTTCTAAGATTATTGATTCCAAGCTACAACCCCCCTAAAATTCACATGCTTGAGGATGTGTATGTAACTGAGGGACAGTGCACGATCTCCTTCCCTACACCTTACTTTCACAACCACCTAACCTCACTATGTAGAAGAAAGATATATATATCTCAATTAAATGAATTTTACTGTAATGTGTTGCCCTATTGTCCTAAGTACCCCAACAAAGAAGCAAGTTTGAAAGTAAAATATTGACATGAGCAAAGACTCCTTTAATCAAGAAGTGCATACAATCTGAAGGACTTCTTTTTTTACCTTTTCCATTTCTAAAGACTAAGCCTCATACTAGAGTCAAGACATACTGGCCCATGGAAAAAAATTATTACCTAAGTATCAAATTCATGGCCATATATTACTAGAGCTAGAATTCAGAAATAAAATGTATATCAAAAAGATGAATGTTAAAATATTTTTCAAAATTAATAATGAAATCAAATATTTTCTAATGGAAAATAAGGCAAATTTTTTGCTTGTTTGGTAAAAAAATTTGCCTTTTACAAGTGGCTTTTATGAACTAAACAAACTAATTACAACCACAATATTTAAAAATATAAATAATTCGTATGGAAACACAAAAGACTCTGAATAGCCAAAGCAATATTGAGAAAGAAAAATGGAGTTGAAGGAATCAGGCTCCCCAACTTCAAACTATACCACAATACTACAGTAATCAAGACAGTATGGTACTGGCACAAAAACAGAAATATAGATCAATGGTACAAGACAGAACGCCCATAGATAAACCCATGTACATATGGTCACCTAATTTACGACAAAGGAGGCAAGAACATACAACAGAGAAAAGACAGCCTCTTCAATAAGTGGTGCTGGGAAAACTGGACAGCTACATGTAAAAGAATGAAATTAGAACACTACCTTACACCATACACAAAAATAAACTCCAAATGGATTAATGACTTAAATGTAAGACCAGGCACTATAAAACTTTTAGAGGAAAACATAGGAAAAACACTCGTTGACATAAACCACAGCAAGATCTTTTTTGACCCACCTCCTAGACTAAGGGGAATAAAAATAAACAAATGGGACTTAATTAAACTTACAAGCTTTTGCACAGCAAAGGAAACCATAAGCAAGACAAAAAGACAACCCTCAGAATGGGAGAAAATATTTGCAAATGAAACAACACACAAAGGATTAATCTCCAAAATATACAAACAGCTCATGGAGCTCAATATCAAAAAAAAACAAACAATCCACTTAAAAAATGGGTGCAAGACCTAAATAGACATTTTACCAAGGAAGACATACAGATAGTCAAGAGGCACATGAAAAGATGCTCAACATCACTAGTTATTAGAGAGATGCAACTCAAAACTACAATGAGGTATCACCTCACACCAGTTAGAATGGCCATTATCAAAAAAGCTAGAAACAACAAATGCTGGAAAGGGTATGGTGAAAAGGGAACCCTCCTACACTGTTGGTGGGAATGTAAATTGATACAACCACTATGGAAAACAGTATGGAGGTTCCTTAAAAAACTAAAAACAGAACTACCATATGACCCAGCAATCCTACTAGTGGGCATATACCCTGAGAAAACCGTAATTCAAAAAGAGACATGCAACACAATGTTCACTGCAGCACTATTTACAATAGCCAGGACACAGAACCAACCTAAATGTGCATCGACAGATGAATGGATAAAGAAGATGTGGCACATATATACAATGGAATATTACTCAGCCATAAAAGAAACAAATTTACGTTATTTGTAATGAGGTGGATGGACTTAGAGTCTGTCATACAAAGTGAAGTAAGCCAGAAAGAGAAAAACAAAACCATATGCTAACGCATATATATGAAATCTTAAAAAAAAAAAATGGTACTGATAAACCTGGTGGCAGGGCAGGAATAAAGACGCAGACATAGAGAATGGACTTGAGGGCACGGGGGTGGGGGTGGGGAAGCTGGGGTGAAGTGAGAGTAGCATCGACATATATACACTACCAAATGTAAAACAGTTGGCTGGTGGGAAGCAGCAGAATAGCACAGGGAGAATGGCTCAGTGATTTGCAATGGCCTAGAGTGGTGAGATAGGGAGGATGGAAGTGAGGCTCAAGAGGGAGGGGATATGGGGACATGTGTATGCATATGGCTCATTCTCTGTTGTGCAACAGAAACTAACATGGTATTGTGAAGCAATTATACTTCAATAAAGATGTATTTTAAAAAATACATACATATATAGAAAGAATGTATTTAATAAGATAAAGACATTTTATCAAAAATATATTGACAGTAGAGTATTTAAAACGACAATATTTTAATTTTCACAGCATTTTAGGTTATACAAGATGTCTCTAATTTAAAGGGTAATGTCTAATAAGTAGCCATTCATTGGATAATGTTTTACTATATCTCTTCTTACACATGCCTTTGAAATATGAGGAAGTAAATAACTTTGTATCAATGCCTCAGTAATAAAATATTGTGAAACTTGGAGAATATACAATTAGGAATTTAAACAAAATTTAAATAGGACCAAAAAATCTTTTATATTTTATACAATTGTGCTTACAACAGAAAGATTTAAAAGAAAAAAAGGATAAACACCATAACAAGATACTTCAGTTCCAATCTACTTAATTATGTTAATAAGATTTCTTAGTGTTTGTATCCAAATATACCAAATTAATGAATATAACTGATAGTTAACCTTTCCTCATTCTAGTAATATTATTCATTTACATATGTGAGCTAAAGAGAGTAAATATAATACTTTTATTTTTCTGATTATTTAATGCATTCCAAAAATATTTTCTTTGATAATTATAAGTTAAAATTCATGTGCACTACTGCATGTGCACTAAGAGAATTATGCTTGGAAGAATACAAACTAATATAATTTTTCTTGAGTACTTTTTCATGGATTATGATGGAGACAAAATGCTATGACATGTAGATTCCACTGCACACTTTTACATATGACATAGATTATTCTTTAAATTTCAAAATGCCAATATCTGGCTTCCAATTCTGATACAGCATCTATAATGACTATAAATTCTTGAGAAAATCAAAAAATTGAATGACCTTATGGCACTTCAAAGTGAATAGAAGCCGTAAGGCTCTGGAGGTGAGCCAAAAATTGGAAGAAAGAGACAAACAATAGAGAAAGTTAATATGGCCAAATGTTGACTCTTTGAAACACTAAACACAAGGTTAAAAGCAAAGTAAACCTCTAGGTAGACAGAACAAATAAATTAGAGTATGGAATTTACCAATATCAAGAATTCAAGAGATGTGCATGTAAAGATATACCTTCATGGGTCTGATAGACATAACATTAATAAAGGTCTATTATGAACCACTTTTATGACAACAATTTTTTAAAAAAAATAGAAGATATACCCATTAAAAAATACAATTTAGCAAAAATGACACAAGATGAAATAGAAAATATTCATAGCATGATATGTATTAAATACATTGAATTTTTATTTAAAAACTTTCTGGGTTTCCCTGATATCGCAGTGGTTAAGAATCCACCTGCCAATGTAGGGGACATGGGTTCAAGCTCTGGTCTGGGAAGATCCTACATGCTGCGGAGCAACTAAGCTCATGTACTGCAACTACTGAGCCTGCGCTCTAGAGCCCACGAGCCACAACTACTGAGCCCACGTGCCACAACTACTGAAGCCCAGGCACCTAGAGCCCACGCTCCGCAACAAGAGAAGCTACCACAATGAGAAGTCTGCACACCACAACGAATAGTAGTCCTGCTCGCCACAACCAGAGAAAAGCCCGCGAGCAGCAACGAAGACCCAACACAGCCAAAAATAAAATAAATTAAAAAAAAAAAATTTTAAAAACTAAAACTAAAAACTTTCCATCAAATAAAATTCCAGGCACAGAATTGTTTCACTGGTGAATTCTATTTAATACTTAAGACATAAATAACAAAACTCTTACATAAGCTGCGTCAGGAAATAAAGAAAGAACACTTTCCAACTCTTTGTATGAATCAGCACATCTTTAATACTAATTCCTAAAAAAGACATTCTATTAAAAAAAAGTGAGAGCAAGAAGAAAAGTACACAGCAACCTCCTTCATAAACAAAATCACATATGTACAGTAATTTCTGACAAATATTCCACAGCAAGCTAATGGGAAAAGAACTGTATTTTCAATAAATGGTGCTGGATTAACTGGGTATTCACATGAAAAAAACCCAAAAACTTAGCCTCATATCACATTATACACAAAGACTAAATTTAGATGGCTCATAAACCTCAACGTAAAAGTTTAAATGACACAGTTTTTAGAGGAAAATATAGATAAAGATTTTCATGATTTGGGAATAAGAAAAATATATTCCTACATCTGGGTCATCTAAGGCAAAATACATAAAAAATAATAAAAAGAAAAAAAGAAAGAAAAACAACAGAGAAGAACTACAAAAACAACTGGAAAACAAGTAATAAAATGACAATAAGGAAAATGACAATAAGTACATACCTATCAATAATTACTTTAAATGTCAATGGACTAAACGCTCCAATCAAAAGACATAGGGTGGCTGACTGGATGAAAAACAAGACTCATCTATATGCCACCTACAAGAAACTCACTTCAGAACTAAAAATGCACAGACTGAATATGAGGGGATGAAAAAAGATATTCTGTGCAAATGGACACACAAAGTGAGGGTAGCAATACTCATAAGACAAAATTGATTTATAAACAAAGTCTAAAACAAAAGAAAAAGAAAGGCATTATATAATGATAAAAGGATCAACACAAGAAGAGGATATTATACTCATTAACATATATGTATGCAATACAAGAGCACCTAAATATAGAGAGTAAATATTAACAAATATAAAAGGAAAAATTGACAACAATACTAGTGAGGACTTTAAAACCCAACTTACATCAATGGACAGATCTTCCAGACAGAAAATCAATAAGGGAACACTGGTCTTAAATGACACAACAGACCAGTTATATTTAATAGATACCTACAGGACATTCCATCCCAAAGCAGCAGAATACATATCTTTTCAAGCGCACATGGAGCATTCTTGACAACAAATCTTATACTAAGCCACAGAACAAGTCTCAACAAAGAAGATAGAAATTATGTCAAGCATTTTTTCTGAACATAATGGTATAAAACTAGAAGTTGGGCTTCCCTGGTGGAGCAGTGGTTGAGAGTCCGCCTGCCGATGCAGGGGACACGGGTTCGTGCCCCGGTCCGGGAAGATCCCACATGCCGCGGAGCGGCTGGGCCCATGAGCCATGGCCGCTGGGCCTGCGCGTCCGGAGCCTGTGCTCCGCAACGGGAGAGGCCACAACAGTGAGAGGCCCGTGTACCGCAAAAAAAAAAAAAAAAAACTAGAAGTTAATTACAGGGGAAAAAAAGGGGAAATCACAAAAATGTGGAGACTAATGAACATGCTACTAAAAAAACTAATTAGTCAGTGAAGAAATCAAAGAGTAAATAAAAAAAAACCACCTCAAGACAAGTGAAAATGGAAATACAAATTTCCAAATTCTACTGGATACAGCAAAAGTAGTTCTAAGAGAGAAGTTCACAGCAATACAGGCCTTCCTCAATAAACAGGAAAAATCTCAAACAACTTAACCATCCATTTAAAAGAACTAGAAAAAGAAAAAAAAACAAATGCCAATGTCAGCAGAAGGAAGGATATAATGAAGATAAGAGAGGAAGTGAATAAAATAGAGACAAAAATTATAAAGAATAATAAAATCAAAAGCTGGTTCTTTGAAAAGATAAACAAAACTGATAAACCTTTAGCCAGGCTCATCAACAAGAAAAGAGAGAGGATACAAATAAACAAAATAAGAAATGGAAAAGGAGAAATAACAACCAATACCACAGAAATACAAAAAATCATAAGGAAATACGATGAACAGTTATATACCAACAGGTTGGACAACCTTGAAGAAATGGACAAATTTCTAGAAACATGCAACCTCCCAGGACAGAGTCAAGAAGAAATATACAATCTGAACAGACCGATCAGTAGTAGTGAAAATGAAATAATAATATTTCCAGCAAACAAAGTACAGGACTAGATAGCTTCACAGGGGAATTCTACCAAACATACAAAGAAGAGGTAGTATCTATTCTTCTGAAATACTCTAAAAAAACTGAAGAGGATGGAATACTAATTTTTGTGAAAATTGAATAATGCTTATAGAAGAAAAAGATAAAAAGAATACAATAAACATAAGGAGTCATTATTTTTAAAATTCTGACACAATTATCCAAATAAATTTTAGAATCCAAACATAAATAACATCTTACACATATAATACAGAATTGAGTAACACAAAGATTCAGTATTTGACTATTTATTAATATGTAAAATAATGAAATATTGTCTATAAATATTAACACTTGCCTTTGGTTAATTCTAGAAATATCTGAAGATTATTTTCAAATAAAGGTAAGAATGATATAACATTAAATCAACATTTATAGTTCATTAAGAGTGAAAGAGTAGATTCATATGTATAAAAAACAGAACTAAGACTCTATTAAAACTATTATATTTTTGGAAGTTTTTATCTAAAACTGTAGAGCAGAAAACATGCAAATCCTTAACCACTGGAAAGAAAAAAATCAATATTGATAAACAATAGTTTTTATATAATGGCATATTTAGAAAATCAAAGAAAATTTAAAAGAGTAATAAAAGGAAAAGTATAATGGATAGAGAATACAGCAATGATAAATTTCATGAAACTAGAATTGACATGCTGTGTTCACAAGAAAACAAGTCTTGTGAGGCTAGAGAGAATGAGGCATTGGAAGCAAGGCCAGAGAAGCGATTAGAGGCTTCGGCAGAAGGAAAATCCTTTCAGAACTTTACTAAGGCAATATTTTTAGATTATGTTCTGAGTATGATGGGAACTCATTTAAATGTTTTGAGAAGGATATGTTTGCGTATTGATTTTAAAATTTATTTTTACTTCTTACTTTTAGAGTTTTATTGAGTAATAAGTGGTTTACAACATATATGATTAAAATGTATAACTGGATACATTTTGACATATATATGCAACCATGAAACCATCATCACAATTAAGACAACAAAAACATCCCTCACTGCAAAGTCTGCTCTGCCATTTTATCATTTTTCCTCTCAATTACTCTCGTACCACCATGCCCAGGAAAACACTGATAGGCTTTCTGTAACTATAGACTATTCTGTGCCTTCAAGCATTTTATATAAATGGAAACATGCGATAAATACTATTTTTGTCCTTTTTGTCATTCAACATAAATTATTTTGAGAATTTTTTTCATGTTATTAGGTGCATAGACATAAAAATTTTTATGCTTTCTTGTTAAACTGAACCATTCATTATCATGAAAATAATCTTTTTATCTCTGGTTAACATATTTTATTATAAAATCTACTTTGATGTTTATATAAACATTCCAATTTTATTTTTACTGAAGTTAGTACTGTATGCTTTTCTATTTTTTTTTAACTTTTAAAAATTTTATGTCTTTATATTTGAAGCAGTATTTATAGACGGTATATATTTGAGTCTTGCTTTTTTATCCAATCTGAGAATTTTTTTTTTTTTTGCGGTACGTGGGCCTCTCACTGTTGTGGCCTCTCCCGTTGAGGAGGAGCACAGGCTCCGGATGCGCAGGCTCAGTGGCCATGGCTCATGAGCCCAGCCGCTCCACGGTATGTGGGATCTTCCCAGACCGGGGCACGAACCCGTGTCCCCTGCATCGGCAGGTGGACTCTCAACCACTGCGCCACCAGGGAAGCCCAATTTTTGCCTCTTAATTGGTGTTTTTATACCACTTCGATTTGATGTGGTTATTGATATTTATGTTGGTATTTCTATTTGCCCCATGAATTTTGTTGTTTTTTTAATTAATTAATTTATTTATTTTTGGCTGCATTGGGTCTTCGTCGCTGCGTGAGGGCTTTCTCTAGTTGCAGCGAGCGGGGTCCACTCTTTATTGCGGTGTGCGGGCTTCTCATTGCGGTGGCTTCTCTTGTTGCGGAGCATGGACTATAGGTGCGCAGGCTTCAGTAGTTGTGGCGCACAGGCTTAGTTGCTCCGTGGCATGTGGGATCTTCCCAGACCAGGGCTCAAACCCATGTCCCCTGCACTGGCAGGCAGATTCTTAACCACTGTGCCACCAGGGAAGCCTGAGGGTTTTTTTAATTCATTTTTTCTGCCATTTTGAATAATTAAATAAATTTTTATTCCATTTTTCTAAAAACAGGTTTATTGAGCTATACTCTTTAATGAAATTCATCAAAAAAATTATAGAGTTCAATGAGTTTTGACAAATGTATACAGTCTTGTAACATCACCTCAATCAAGATAATTTTTCTATAGTTCCCCAAAGTTTTCTCAAAAATTGAGTTAATTCTCCTCTTCTTAATGAGTTGTAAAAATTATATATTCTAAGTACATATTTTTATCACATGTATGTTTTACAAATATTGTCTCCAGGTCTATGGTTTGCCTAAGTTGCTTTTTTTTAACTTTTTACTTTAATTATAGACTTATAGAAAAATAGGGAAGATAGTAGAGAGAGTTCCCATATACCCCACATCGTTTCCCCTATTAGTAATATCTTACATCAGTATGGTACACATCGCAATTAATGAATAAATGCTGATAAATTATTATTTAACTTAGGTCCTTATATTATTCAGATTTTCTTAGTTTTACCTAGTATCCATTTTCTACTTCAGAATTCCATCCAGGATACTACATTATACTGAGTTGACACATTTCCTTAGGTTCCTCTTGGCTGTGACAGTTACTCAGATTTTCCTTGTTTTTATTGCCCTTATCATTTTTGAGAAGTCCTGGTCAGGTATTCTAAAGAATGTCTCTAAATTTGGATATGCCTGATGTGTTTTTCTTTATTAGACCTAGGTTACTGGTTTGGGGGAGAAACACTACAGAGGAGAAGTGCTATTTTCATTATAACATGTCAAGGTTACATACCACTGAACATTACTTATCACTGCTGATTTACCTTGATTTTCTGGCTGAGGTAGTGTTTCCAGGTTTCTACACTAAAGTTACTCTTTTTTTCGTGATTTCCACAGAGTATGCTTTGGAAGGAACTCCATGTGTGTTCCACACTTAAGGAGTGGGAGTCAGGCTTTACCTCCCTAAGCGTTACTTTATTTGGCATTCTTAGGCACTGGAGATTTATCTATCCTCCCCCATTTATGTATGAATTCAGTCATTTATATCAGTATGGGCATATGGATATTTATTTTATATTTTGGGTATAATCCAATACTATTATTTTATTTTTATATGGCTCAAAATGTTCCAACTTTAGCCACTGAGAGCTCTTTGACTTGTCCTGACAGTTTTCTGTGCCCCTTTGTCATACCCCCATCATTCTTTTCCTTAGCACTTCCTTGCTTTTGGACACTACCAGATGCTCCAGGCTCATTCTGTATATTTCCTGACCAAGTCCTAGAATGAGCCATTTCTCCAAGGAGCTTTGTTTCTTTTTACTAGAAAATGGTATTAAGACCAACATCTGGATACTAGGTGTGCTTGTTACTACTGGGGAGTGACTGCTTCTGGAGAACAAAGCTATATATTTAGGTATGTTATGTGAATTTCTATATATTTAATAAACTTGATATTCTCTTTAACTCTCAATGGTAACTTTATTTGGGGGTTAAGTTTTCATAGTACAAAATTAGAGAACTTTTGAACACATTTATTTGCAGGTTAAAATATTTGCTGTTTATTTTTCACCCTTCCACTGTAAGCTAATCTTTATTTTCTTAACCTGATTTGTGCTTCATGGTGCATTGTTCACCCATGAGGTTTGGTTCCTCAGCATTAATTTTTCTTAGCCCAGTTTTAGCACTTAATCATACATTGACTAAAATCGTTCCCTAATTATGTTTTTATAAGTCAATTGCACCAAATATATTGTAAGTACCATAAAGATGCACCCTACATTACATTTAGTTCCAGCTGCCAGCACATCCAACATTGAACTTATAAAGTTCCTATTGTGCACTCCTCTTTCTCTTTTGGCAAATAAGAATCCATCTGTAGTCACAGATAGATAGATAGATAGATAGATAACATAGATATAGACATATAAATACATAGATATAGATATAGCCATGTGAAAGCCAGAAATAGTTTGGGTACCATATTTAGAACAATATGGGTTATTTTGAATCTCTAGCAGTTAGAACTGAGCTTGACCTTTAGCAGCATTTCAATGAATACTTGTTGAACAAATTAATGATCTCTTGCTGGGGCACAAACATGTTCATCCACATCTGACAAGTAGCTTCCAGCTATAATCTACTGTATCTAGGCCCTTGGCATGTCATCATTCTGACTGATGCCAACACATAAAACTATGTTCACATGTCTTGTACTGAGTTTCAACAGTTGTGTTTTCTGGTAAAATTTTGCTCATGGCCCTTGGAAAAGAGCTGACACTTATTAAGTATCCTATTCAAACTTATGTCTGCCAAACCAAGCAAAACCTGCTCTGTGCTGTTGGCAAGACGGGCAATCCTGACAAACATAAACAGCCTCAGGGGTACCTAGAAAAATATTGTCTTGAACCTACTGCTTACATAACTCACTTCATGAACCCACTTTTGCACAGACCCAATTTGTCATCTTTAAAGCCTATGCCAAAATTTCTGCCTTCATATTACAGCGTTTCACTCCTCCAACAACTTACATTTACAACTCAAAAGCCTATACATATTTTCACAATTTTATCCCTAAACAGAAATGTTTCAACACCTCTTTCTAGTCTATCTGTTGGAACAGACAGCCAGAGTCAACGTAAATCCTTGGAGCACAATTGGATGTTTTTGTATCTGGGTTTGGTGTGCCAATCATACTACATAAAAACCAGTCCATTAGAAAGATTAGACTTTCTTTCTTTGAGAATCATTTTCTGAACTGGATGAATGATTCAAGACATCCAACCATAACCCTTCTCAGTCAATAAGATGATATTCCCAGTAAAAAGCAAACTTGATCTTTTTCTTTGGAATTTAAAGTTTCCAATGTAAAAAGCCATAAACAAAACATAATATAAAGATGGTCTGGCTTGGATGGTGTCAGAATAGCTGCTACTTGGTGATGGACTCCCTCCTATTCTCATAGACAAATTTCATCTCAAAAGAAAATATCAGTGAGCTAATTGTGTGAAACACACAGTTGCTCAGCTTCCCTCCTATAGACACTTTCAAGATGATGATCCAGGAAGTTGGAGTCCAAGAATAACTTTTATTACCTTTTGGGAGCATTGGAAAAATATGAATAGTATTTATTTCTTTAAATATCTTATTTGTATTATGGGAGCGCTTCTCTCACTGTTAATTTCCCATTAAAATTAAAACAAATTCTTAAGGCCTTGAGGACCACGAAGTCCTCCATGATCTAGCACATGTGTAGAATTTCAAACTCATTTTCTAATACTGTCCACTTTTCTCACTACTTTCTCTCCACATTGGCTTTCTTGCTGTCCATGGAATATACTAAGCATATACCATTATCAAAACTTTTGTACTTGTGTTTCCCTCTGCCTGATATGTTTTTCCCTCAAATAGCCACATATATAGGTTAGTAGTATCTCAAATCAAGTGGTATTCAAATATTACTCACACTATGAGGTCTTTCCTGATATCCCTATATAAATTACCATCTTTTACCATGATTAGCCTGTCCTTAAGCTCAACTTTTATTCAAAACACTACCGAGATTTATAGTTTACTTTTATTTATAGTTAAATTATTGCCTATTTCTCACTCTAGATTGTAAATTTTATGAAAGCAAGAAGACTGTCCACTTGATTCACTACTGTATGTAATTCCCCAAGTACCAATAATTCTAGGCTAGGGTCACAATTACCACCTTAATCTATGAGAATTGCTCCATGACAAGTACACTGCACTATTCCAAATGCAACTCCCCTGCGTGATGTAGTGTACAAACTACTTTCTGTACATATTTACCTTAACTGCATCCCTGGAATCTATAAGAGTGACTGGCATAAAAGAAGCTCCAAAAATGTTTTTGGATTATTATTTCATAACAGAAAAATATTTTCATTGAAACATCTGGTCCCAGAGCTATTTGAGACTTTTCAAGTCATCTTGTTCACTCTCAGCCAGTGTTAGCTAGCCTTGCAGTATTGTAGCTGTGTTAGAATATTTTCAGTTTTAAGACCCAATGGCACTTTGTATTAGTTAAGGTATACTAAACTTCTATAAAAACCAAACTAAAGATAAGCTCAAAGACAATAGACTTTTTTTTTCCTTGCTCACATAAGAGTCTAAGGTAGATGTCCCTGACTGATGGATGACTCTCTTCCACATAATTATTTGTGTCACTTGTACCCTCACAATGTTATTGTCATTTTATTCAGATGTTGGAAGGGAAAGAGAGTATGGAGGAAGTACACCAATTATTCAATAATCTTTTTACCAGAATTGGCACAAAAATTCTACTCACTTTTCATCAGCAAAACTATTCACGTGATCATAACAAAGTACAAACAGGACTGGGAAATGCAGTACCTAGCTCTGCAGGTGCATTCTAGCTATAACTGTATATTATAAAGGAGAGAATAGGGTTTTAGCAAAACACAGCACATGAAATATCTGTGCACACACTTATTTCCACAGATAGAATACATTCATGCCACATCCACTGCAAGGTCAGAGACGGACAAGGGGAGATGGAACCTATAGTTCCAACCATTCGTACCATATATGCTAAATTCCAGGATCTTCACGGGATATATTTCAGGTTTAGAAATAATGCTTTGAAACTGGATATTTTGTACCTGCTTCTATAAACCTTGACCCAGATTTTGTATGTTCACTTCTACCTACATGCATTGGCAAGAACTACTCACATGGCATGCCTAATTGCATAAGAGCCAGAAAAGGAAGTCCCTAAGTGGGAAGCCATTTCCTAGCTATGCATGCACACTACAGAAAGATGATGGACTTAAATGTATTTAAAAAGTATAGTTTGTCATGCTATGCCCAAGTAGTAATGTTCTTCACTGACTTCTGCTAGAATCTCCAGACAGAATTAGATCCTCTACCAGATTCTTCTAACATAATAAGTAGATTAGAGTAAGAACTATTCTTAAAGGACCTAACCATGCTACAGTTTTTTTTTTTCCAAGTTCAGTTAGTTCATCCTGCTGCTTCTCTCTTCCTCATTTAAAAATGGTATGTTTTGGGGCTTCCCTGGTGGTGCAGTGGTTGAGAGTCCGCCTACCGATGCAGGGGACACGGGTTCATGCCCCGGTCCGGGAGGATCCCACATGCCACGGAGCGGCTGGGCCCGTGAGCCTGTGCTCCACAACGGGAGAGGCCACAACAGTGAGAGGCCTGTGTACCGCAAAAAAAAAAGCTATTTTTACATGCCACTTGTTACATGGATATCATAAGCACACCCAAGTTTGAAATACAATTCCTCTAAAGTGCAAGTAATAATAATCCTTAATTATTTATTTATCTTGATGTAAGATAAGAAATAACAAAGATTTTTAAAATATCTTTATTGGAGTATCATTGCTTTACAATGTTGTGTTAGTTTCTGCTGTACAACAAAGTGAATCAGATATAAGTATACATATATCCCCATATCTCCTCCCTCTTGAGCCATCCTCCCACGCTCCCTATCCCAGCCCTCTAGGTGGTCACAAAGCACTGAGCTGATCTCCCTATGCTATGCAGCAGCTTCCCACTAGCCATCCATTTTACATTTGGTAGTGTATATATGTCAATGCTACTCTCTCACTTCATCCCAGCTTCCCCTTCCCCCTCCGTGTCCTCCAGTCCATTCTCTATGTCTGGGTCTTTATTCCTGCCCTGCCAGTAGGTTCATCAGTACCTTTTTTTAGATTCCATATATGTGCGTTACTATACGGTATTTGTTTCTGAGATAGTAGAGATTTTATTGCTACATATTTGTTCTTGTCGTTCTTGGTTTTCGTGGTTTTGTTGTCATTGTTTGGCAATATCTGAGTAGCCTAAACATATGTCATTCTCACTTTGGCTGGACTGACCAGTCAATCTCAGAATGCCATGTGTTATAATAACTTCTTCATATCACAAAACTACTTCTTTGTCTATGACTTTCTGCTAATATTTTACCATAAGGAAATTAATTATAATACAGGTGCTGGTTATCACAATCAGATATTTCCTGATTTTGTCCCATTTTCAAGAAAATTAACATAACCTGTTGGCACCACATGAAGATATACTGCATCTGTGATGGCTTTAAAACATCTTCACTAGGTTAATTATGTGAGGCTAAGGATGTGTTAAATTATCTTTATGCTAGTAATTGTTTTACAGTGTTCATGCATATCTAATCATCATGTTGTACACTTTAAATATATTTATTTATTTATTTGCGGTACGCGGGCCTCTCACCGTTGTGGCCTCTCCCGTTGCAGTGCACAGGCTCCGGACGCGCAGGCCCAGCGGCCATAGCTCACGGGCCTAGCCGCTCCACAGCATGTGGGATCCCCCCAGACCGGGGCACGAACCCGTGCCCCCGCATCAGCAGGCAGACTCTCAACCACTGCGCCACCAGGGAAGCCCAAATATATTTAATTTATTTGCCAATTAGTCCTCGATAAAGTTAAAACATAAAAAAAAAAAAGAACATGTTCACTAATTCTTTGATATCCCTTTCCTAGAATAGCTGGAACCTAATTCTTTCCTTGACTGTGGGATGGACTCAATAACTTATTTCTAACAAATGGAATGAAGTGCAAATAGTGGTGGGTGGTTTTGGAGATAGAAACTAGGTTATAAAATACATCCACAGTCTCTTCCTTGTTTTCTCTTGAGGCTCACTTGCTCTGGGGAAAGTCAGGTACCATCTCATGAGCAGAAGCCCACATGGTGAGGAATCAAGGGCTTCTGCCCACAAACCTGTAGGAGAGCTATTTTGGAACTACATCATTCAGCCACAGATTAGACTTCATATTAACAATGCTCCTGCTGACATGCTGACTGCAACCACATGTAAAATTCACTAATGTAAATTACTCCTGAATTCTTGATCCTCTGAAACTGTAAGATAATGTTTTACTTGTTGTTTTAAGACACTAACTTTTGGGGGCAATGTCAAGAGTAGCTAAGGTATTCCATAGTGTTTTTGCCTCTGTATCCATTTTACTTGGCCACGTGGCCTGCAGGATCCTTAAACCTCAAGTAAGCATATGCCCTAGATAGCAGCCCAGAGTCACAAGCAAATATAAGTCCCTGATATGACTTCTTCAACAGCCCTTGCAATCAACAGTCTCCTCTACTTCCCAATGCATTCACCTTATGTAACACTTTGATAAGATCCCCCCCCCCCCCCCCCTGGGAAAAGCCTGCTCTTTTGGTTTGAATTCACCAATTTGGTCTTAATCTGGGAACTCCAAAACACTTTATCTAATAAAGCCATGTTCCCCAGTTCCTTTCTCTTTCTCTTTGTCTGCACGTTGCTTTAGCCTCCCCATGGGGTCCCACGAGGTGTGCCAGGTACTTCTAGGAACTGTGAATAATAAATTTCTATATTTCACTTTCCTTTGCAGTCTTCTGTGGGACCGTGGCTCACCATCCAACATCCTGTGCTCCACTTAACAAGTGCTAATTTGACAGGTAATCTGCCATGCAGTGATAGATGACTAATAATGCATTTCATTCCACATGTAGTCCCCTAGCTAGTCTCTGAGATTGAACCAGAAAAGGTATTAGCAAGTTTGATTATGCTCAGCCTGCTTAACATATTTTACCTCAGGTATCATGCCAGTGGAGGAATGCCTTCATGGACTCCCCTGTGATCAACTGTAATTCCCAAGTTTCATTCTGCTTTATATGTAATAACCAGGTCAATCTATTATACAAAGCGTTACAGTGTATCAACCCCTCCAATGAACATTTCTTAATTGTTAGCACTAATTCCAATTAATCCCCAAAGGGGTCTATACTGCCTCAAATTCACCTCAGCTCCTGTCTTTTGTAAATCCTAAGGTTCTCATTTATTCTGTTCTATTAATTTTAGATAAAATACAAACGCAGCTTTTTCTATTCACTCATCACATCCATACGAAAAGTATGTTTGTGCTCTGTGTAAGCCATCATTTCTCAAAACAAAACTTATTTATTCCTTTAAATACTTCCTAAAGCAACTGCCACATCAAGAGTTTAATATTGGATGCTTGTTACAGTATCCTATCATCACTGTATATTAATGTTTTGTATCTACATTGGGAAAAATTGGTCCTCACGTCTAGGCAATTGAAGCTGTGCCTCAGCACATGGCTTCACATTCCCTTTGGTGACCTACTGAAGAAATCCAAGCTTGCTTGGATTTTGAGCTTATAGCATCTCCTACAGGAGGCCTCCCTTCACAAAGCAAGATAGCAAGTCTACTTCTTTAGTTACTATTTCTTTACATTTTTCCTCTTATCTATGAATTGTAAAAAGTCTAAATCTTTGGATATAGTGGATATATATATATATCTCCACTCTTTTTTAGGTTCTATTCTCATATAGGTCATTACAGAATACTGAGTAGAGTTCCCTGTGCTATGCAGTAGGTTCTTATTAGTTATCTATTTTATATATAGTAGTGTGTATATGTCAATCCCAGTCTCCCAATTTATCCCTCCCCTCTTTCCCCCTTGGTAACCATAAGCTTGTTTTCTACCTCTGTGACTCCATTTCTGTTTTGTAAATAGGTTCATTTGTATCTTTTTTTTTTTTTTAGATTCTACATATAAGCAATACCACATCTTCTTTATACATTTATCTGTTGATGGACATTTAGGTTGCTTCCATGTCTTGGCTATTGTAAATAGTGCTGCAGTGAACAGTGGGGTGCATATATCTTTTTGAATTGCGGTTTTCTCCAGATATATGCCTAGGAGTGGGATTGCTGGATCATATGGTAGCTCTATTTTTAGTTTTTTAAGGAACCTCCCTACTCTTCTCCATAGTGGCTGTACCAATTTACATTCCTACCAACAGTATAGGAGGGTTCCTTTTTCTCAACACCCTCTTCAACATTTATTATTTGTAGATTTACTGATGATGGCCATTCTGACCAGTATGAGGTGATACCCTACTGTAATTTTGATCTGCATTTCTCCAATGATTAGCAATGCTGAACATCTTTTCATGTGCCTTTTGGCCATCTGTATGTCTTCTTTGGAGAAATGTCTGTTTAGATCTTCTACCCATTTTTTGATTGGGTTCTTTTGCATTTGTTTGTTTTATTTTTGATATTGAGTTTTATGAGCTGTTTGTATACTTTGGAAATTCATCCAAAGGGGAAAGGGGGGAAGGATAACTTAGGAGTTTGGGATTAAAATATAGACATTACTATGTATAAAATAGATAACCAACAAGGACCTACTGTATAGCACAGGGAACTGTACTCAATATCTTATAATAACCTATAATGGAAAAGAATCTAAAAAAGAATAGATAGATAGATAGTTTAACTGAATCACTTTGCTGTACACATAAAACTAACACAGCATTGTAAATCCACTACATTCCAATAAATAATTTGAAAAAGAAAATCTGACCAGACTAATTACTAGTAATGCAGTTGAAAGAGTACTCTATAAATTCCCAACAAAAAAAAAGTTCAGGGCTAGACAACTTCCCAGATAAATTCTACTAAACATTTACAAATGATTTAATGCCTATCCTTCTCAAATTATTCCAATAACTGAAGAGAAAGGAACACTTCCAAGTTTATTCTATTAATTCAGCATTACTCTGATATCAAAACAAGACAAAGGTGCTACACAAAAGAAAATTATGACCAATATCCCTGATGAATATAGATGCAAAAATCCTCCAGAAAATATTAGCAAACCAAATTCAACAATTCATTAAAAGGATCATACACCATGAACAATTAGGGTTTATTTCAGAGATACAAGGATGGTTTAATATCTGCAAGTCGATCAATGCGATATATCACTTTAATAAATGAAAGATAAAAACCACACAATCAATTCAATAGACACAGAAAAAGCATTTGACAAACTTCAACATCCATTTATAATAAAAACTCTCAACAAAGGTAGAGAGGGGATATACTTTAACATAATAAAGGTCATATATGACAGGCTTACAGCTAACCTCGTACTCAACAGTGAAAAGCTCAGAGCTTCTCCTCTTGGATAAGAAAGAAGACAAGGATGCTTGCTCTTGCCACTTTTATTCAACATAATATTGGAAATCCTAGCAATAGCAGTCATACAAGAAAAAGCAACTAAATTGGAAAGAAAGAAGTAAAACTGTCATTATTTGCAAATAACTTCTTATATACAGAAACCACTAAAGACTCTACAAGAGAGCTTTTAGAATTAATAAATGACTATAGTAAAGTTGAAGGATACAGAATAAATATACATAAATCAGTTGCATTTCTATACACTATTAACAAACTATCAGAAACAAAAATTAAGAAATCAATTCCATTTACAATTGCATCAAAAAGAATAAAATACCTAAGAATAAATTTAGCCAAAGAGGTGAAAGACCTGTACTTTGAAAGCTATTAAGACACTGATGAAAAAATTGAAGATGGAACAAATAAATGGCAAGATATATTGTGCTCATGGACAGAAAGAATTGCTATTGTTAAAAATCAATACTACTCAAGTATTCTACAGTTTCAGCATAATCCCTATCAAAATACCAATGGAATTTTTTCACAGAACAAGAATCCTTAATTTTTATGAAACCACAAAAGCCCCAAAATAGTCAAAGCATTCTTAAGAAAGAAGAACAAAGCCGTAGGTATCAAACTCTCTGACTTCAAACTATATTTCAAAGCTATAGTAATCAAAACAGTGTAACATTGCCACAAAAACAGACACATAGATCAATGGAACAGAATCAAGAGCCCAGAAATAAAACCACACTTACGTGGTCAACTAATCTATGACAAAGGAGGTAAGAATATACAATGGGGAAAAGAAAGCATCTTCAATAGATATGAAGATATTTGGAAAGCTGGACAGCTACATATAAGAGAATAAAACTAGACCAATTTTTACATCATATTAACAAAAATAATTCAAAAAGGATTAAAGACCTACATCTAAGAACAGAAGCCATAAAACTCTTAGATGTAAATATAGGCAACATGTTCTTTGACATGGGTCTTAGCATTATTTTTTAGATCTATCTCCTTAGGCAAGGACAAACAAATTTAAAAACAGACCTCATCAAGCTAAACAGCTTTTGTACATCAATGGAAACCATCAACAAAAGGTAAAGGCAACTTACTTAATGGGGGAATATATTTGAAAATGATAAATCTGGTAAAGGGTTAATATCTAAAATATACAATGAAAACATACAGTTCAATATCCAAAGAAAGAAAGAAAGAAAGAATATGACTAAAAATAAGCAGATGTCCTGAGCAGGCATTTTTTTAGTGAAAACCTACAGATGGCCAACAGGCACATGAAAAGATTTTCAACATAGCTAATCAAAGATTTTCAACATAGCTAATCATAAGGGAAATGTAAATCAAAACCAAAATGAGATGTCAACTCACACCTGTCAGAATGGCTATTATCAAAAAGACAACAAATAACAAATGTTGGCAAAGATGTGGAGAAAAGGGAACTCTTGTGCACAGATTTTGGGAAGGTAAATTGGTAGAGACACTGTGGAAAACAGTATGGTGGTTACTCACAAAATTAAAAATAAAACCATATTATCCAGAAATTCTATTTATCTGAAGAAAATAAAAGCACTGATTTTAAAAGATATATGCACCTCTATGTTCACTGCATCATTATTTAAAATATCCAAGATATGGAAACAACCTGTGCCCATCTGTGGATGAATGGATAAAGAAGATGTGGTATATATGTACAATGAAATAAAGAAGAATGAAGTCTTGCCATTTACAACAACATGGATGGACCTTGAGAGTGTCATGCGAAATGAAATAAGTCTGACAGAGAAAGACACATTCAATTTGTTTTGATTTTTAGAGTCAAAAAACAAAAAACAAAACAAATGGAAAAACAAAAAGCAGAAACAGACTCACAGATTCAGAAAACAAACTGGTGACGGCCAGAGTGGAGGGGAGTAGAGTGATGTGAGAAATAAGTGAAGGGGATTAACACGGAAAAATTTCCAGTTATAAAATATGTAAGTCATGAAGATGTAATCTATAGCACAGGGAATGTCAGTAATATTGTTATAAATTTATATGTTGACAGATAGTAACTAGATTTATCGTGCTGATTATTTCATAATGTATAAAATAATGAAACAATATGTTGTATACTAGAAACTTTCATAATATAGTAAGTCAATTATACTTCAATAAATGAAATAAAATAAAAATTAAAAATAAAATAAAAAGTTCTATGCCTTACTTCAGACTCCCTTATTTGGTGTTAATGTTATAAAATCATTTGTTGTATTTGTTAATTCCATTAGCATTCAAGTAGCCAAAGTATTTGATGTTATATTATTTTCTGGTTACCAGTGAAGATGATCCCATAAATTTATCAATGGGAGACATCAATGAAGAGAGTCAGGAAATGTTTTTCTTTTCTTTTCTTTTTTTAAAACAACTGAAGTATAAAGTTCTGTGGGATTTGGAAACTAGAGTATTATAATTAGGAACAATGTTGATGAGAACACTTGCGATTAGTAAACATGGCCATTTTAAGAAGTTAATGATTCTAAGTTGAAGACTAGCGGGATAAAGGCTATTCTGAGCCAGCCATAGAATATTTTCTCCTCTCTCTTGTACTTATGCTTTCATTTCTCAAATAAACGATCAAAATTTCAAAGTCAAATGGGAGGGGGGGAGTTCTGAATTTTATAAATGTAATCATGTATTTATGCACAGTTCTTCAAAACCTATAATCATAAATTCTATAAAATTTGCAGAACACTAGGAAATCATTCGGCAAGAACACTTTATTGATGGTTCTGCTATTCAGAGAATAATATACAAATTAGATTTTATTCTAGGTAAATTGAATGTATGCAATCCTAGGAAAACACTGTTGATGGTAAAAATAGTTAATAACCTGTTACCCTCATGGAAAAGACACTTAACAGGAAAATTTATATTATTAATAATAATGATAAAGTTTTAGTATCACATGGAATATTTTTCTTGCAAAATTCCTAAGGTAAATTATGCATTGTTCTCAGTATGTATAACAACACTGCTGCTCTTCAACTGATTAGCCTACAACTGTCAGATACAATTTTATATTAATATTTCCACAGGCTGCTTTGTCATGAATAAAAGCATTGTGTAAACTTTGGCAAGCAATGTCATGTAAACAACAAAACACTGGGATATTCTAAGGAATTCCAGTTGGCTCTTTCTCAAGAGAATTCCTGAGGCATTATCAACCTAGTAAACTCTCCATAGTCTATAAACTCCTTATTCTTAAAGGTTTCAAATGCTGATTTCCTGGCATACACAAAATAAAGTCATTTCCAGAAAAAGATTTACATTCACCTTACATATTGAACAGAAGTTTCTTATTTTGGAATGTTTACTCTAAGTAGACTTATGTTTTTTAGAGGGAGCACTTACTAATTCTCTATTCCTTTCTTCAACTTAAACTTTAGTTTTTAAAGAAGAGCCTGACCTTTTCATGATCACTTATCTGGAGTGATCTGGAATGGAATGGAGAGACGACCTTCTTCTTAGGCTCAATACATAGAAGGCTCCTTATATTCATATCAATGTCTTGGCTGATCTACATATAAGAAGATGAGGGAGTTGAGCTCTTTGGTATATATCAAGATGACTTGGTTTCCATTTCAGCCTTCATTAGTGTTACCTCAAATGTAGCTTTTTGTATACTATATACCTTTACCAACTCTCTCAGCCTGATATACTGCTTGGCATATATATGCTAAATAATCATTTATCAAAAAAAAAAATAGCAAACTTCTCTTCCTCTCCTGGACTTCATATATTCTATTCTCTCTAGGACAAAATATCTTTTTAAGGATCATTCATGAATATTTTTCAGGTTGCAACTTAAACATCCTTTTATCAAGGGGTCTTCCTTGGTCTATATTTCTGTATATAGTTTTACTTCCCCATACTAAGTGCTAATTTTGAAGAATACACACACACACACAATAACACATTCTGTACAAGTTGGTGTAAAAAAACTATCAAATTGTCTGTTTTCTGGTAGAGTATAAGCCTCATGAGGGCATTTTTCTATCATTCTGTAGCTCCAGAGCCACGGACATAGGAAGAGTTCAATAAATATTTGTGGAATGATTGAATAGTGTTTCAGAATTAGCCAATAATCACACACATAGTTGTAGAGGCTATAACAGAATTCTCTCCATCTTCCCAGTCATAAGTTCTTTTAACTGAGCATTCTGTCACTTACCTAATTTATTATGCTCCTCATGTTCCATGAAAAATTAAATATGTTTATGGCTTGAAATGTTGGCATAAACCCCCCAAAATCAAATTTAAGCAATTTATGATAAAATGTTGAAATTAATATTATTTATGAATATAATGATAATTTGAGCCATAATAGCCTTTTTATTCTCAATTAAGCTATGATAATAATACAGATATGCTTACCAAATATTTATTCAGCTGAGTATTTAAAAACTTTATTCTGTAAAAACAAATTAATTAAAGCTATTTCAAATCCAAAAAAACCTATAACATTTTACTTAAATTCTTTACTTTTTCTTGTTTTTACTTATATAAAATATTTTAAATTTTGGGCTTGGAATGGGAAGAGTTCAACAGTATCTACACCTAAATTCCATTAATCTAAATCCTGGGTCTGATAGCAAAAGCCATTAGTAATTTTCTGTTATGAACTTAAGTATCTTTTTTATTTAGGTTTCAGTTTCTATAAAATTAAGAGTTTACCAACATTATCACTAAGTTCCATTGTGCTCTAAATTCTTGGGTTCTGTGGTGGGATACTGGCTTCTATGGTAACTTCCTGGGTTTTTAAAAAATTGTTGTTGTTTTGTTTTGTGTTAATATGTTGTCCAGAATATATGGATGAAAGAAAATGTTGAATAGTTTGAAAGGGTCTTAGTCCTCACTTTCAATGTGGGGCATATTACTTTTATTTTAAAATAGGTTTTATAGTGGCAAAAAATACGGAAATGACCTACATAATGCCTATATATCTGTGTCAGATTCTGTTTAACTGTTAAAGTTCCTCATTAACATTATCATTAAAATTAATAAAGGTCAACGTCATCTTGAGATTGTAACAGACTAATCATTTTAGAGTACCCTCCATGCATAAACAGTTAGAAGACTGAACAAAATATATAAAGCAAATGTTTTTAGATGTTGGACAACATCCAATACAAAAATGCAAATTCTGTGGGAAGGGAAAAATATGAAATGAAACACACAATTGCTCAGCTTTCCTTTTATAGGCACCTTCTAGATTGTAATGTAGGAAGCTGGAGTACAAAAATATGATGACCGCCATGGAGATAAGAGTTGGGGATGCAGAGGCTGCTGAAAATTTGTAGGTCAGGGTACCAGAGAGGAGGAAGTCCTTAAATATAAATAGGGATTTCTTGAATTGTCTAAGTAATAATCTCCGCATAAGAAGGACAAAACTCTGTAGATTGTGAGAGAAAAGGTATAGGGAGCTCTGAGCTGAACATATACTACAGAAGTTTCAAAATTCTAGAAGCTGTTCAATTTCCAAAGAGCCAGTCAGCATGGAGTGACATCAATGACAACTCTTGCATGGCCATGTACTAGTAGTAGGGGGACATCCACCTTTAGTGAGTTCACTGAATCTAATTTAACAAAGATTAAAGCCAACCTTTGAGGAGTTTGTTTGGTGAGGATGTAGAAAGTTTCAAGAAAATATTGTCCCTACTCTAATGACAATTTTTTTGATAATGTATAAAATCATAATTTTTCTTGAGATCAGTTGTGATTACAGATCTCCCAGTCAATCTGCTTTGGCATGGCTATCGTTTGACATGCTAAGAATCTCCTCCTTAAAATTAAATTGTCACAAAAAAAAGAAAATAAGAGACAAAGCTGAGGCTACTACTGTTCTCCTAAATGTATATACCTCAGCCCCTCAGAGGTTGACTGGATCATCCTGAAGAGGCCCCACCCCCTGCCAAACATCTAAAGAGAGAGAAAATACTTATAACCACCAAGAGACACAAGTAATAATTATAAAAAGATTTTGCTTAAGAAAATAAGAAGAGGAGGTGGGAAGGGGGAAACATTCTCCGGCAGACAGGGGTCATGCCAGGGAAATGTTGCCAAGAGGTTGGCCTGGGCTCTTCCACTTTCCCTCTTTTCCTCTTATAAGACAGAGTCAGAAACTAATGACTCAGGTTTCAGGAAGCTAAAAGACTAAAGCAGGAAAAAAAAAAAAAAAGACAGAAAGGAGAAAAAAGAAAAAGGAAACAAACAACATATTTAGCAAATGCCATGTCTAGCAAACATAATGCTAGCCCGAGATAACTTATTGATTTAAAAACAAACCCCTACAGAGCTACCACTTAGTGTTTCCACTTTTGGGTACTTATCCAACAGAAATGAAAACACTAACTCAAAAAAGATATATGCACCTCCATGTTCATTGCAACATTATTCACAATAGCCAAGACATGGAAGCAACCTAAGTGTTCATCAATGGATGAATGGATAAAGAAAATGTGATATATATAGATATCTATAATAGATATCTGTATCTATCTACCTATACATATAATGGACTATTAATCAGCCATTAAAAAAGAAGAAAATCTTGTCATTTGCAACAATATGGATGGACCTGGAGGGTATTACACTAAGTGAAATAAGTCACACAGAGAAAGAATACTGTATGATCTCTTTTACAGTGGAATCTTGAAACAAACAAAAACTGAACTCACCGTTCTAGAGAACAGAATGGTGGTTGCCAGAGGCAGGAGGTGGGCGGTGGGTGAATAAGTGAAGGGAGTCAAAAGGTTCAAAGTTCCAGTTATAAAAATGTTCTTGGATTGGAAGAATCAACATTGGGAAAATGACTATACTGTCCAAAGCAATCTACAGATTCAATGCAATCCCTATCAGACTACCAATGGCATTCTTCACAGAACTAGAACAAAAAAATTTTGCAATTCATATGGAAACACAAAAGACCCTGAATAGCCAAAGCAAACTGAGAAAGAAAAACGGAGCTGGAGGAATCAGGCTCCCAGACTTCAGACTATACCACAGGCTACAGTAATCAAGACAGTATAGTACTGTCACAAAAACAGAAATATAGATCAATGGTACAGGATAGAAAGCCCAGAGATAAACCCACGCACATACGGTCACCTTATCTTTGATAAAGGAGGCAAGAACGTACAATGGAGAAAGGATGGTTTCTTCAATAAGTGGTGCTGGGAAAACTGGACAGCTACATGTAAAAGAATGAAATTAGAACACTCCCTAATGCCATACACAAAAATAAACTCCAAATGGATTAAAGACCTAAATGTAAGGCCAGACACTATAAAACTCTTAGAGGAAAACACAGAAAAAACATTCTTTGACATAAACCACAGCAAGATCTTTCTTGACCCACCTCCTAGAGTAATGGAAATAAAAACAAAAATAAACAAATGGGATCTAATTAAATTTAAAGGCTTTTGCACAGCTAAGGAAACCATAAACAAGATGAAAAGACAGCCCTCAGAATAGGAGAAAATATTTGCACCCTGAGAAAACCATAATTCAAAAAGAGACATGTGCCACAATGTTCATTGCAGCACTATTGCAGGCAGGACATGGAAGCAACCTAAGTTTCCATTGACAGATGAATGGATAAAGAAGATGTGGCACATATATACAATGGAATATTACTCAGCCATAAAAAGAAACAAAATTGAGTTATTTGTAGTGAGGTGGATGGACCTAGAATCTGTCATACAGAGTGAAGTAAGTCAGAAAGAGAAAAACAAATACTGTATGCTAACGCATATATATGGAATCTAAAAAAAAAAAAAAAATGGTACTGATGAACCTAGTGACAGGGGAGGAATAAAGACGCAGACATAGAGAATGGACTTGAGGACACGGGGCTGGGGAGGGGGAAGCTGGGGCGAAGTGAGAGAGTAGCACTGACATATATACACTACCAAATGTAAAATAGTTAGCTAGTGGGAAGCAGCTGCATAGCACAGGGAGATCAGCTCAGTGCTTTGTGATGACCTAGAAAGGTGGGATAGGGAGGGTGGGAGGGAAGCTCAAGAGGGAGGGGATATAGGGATATATGTATGCATATGACTGATTCACTTTGTTGTACAACAGAAACTAACACAGTATTGTGAAGCAATTATACTCCAGTAAAGATTTTTTTTAAATGTCATGGGGATAATAATATACAGCATGGTGACTGTAGTTAATAATACTGAATTG
This sequence comes from Monodon monoceros, assembly GCF_005190385.1. NCBI lineage: Eukaryota > Metazoa > Chordata > Mammalia > Artiodactyla > Monodontidae > Monodon > Monodon monoceros. The sequence continues at coordinate 77,255,343 of NW_021703777.1, forward strand.
CATATTTGAAAGTTGCTAAGAGAGTAGATCTTAAAATTGTCACCACATGAAAAAATATTTGTAACTATGTGAGGTGATAGATGCCAACTAGACTTACTGTGGTGATCATTGCACAACATGTTCAATATAGAATCATTGCTGTACACCTGAAACTAACAGAATTTGTCAACTGTATCAATTTAAAAATTCCTAGATATAGGGGGAGAAAATAAAATGTAATTAAATAATGTAATTAAACATTTATATATATTTTTATAAAATATATAATACATCATATGTGTATACGTGTGTATATATACATAAAACAAAATTAAAACAAAGTTTAATAATTTGATCCAATTGGAAATCCAAAATTTATATATAAAATCTATATAAAGAATTTGTGTAACAAAAGGTAAAGAGGAGAGAGATTAGACTTTGTGCCTACACAACATAGGTTCTCAACTAACTTTAACATTAGCTAAAATGCATCAGTTGACAAAACTTCATAGATTTAATTTATACCAGGGCTCAAATTATAATTATACCTGGGGATTCTACTAAATTTAGACACAGTGCCTCCTATAATCTTAAAAAGGTTAATTAAATACAAATAGAGGAAAAACTGACATGCCTCACGGTAGACTTGCCTAAATTTCTCATAGTCCTAGTACCCATGGAACCCTAAAATATTCCATATTGAGCTCTAACACAATGAATAATAAATTAAAATTAAAGTGTTTGACACTTACAAATTGACTTGATAAATGGAACCCCAAGGACCACCCAGCTAATATGGTCCAAACTAAATTAAAATAGAGCTTTTAAAGATTAAAACTTATTATATGAAACCTAATCAACAAAGGGGTGATTATCTCCATGGCTTCTTTATTTGGCAGCCCAATTTTGCCCATTCTTATATCTGGGAAAAATAAAGCAAACTTTTTGGTGGATTACTACAACTACGTTCCCATCCATAAAGGCCTGTGTTCCCAAGCATCAAGACCTGCATACCTAATATATAGTATTATTAAAATTACTGATTCCATTCAATCAATAACCAGTACATAATTTGCTGACATAGATTTGGTTAACACATTCTATTCAGTGCCTATTTCAACAGCCTCTCAACTGCAGTTTGCTTTTGCCTCTGAAGGGACACGATACACCTTTTCCAGACTACCCATGGAGTACCTCAGGGGCTTTGCCATCACACACAATCTTTGCAGACAATATTTTCACTACATCCACCTTTCTCCAAGAACACAGGTATGACATTACATTGATAACATCCTCTTCCAAAGAGATTAATTTGACACACCTATTAATAACATGTGAGTCCAACATCTTTTAGTCCTTTTTCGTTGCCAACATACTCCTCATTTACAAATTTTACTTACAAATTAAAATCAACAAGCACTGATGATAGTGTCATCAGAAACTCTTTCACTATAGATGCTTTGGCAACTTCTTCCCATGCCTACTAGTGTCCCTGGATAACCTATGTCCATTAGTTGCCCCAGGGCTTCTAATGTAAGAAACTGCTCCTCTTGGCTTTGGGCTATAAACCATTAAAGCAACAAATGACTGGCTACCTAGTGGACTCTCCTGGAAATAGAGGCTCTCACAGTCCATTAGCCTATGACCCTCCATACCCAGATGCTTCTTTACCTTGGGTCATGAAAACAGCACTTCACAACCTCAGCACTGCTACTGAGGCCTCCTTAAGACAGGATGAAGTCAAACCTGGGCTCTCTGGTATATTCCACATTCAGGAGAGAATGCATTCCCCCATACTCAGTACATTACCAGATTCCCCAGGTCATCCTTCCTCCAGACCCCTTGGCTACCTGGTAACTGCTTAGGATTAACTGAGAGAACAGCAATGGGAGTTAGTGGAATAACCATCACATGTGATGAAGCTTTGTGGAATATTGCTGCTTTTGATCCCTTAGCTAGAATGTTGATAAAGGATGGGACCCAAGAAACAATATACGTGGCCAAACTTCAGTCAATCATCTTAGTGCCATATGCCTTGGCCAACAAGGACCCCATCTTAACATTTATTATAAACTACTGAATCACTGCCTAAAAATTGCTTCTTTAAGGGTAAAAAAAAAAAAATGCTGGGAGACTCTTCCCCCGCAGTTACCTAAAATATAAATCAAAATCACATGTTTCTACATATACTAAGGTTGTAAAACAAGGCCTTGCCAGGACACTCCTTATTCTCTTCAGAATTACAGACATTACTGGTAGCAACCAAAATGTACACTTTCTCTTTTCAAAATACTAATGCTGGACTATTTTTTTTAATTGAAGTATAGTTTATTTACAATGTTGTGTTAATTTCAGGTGCACAGCAAACTGATTCAGTTATATATATATATATATATACACACACACATACATACATATATATATATGCTCTTTTTTAGATTATTTTCCATTGTAAGTTATCACAAGATATGGAATATAGTTCCCTGTGCTATGCAATAGGTTCTTGTTGTTTACCTATTTTATATATAGTAGTATGTATCTGTTAATCCCAAACTCCTAAGTTATCTCTCCTCCCTCTTTCCCCTTTGGTAACCATAAATACACTCACAGACATTGGACTCTTGAAAGAAATATTCAGTAGAACTTTCACGTGCCCGATAGTCTCCATATAACTAGTTTAATTGGGAGACATGTTATTCTCCTTGAACAACTCCTTTTCAAATTCCAATATAGCAAATAACCCCCTAGAGTTCTCTATCTTTCCCAGGTCTTAACCTAATTTTATACATTTTAGCTCTTCCCCCCCAGATCCTGGGCACATAATCTCCTGGGGCTTATTAACTATAGATCTCATTGCAGGCTGGTCAGCTACTCATTTGATACGGGATCCATTTGAACCTAGATTTCTACCAAAACAAAAACAAAAACCATGTCAAGTACATCTGCATACCATTCTGTTGACTGTTGGTCTTATTACTGCTGGTCTGGGTGCTTCCATTGGCTTACAATCCAGAAACCCACATCAATTCAAGTAGATACTCACCTGAAAAGGATACTCCAGCGTCACATACCAGATGACATTACGTAACCCAGGAGCTCACCACTGTAGATGACATTGCCTCAGATGACTTCACCCCCTGTGCCAGGGACAATTTCACTTGGACACTGAGGTCTCTGCCCAAGCAATGTCCACAGACTGCCTTAAAGTCATAGGACATTTTTGCTTTTGTTCCTTTGATATTAGGGATTTTATTATGTTTCTAAGTTCACTGTCTGCTTAGGCTGACATCTTGGTATATTCTTTGCTTTCAGCTAAAACTTTCATCCCTACACTACAAGGCCTAAAGAGAAATCTGGTAGAGGTTACTAAAACTAATGGAGATTATTGCTTTCCCCATGAGGCACCTGCTTCATATTAGTCAACCTCTTCACTCCCTGAAGACAGGACCACCCACTTCCTGATGCCTTTTCCTACTATCCTTTTCCAGCTTCCACAACTCTCTCTTACCTTGCACCTCCAATCATGACCACTACACAACCAGTTTTTCCCCTTGGTTAAACACAACACCACATTCTCTCAGTTACATTATGTTATGAATAATTATAACTTCAGGTTCTACTGTGGCCCAAATTCACAGGCACAGCACCTTTTATATTTTTCCTTGCCAACTCCCCAGCAGGGTTACCCTAATGAAGCCATACTCCATCGTGCAGTTGCTATGCTGGGGATTTCCATAGTTCTTTATCCACCAGACACCTCCCTGTTTCCATCAACCAAAGGACGCCAGGTAAAATGAAGACTATTTATTCCTATCTTAATAAGACTTGCCAGAGTCACAGCAGCCACTACTATTGACACCAGTAAAGCAGGCTTTGTCAACAAAATCAAATCATAACTGTCAACTAACACTTTTCAGTGGCCCTTTACATCACATTCAAACAGTGCATGAAGTATTGTTCCATATGCAACAAGCCTATAAGTCTCTAGCTCAAATAGTAAAAGATGACATACTAGCTCTTGACTACTTACTAGCCAGGAAAAAATGATTTGTCCCATACATCCTGCTGTATGTTCATTATTAGCTCTGAATAGGTACAGGCAAAATTATGAGAAATAGGCCAAAAGGTAAAGAACCTTTATAACATAACCAAAGTTTTCTATCAGATTTCCTTAAAATCAGAGATACTTGACAAATTCTCTTGGTGATCACGCAAAGTGGTATGCCTGGTTGTGAATTAGGTTTCAAACCTTCCTCATATGCCCAATAGGACTCTTCCTAGCTGTTTCTTTTGTCAGAATTGGCCCACTTTTTCAAGTTGTCCCACTCACCTTTAACATCTCCACAACCAAGGTGACAAGTGTTATCCATCCCAATTAGTATTGTTTACGATGTTGACACATCACATCAAATTTTACAAATTTACAATTTGTAAATTTACATTGTAAATTTTTTAAATTTGATATTTTCCTGATGCCTCGACATCCCCACAAACAGGCTGTGAGCACCCTGCCTAGGTGATCAAGTGCACCAGTGTGATATGTCTGGTCCCTGCCACCAGCTCCCCTCCTTACCCTCCCCTGACTGTGACATAGTGATATTTAAATGTACCAATGAAGTCCCCTCGTGACTTTTACTGTGCATTCCACCTTGACCCCGAATAAAGGCACTTTCCCTTAGGTCATTATTCTCTCTCAGCCCCCCTCCTGCTTGGTTGAGCCCACTTCCTTGGAACTCCTCCTATATGACATTTAGACAGCAGAAAAACAAGAGCAAGATAGAAGCTTTAAATCCAAACACAGCAACACATTTATATTAAAAGTAAGTAATCTAATAACTCCCATTGAAAACAGAGATTGTAACAATAGAAAAAAATACAAATCATACACTGTCTACAGAAACCCACTTTAAACAAAAAGAAAGATAAAAAAGCAGGTGAAAAATTATACACCATAAAATGTTTCACCAAAAGAAATCTTGAGTGACTATGTGCATATTAGACAAGTAGATTGAGGAAAAAGAAACATTACCAGCAATAAGGATGGACACTTACCAATAAATTCTATCAGATATTTAAGAAATAAACAATATTCATGTCCCACCAGCTCTTTGAAAAATTAAGAGGTAATACTTTTCAAATTGTTTCATGAAAACAACACTACAATTATATGAACGATTACTATGATATTAACAAAGAAATGAATTCTCCAACAAACTGAAATAAGCTGAAAGCAAATTCTTCCCCACAGACGCCTCCAGATCAGAAAACAGCCGGTTGACAAACTGAGTTCACCCTAACCCTGATCAAAAGACTCATGCCCCACTCATGACCAACAGAAAGTATAAGGTAATAAAAGTATACTGATTTAACCTGCCAAGTTCTTGGTAATTTGTAACACAAGAGTAAAAAACTAATAAAATCATATTAAATGGTGAAAGAACAACCATATCCCCCCCCCCCCAAGACTCACGACACAACAAGCATGTGTAGGTCCTAAACATTACAAATGGCCAAAAAATAGATAAAACCATACATTTAGAAGGGAATAAAATAAAACAGTGTTTATTTACTTATATACAACATGATTATATGTGTACAGAATCCTAGGTACTAATCAGGTTTTATCATTTAATTTCTATTGATATCTGTGTTATATTGTGGGCAATAGGAATTTCTTAGTTTCATTTTGAATAAACTAAACATGTATATTAAGCAATGCAGATTTAAATGGGGAATACATAATTAACAAAAAAAGTTCACTATTGGATACCATGCATGTTCTAAATTTAAAATATTTATGATTTTATTAACTTACGTAATTTTTACATGTTGGCGTTAGATCATTTCAAAAACAAAGAGATACCGAAAGAACATCTATTTGAGAAATCAAGTTATATCATTCATTTTTGCATTTAAGAGTATTGAACAAATCAAGTAAAATAATATAGAGTTTAAGAAAGCATATACCTTTTGAGGACCTTTACAAGTTATGGAATTTGAATTTAACTGTGTTAAGACACTTTCAAGTTTTGGACGAAGTTTACAGTTGAACCAAATGATTTATCCATTTTGAAAAGTAATTGTAAATCTCCAACTGAGAAACCCATGAAACCTTACTAGTAGAAAACTGTTTAAAGATCATTCTAATCTTGATTTCCTTTGACATTTGTGAACATGCTAATTTTCATTTGGGAGATTTTCTCCAGATCTTATTTTACTCAGCTTTGTCACTAAGCATAATGATAGAATTGTTCACAAATGAAGATAATAATAATGATAATAATAATCTTAGATAATTTAAGTTTGGTGTTTTCTTTCCATGCCTTTCATATGCTAAAAAGTATCCAAAAGGACTGATAGCAAGGGTCAAAGAGCTATGAAATCAAGTAAATTAACAACTAGTTACTAAATAATCAAGGGCAAATGGTGTTATTGCTAAAATGCTACAAATTGTAGTATTATATTTACCTTGTAAAATTAAGTTTCACATTTTAATGTTCTATCACACATTTTTTACTGTTAGTGTTCTATACATTCTGACATATATTTCAGTATATAGCCATAAAAAATAAATATTTCTTTCTTTCTGTAACACTTATTACATGTTCCACCCTCCCCACACACACACAAAATTGACAGCGTAGGGTATAAATAAGAAGAATAATTTAGGTTTTCTAAAAACTTTACTTTTTAACAGACTTCAATAAGCTGTATATAAATAAGAAGAAATATTTAGGTTTTCTAAAAACTTTACTTTTTAACAGACTTCTATCAAGATGTCTTTTGTAATGTCTTTGTGCTTTGTATCCAAAATGCACACTAAAACGAGATTCATTTTTCATAATATCATTGTCATTCAGAGCATAAAAATGCAGAATTAGCATCAGTATTAGTTCCACAGTGTACTTTCTTCAGATTAAAAGTCAGCAAATTATTGTAAACAACATGATTTAATTCATTGGCAGTGATATTTTTGGCAGTTCAGTCACTGTTAGAGTTATGCTAGAATTATTATTTTTTATTAGCAGTCATGATGTAAGTGATGCGAGAAACAACTATGAAATTATAATGTGCATAATAGACAATTCTGAAGCAGTTATTTTTGTTTGCACGTGCTTTTAAGAATATGAAAATAAATTAACTTCCAGCCATTCTTCATATGTTTTCCTGTACTAACTATGAATACCAAATGCTCATTTGTAATAGCAATAGAACTCAAGAACAAACATAATCCAGAGATTTATATAAGCAAAATTGATGGCATAATAAAATATTGTTTTTGTAAAAGAGCTCAACTGCCATTTGAGTAAACTTTCTGGATATTTAACAATCTGGCCAATGACATATTTTCTTAGCATTGAAGGTTTAGGTTTTGGTAGATAATTCGACTATTCTCTATAGTTACCCTCTGAAATTTACAGGTTATGGGTTTTCAAAAACTCTCTAATTTTGGTTCTGTCAAAGTAGAATTCTATTAAAATTATATAATCCATATGGTAGGTAAACGGATGAAGTTATCAAAAATATTAAAATAAAGATATCCAATAAGAATAAAGTGCTCTTATAGAAACTGAACCACATTTGATATTTACAAATTTAATTTGTATATTAAGGGAAATATATAAAAAATAAATGAAAAAATTTAAATGAAATGTCTTATATTTTAAATAATATGGAACAATGAATTCTAAACATTTAAGCCTGTGATCATTTCACATTTAAACAATCTAGTTTTAATGTTTATAGGTATAATATATTTAATGATGTTAATCAAAATATATTTATTTACACTTGGCATTCTCTTTTGGTAGATATAATCTGCATTGAAAATTCACTTGAAAATAAAAGCATCAAAAATCGTACATTTACTGAATCTACACAATGGAAAAAAAATAAGAATTCTTCCATACAGTTACTTCAAATCTAAGTGATAAGATGACACAGGGAATAATTAAAACATTATAAAACAGAATTTGATGTATCATTTATTATGCAGATAAGTTTTTCCGAAAGACAGAAATATGGAGGCTGAAATATTGTCAAAATCATGACACCACTAATTGTCCTTCCTCCCTTCAGCAGAGAATGTGACTGGGTGTTTCTCAGAACTCAGTATTTGTCAACATTCACTTAAAAGGAGTCCACATACTTCTGGAAAGATAATGTAAATTTTGACAAAAATGCAGTATTAAGTCAATAATTAAACTCTGCCAACGTATTGGGTTTACCTTGTTCAGATAATGCCACCAACATCCGACTGCTAAGCTACTGTATATTCTGTCATATGCAATCTCTTCTGCTCTTCTGCTCTCCTCTTTTCAATAAGACCTTGTAAACTTGGACGTTTTATGTCACCCTACTGCGCCTGAATGCGGGTGTGTGTGTTTGTGTTCAGTTTCACCTAATGCATATTTCATCTGAAATGCTATAATCACAGAATGTGAAAAGAAGTTCAGAAGAATAGAAGGAACTACTTCATCTCTTTTTCCTAGGAAATGAACTACTTTGTGACGTCTTGATGTATAAAAATCAACAAGATCTGAGCAACAGAATAGCTTTCATATACTGATGTTTGCAGTATGACAAGAAAGTTATAAGTAATCTCTAGTTTAATCCCTACAAATTTTTGAATTAAGCATCATTATATTCATTTTACATTGGAGAAACTGAGGCTATGAGACATTAGAGATAAGCAGAACATCACATACTGCTTATACAGAGAAACTAGATTTAAATGGTGGTCAACTGGCTTTCTAGCTGGTCCCTTCTTGAAAGAAGGAACTGGATTGTCACACCTAATTCTTCTGTCATTAAGCTCACTCTACTATAAAAGATTTATATCTACATTTTGCATAAGTTTTACATTATGCCAAAGGACTTATTAATTAAATTACTGTGAAACAGTGAACATACTGTCAAGGCAAGTGTTTAACCAAATAAACAAGAATGAGCAAAGTAATGTTTCAAAAAATTGTAACAGCGTATAAATTCACCAAAACATAGTAATTTAATGTATAAATTACTATTAAACATAGTGCTTTTTAAAGAAATAAATGCCATAAGCATGCAACTTTCTAGATACACCATTACAAACAGCAATGTTACTATTGTCACTCTTCAGATTGGGTTTTTTTGTTGTGGATACCTTAAGTTGAAAATGATAATGGGTTTTCTGTGTCAGAATAGAAACAGAATATCAAACACTTATAAGGTGGCTTATATTTAAGCTAGTATAGCACACAAATGAAACTCCTTTCATTCTGTGTGTTCAACATATTTGTATTTCACCTAATTACTATAGTCTTTAGGTATTTCATCATTTTACAGAGGGAAGATAAGGCAAAGGAGGAATGTAAGTAGAATATAAAAGAAGAAAATGATTGTTTTAAATGTATTTCATTATATTTTTATCATTTAAGTACACACTTTCTCTAAGGCACAGTAATATACTACCGAAACGGTGTGTCTGTGTGTGTAACAATATGTGTTTGTGTGTGAACATGTCTTTCTATGTATGTTGTCTCTTCAGTGGGAGTGAACATATGTATCACACACACCCATCCAATATTGTGATTAACATGATGTGAATACCCACCAAATATATGCATGTCCTGTAGTCTTCTCTCTATAGGAAAGACAACACTGACAATACACATGAATATCCAGGATATCGGTGACAAAAATCCAACAGTCTAAAATATGTGGACTCAAGAGTCCAAAGGAAGAGATCAGAGAAAATGGGTCAGAGCAAATATTTTAAGGGATAAAAGAATTCATCCTTGTTATGTGAGTAAATAGTTTATTCTTTTTATAGTTTAGTAGTATTCTATTGTATAAATATGAAACGTGTATATTCTTTTATGTATTAAAGGATATTTATGTTATTTCCAGTTTTTGATTAACACAAACAGCTATAAAAAATTGGGGTACAAAATTTCTAAGGACATGCTTTCATTTCTCTTGGGAAAATACCCAGGATTGAAAAAGCTGGGTAATATTTAAGAGTATGTTTTACCTCTTATTAATTTAGCAGTGTCTTTAGAACACTTTCTGAATTTGATCAAAAGTATCAACATTTTCTTTACGGGTCATGCTATTGGTGTTGCACCTAAGGCATCTTTGCCTAACACAAGGTCACAAAGAACTTTCCTGATATTTTCTTCTAGAAGCCTTACAATTTTAGGGTTTATATTTAGGTCTATGAATCATTTTGAATTAATTTTTGCATATAGTGCAAGGTATGGATCCTTTGCATATGGATATCAAGTTGTCATAGCCCCATTTTTGTTAAAGTTTATGTTTTCTCCTTCCAATTGTCTTGACAACTTTGTCAAAAATTGAATTACATATATGTTCAGGGCTATTTCCAGGTTCTCTATTTGTTTCCACTGATTGGTCTGTTTTCATGCCAATACCACACTCTCTTGAATACTGTAGCTTTATAGTAAGTCTTAAAGTCAGGTTTTATGATGAAGAATGCCTGGAATTACCAGAGGGACACAGCTATTGAAAAGTGTAAATAATTCCAAAGGTTTATTATATTTCATGACAAATAACAGGACATCAATCAAAATAAATGTCAGTGTCCAGAATTAAACACAATTAAAAATACATAAAAGCACATAGGACATACACTGAAAAACAGAATATAACGAGATTTCTAGAAAACACATTTTTAGAACATGTCATCAAGTTAGGCTCTGAAAGAAGATCACATCACTTTCAAGTTATTCCATGAAAGGTGACAATGATTTTCTGACTCAAACTATTTCTGAAAAAATTGACATAATCCAAAGAAACTTATGCTGGTGGATGTCAATGAAGTTTTAATAGTAGTACATTCTTCAAGAACTCTTGACAAAAATAATGCTTACTGTCCTGCTTCTTTTAGTTTAGCTCTGTGACTATAACTGCTATGAATAAAATTTTAGATGAATTCAAGCTACATTATACCAAATTAATGTAATTAACTAACACATTTTGAACCAATATTAGTGGATTATTGTATCTTTGTTACTTAATCAGGCTCCGTGACTTCAGACTATACTACAAAGCTACAGTAATCAAGACAGTATGGTACTGGCACAAAAACAGAAATATAGATCAATGGAACAGGATAGAAAGCCCAGAGATAAACCCATGCACATATGGTCACCTTATTTTTGATAAAGGAGGCAAGAATATACAATGGAGAAAACACAACCTCTTCAATAAGTGGTATTGGGAAAACTGGACAACTACATGTAAGAGAATGAAATTAGAACACTCCCTAACACCATACACAAAAATAAGCTCAAAAAAGATTAAAGATCTAAATGTAAGGCCAGACACTATAAAACTCTTAGAGGAAAACATAGGCAGAACACTCTATAACATAAATCACAGCAAGATCTTTTTTGACCCACCTCCTAGAGAAATGGAAAAAAAAGAAAAATAAACAAATGGGACCAAATGAAACTTAAAAGCTTTTTCATAGCAAAGGAAACCATAAATAAGATGAAAGGACAACTCTCAGAATGGGAGAAAATATTTGCAAATGAAGCTACTGATAATAGATTTATCTCCAAATTTACAAGCAACTCATGCAGCTCAATATCAAAAAAACAAACAACCCAATCCAAAAATGGGCAGAAGACCTAAACAGACTTTTCTCCAAAGAAGACATACAGATTGCCAACAAACACATGAAAGAATGCTCAACATCACAAATCATTAGAGAAATGCAAAACAAAACTACAATGAGGTATCACCTCACACCTGTCAGAATGGCCATCATCAAAAAGTCTACAAACAATAAATGCTGGAGAGGGTATGGAGAAAAGGGAACCCTCTTTCACTGTTGGTGGGAATGTAAATTGATACAGCCACTATGGAGAACAGTATGGAGGTTCCTTAAAAAACTCAAAACAGAACTACCATATGACTTAGCAATCCCACTACTGGGCATATACCATGAGAAAACCATAATTCAAAAAGAGTCATGTACCACAGTGTTCATTGCAGCACTATTTACAGTAGTCAGGGCATGGCAAGAACCTAATTGTCCGTCAACAGAGGAATGGATAAAGAATATGTGGCACATATATACAATGGAATATTACTGAGCCATAAAAAGAAACGAAATTGAGTTATCTGTAGTGAGGTGGATGGTCCTAGAGTCTGTCATACAGAGTGAAGTAAGTCAGAAAGAAGAAAACAAATACTGTATGCTAATATATATATATATATATATATAAAATCTAAAAAATAAAAAAAAAAGGTTATGAAGAACCTAGGGGCAGGAGAGGAATAAAGATGCAGACATAGAGAATGGACTCGAAGACATGGGGAGGGGAAGGGTAAATTGGGACAAAGTTAGAGAGTGGCATGGACTTATATATACTACCAAATGTAAAACAGATAGCTAGTGGGAAGCAGCTGCATAGCACAGGGAGATCAGCTTGGTGCTTTTTGACCACCTAGAGGGGTGGGATAGGGAGGGCAGGAGGGAGACGCAAGAGGGAGAGATATGGGGATATATGTATATGTATAGCTGATTTACTTTGTTATAAAGCAGAAACTAACACACCATTGTAAAGCAATTATAATCCAATAAAAATGTTAAAAAAATAATACTGGGGTTCAGAGATCTGTTTTATAATGATAATCAATTAACCAATCACACTTATGTACCTAAATGCATATTTTCAGACAATATGAAACAAAATCTGGTAATCTTCAAGATCTGTCCATAATAGACATTTTTCCAATTGTAGTAAAAATTTCACCTCTTACAGAAAATTGCTAGGCATATGGAAGACTTAAAAGATATTATCAACTAAATTGATGTAATTTTTCCAGTAACATTAGAATATAAATTCTTTTCAAGATCACATGGAAAATTTATCAAAATAGACTATATACGGGCCATAAAAAAGTCTCAATAAATTTAAAATGATTCAAGTAATACATATTCTCTGATCACAACAGAAATAAATCAGATATCGATAATAGAAAAACTGAGAAATCCCCAAATATCTAAAGTTTAAATAAACTTCTGAATAACTCATGAGTCAAAGAAATCTTGATTATGCTGATGGTTTCAGGGGAGTCTAGCTATGTCAAAATTCATCAAATTGTACTTTAAATGTGTTGTTTGTTGCATGTCAGTTAGACCTCGAAAACACCTTTAAAAAAAGTTTGCTCCAGTAATTTCCAAGGCATATTCAAAGATACTTCTGTGAGGAGAAGGAAAGCCAGATGCTGTCACATAGCATGGTCTTGGGAATGGGTACGGAGGCATCTTCCTAGGATGACAGAGATCAGCAGTGGTCTCTGGGTCTGTGGGTCCAAGGCCTATTAGAGAAGCTCCACCTAATAGCATTTGTAAATGTGTCTCTATATTCATGTTTCCCTTGGGCCATCCCTGACTTTAATTAAAGTACTGCTGAAGGTGCAGCCACTGTCCTTGTGGGCAATGAATAGGCATTTCTGTGTTCACATTTGGGTCAAAGACATTAGGAAAACATGCAACTGAGGAGAAACAATCCCACAGAAATCAGAAGATGTGCTTCAGAGAAGTGAGAAGTGGCCTCTGGGAGAAAAATAGCAGTGGTCATAAGTCAGACAGCTAGCTTAGTCAACAGAAGGCTATAGGCCAGATTTGGGAAACTGGAGCCATTTACCATAAGTACAAAGATGGAGATTCACTAAGCAATTTGAGCATCTGTAGACTATAGCAGTTCTAAGAATTCTACATCAAAAAGGCCAGCATCTGTAATACAGTTGGAAGAAATATCTAGGTACCGGGGTTTCCCTTGTTACATTTAAAAGCAAGCACACTGCTTTTGGTTAGATAGTATGTCTTCTTTGGGTGGCTTCCAGAATCTGACAGAGATTTTGCCAAATTAAAAAAGTCTCCAGTGGATCTTCAGTTTTATGTGAAAAGAGTTAAGATACAGAGATTTAATTGATTAATTACATCTGTGTTTATTCTGTGTATATGTAGATAACTACACATCCACACACACAAATACACACAGATTGCTCTAGAAACTGATCCAGGCACCAAGAAAGCAACACTAAACAAACTGCATCCCTGATATTTAATAGAGAAGAAGCGATCATAAATGTTAAATAATTGAGATAATTTCAGATATAAGTGGTAGTTGAGATATAAAACAGGGGACTGATCTAGAGGGAATTACTGGGAAGAGGCAAGATATATGTGTCAGGAAGAGCCTCTCTGAGAATTGTCTATTTGAGCTGAGATCTGAATGATTATGCAAAGTCAGACACGGTCAGTTCCAAGGGCATTAATTCCACACAGAGAAAGCAGCCTATGCCAAGGTCTGAGACAGTAATGAGCTTGGCAATTTTGAGGAAGAGAAAGCAAGCTGGTATGCCTGCAGTATATTAATAAAGCCAGTGGCAGAAAATTAGGTTCTGGACACAGGCAATGGCAAGATTATGCAGGACCATGATGGATGTGTTAAGTTTCTCTAGGAATCTGGAAAGCATTCTAACATGGTAATATGCTAAACTTTTTGATCAGAGGAATGACTTGATTCTTAAAAACTAATGTGCTTTGTTTTGAGCACTAGCTGATAAGCCCAGAACTTATGGGTGACTGTTATAAACTTGGCATCACTGCCATCCCTCGCAAAGGTCTCTTCTAAACTGCAGAAGAGAATCTTGCATTTATATTTCTTCAAAACACATTTCCTGTATAGTTGGGCATTAATTCCTGAAGATTGCAACAGCTTTATTGGGAGACTGAGAGAAATACACTCCTTAGTGTTGTAGGATCAGATCTTTAGACTCAGCTTCTATGACTTCTAGCACCTGCATCCCTGTCCTTCACTATTCAGCTTTGCCTTTATTATGTAAGTTCATAATTCCTATATTAAATATTTTATACTCGGAATATATTAACTGGCATACATTTTACTGTATAAATTCAATTTAAGATACTGAAAGTGGTCTCAAAAGAATAGAACCTTAAACATGGGGATCTGGAATAAGTTCTTTGATCTGATTAGAAATAAAAGGTAGTAATGATTTCATTACCAATATTAAATGAGGTCCTGGTAGAAAAGGGCCAAAATGGTTACATAAATTCTATTTGCATGTATTCAAGGGCCTAAAGAAGAGTGAGATTTGAGATTGTAGTACATTTTAGTAATAACAGAATCTTACAGATGAAGTAATAACAGAATCTTACAGATGAAAATAAAACAAAGAGGTTATAATATGAGATAACTCCTTACCACACTGGAAAACTTGGATAAATAAAGCATTAAACTTATGGTTTTAAGTTCTGAGAACAAGAAATAAACAAAGAAACTGAAAGCTTGTAGTATGGCTGTGATGGTTAGTTTTATGTGTCAACTTGGCTGAGTCATGATGCCCATATTTGGTCAAACTTTGTTCTGGATGTTTCTGTGAAGGTGAGTTTTTTGGATGAGATTAACATTTATATTGGTGAACTTAGAGAAAATCAGAGTGACCTCCATAATGTGGGTGGGGTTCATCCGATGAATTCAAGACCTTAATAGCACAAAGATTAGCCTCTTTTAAGGAAGAAGAAATTCTGCCAGTACACTGCCTTTGGACTTGAAGTTCAACTCTTCCCTCATCTCCAGTCTACTGACCCATCTTGCACATTTTGGACTTCCCAAGCTTTTACAATTGCATGAGCCAATTTTAAAAAATAGCTCATTTCTCTCTTTCTCTCTCTCCTTCCCCCCATCCCTCTCTCCCTCTACACACACACACACACACAACTTGTTGGTTGAGACTGCTGAACAGAAACTCTAAAGTTTGATTCTCCATGTGGATAAATCAGGATGCAAATTGGATTCACAGCTGCATGTATTTGTTATATTCAAGTTAGGGATTGGTTGAGTAATAGGGAGACTCTGAGCAGTTTACAGTGTGATTCTGACATCCTTAATTTGTTATCTCAAGGGAGAACTTCCATATGTGCTTCCTTGATCTTGGCTGGCAACTTTCTGAACTTTTCAGAAGCTCTCTTGACTTTTACTCTGCCCTCAGCTTTTCTGATAGTCATCTAACTTTTAATTCCTATATTAAGCCTTTTATACTGAGAATGCTTAGAGCAAATTCTGTTCTCATAACTTGGCTTATTAGTTGTGCTAACCCCCAGAGAAAGTAACAAAAATGTAAGCAAGAAAGTCATGAGAGACTTAAAAAAATGAAATAAACAGAAATAGCTTTTGCCTTCATAAGCTCAAATTTTATTTTAAAACAAAAATGTTTCAGTAAAACAGAACAAGTGAAATCAAAATATAAAATAATAATTAATGGACTCAGTAAGTTTCCAAAAAAAATTGATCATTCAACTCTCTGAATACCAGGGGATCAAGGAAAATTCCAAAATTATTCAAAGAAACTCACAGGAAATTATAATAAATAATGCTTCCGGTAAGAAAATAGGAGTAATTAACTCAATTGTGCTGCTGGAAAATTTTACCAATACAAATGAATCCTGTTACTTTGTCATCATTATACCCAACTTTCAAAAATATAGGTTTGCTATTATGTATTTTCACCAATTTTATTTAATTAATTAGTTATGTACCTAAACCTTTTAAACTGGCCTATAAGAAGAGTTCATAAAATATGATAAAATTAATAAATTAAATATAATATATAAGATATAAAAATAGGGATGAGAATAACTAGAGTTAAGAATGAGGATAAAATGAGTATTTCAAAGTTGGATATAGTTTTCTTCCCATGAATTAAATGCAAGCTTGTCTCTAAAGCTTTTAAAAGATTACTCAAAAAGGAAATCTTATGTCTAAAACATCCACAAAATATAAAAGAAACAATTTATCCACCAGGATCTAACATCATTCAGGAATGACTCAACAGAGCCTTTATTAAACAAGGACAGTTATTCATGAGACAATGGAAAGGAAGACTGGAATATGGGTAGAAAAAAGCAATACTGTTATAGGAACCTGAATACCAGCTAATATGACTGAATCTTGGTATCTTTTTAGCACAAATGAAAAGAAATTAAGTGTTTTTCCCAATAGTTTTACTTATTTTCTCAGCTGAGCTTTTGATAAATACTGGGTTGGATGTAACAGCTAGTCGATTTGCTTGTTGAATACAGCCATGTAACACCAAGACTTAGTTTTGTATAAACAGATAAACCCTATAGTAAGCACAGGTGACAAAAAAGAGGGCATTTCTTTAAATAAAAAGCAATTCTCTATGATGAACTGATAGAACAGCCAGGATTTGCTTTAAATTATGTAAATTTTCTCCAAGTCAAACAAATGACCAATTTTCCCAAACTCATCTCACAATAGTATAATGAAAAGTGGTAGTTTAAATTTCCTATTCCTTCCATGACAAACATCACAAATCAAATGACTTAAAGCAATACCAATTTATTTTGTTATACAATTCTGTTGGTCCAAAGGCCAAAATAGTAAGCAGTTCTGTATTCCTTTTGGAGACTGTAGGGGGGAAACTGTTTCCTTGCCTGTTCTAACTTCTATAGGTCACCTGGATGCATTGGTACACGGCCCCTTCCTCCATCCTTGAAGGCAGCAGTTTAACATCTGTATCCTCTGTTTGTGTTGTCACATTTTCTACTCTAATTCTGACTATCTGCATCCTTCTAAGTACCCTAATGATTATACTAGGCCCATCCAGGTAATTCAAGATAATCTCTCCATCTCAAGATCTTTAACCTTTATCACATGAGAAAAATCTTCTTGCCATGTAAGGTAACAAATTCACAGTTCCAGGGATAAGGACATGGGCATTTTTGGGAGAAGAGGCATTATTCTGTTTCCCACAGTAGTTTACCCTAATATAACATCAGGGTAGATATTAGCCAACATTTTGTAAAATCTCACCAACAAATCAATGATAGAGTTAGCTTAAAATAACGTTACTTCTGTATTCTTTTGACAAAACAAAAATTGCACTAGCATGTAGTGAAGTAACCTGTTAAGTGAGATTATTATGTATAAAGTTAAATTTGGTGGGGGAGGAGGCTCCAATACTCATTCATAATAGAAACTGCCAGGAAACTAGGATTAGAGGGGATATCATCAACTTGATAAAAAAAAAATCTACAAAAGCCTAAACCTAACATACTTCATAGTGAGAAATTCAAAGTTTCCCACACTAAGATTAGGGAAAAGGCAAGGAAGTTTCCTCTCACCACTCCTTTTCAACATTGTGCCAAAAGTTCCAGCTAATACAAAAGGTCAAGAAAAGGAAATAAAAATGTAGAGAGTGGCAAAGAAGAAATAAACTTACTGTCTTTGTTCACAGATGACATGACTGTCTATGTAGAAAATATGGAAGAAACAAAACAAACAAACAAAATCTTCTGGAAGTAATAAGTAATTGTAGCAAGGTTGCAGGATACAAAGTTAATGAACAAAAATCAATTGCCTTCCTACATACCAAGAATGAATAGGTAGAAGTTGAAATTTCATACATAATACCATTTTAATTAGCATACCAAAAAGTCAAATACCTAGGTATAAACTAACAAAATATGCACAAGATATATATGAAGAAAATACAAAATTCTGATGAAAGAAATTGAACAACTCAATAAATGGAGAGGTAGTACATGTTCATAAATAGGAAGATTCAATACTGTCAAATCAGTTCTTCCCAAATTGATCTACAGATTAAACATAATCCAAATCAAAATCCCAGATTATTTTATCGAAATTTAGAAACTGATTCTAAAGTTTATATGCAGAGGCAAAAGACCCAGAATAGCCAACACAATATTGAGGAAGAACAAAGTTGGAGGACCGACACTACTCAATGTCAAAACTTACTAAAACTACAGTAATCAAGAAAGTGTGGTATTGGCAAAAGAATACACAAATAAACCAATGGAACAGAAGAGAGAACCCAGAAGTAGACCCACAGAGATACAGTCAACTGATCTTTGCCAAAGGAGCAAAGGTAATACAATGGAGCAAAGATAATATTTTCAACAAATGGTGCTAGAACAACTTAATATCCACATGCAAATAAATAAATAAATAAATGAAAATAAAAACTAAAGAAAAAATAAAGAATCTAGACACAGACCTCACACTATTCACAAAAATTAATTCAAAATGGATTATAGACCAAAATGCACAATGCAAGACTATATATCAAGCCACAGACTTGGAGAAAATATTTGCAAAGACATATTTGATAAAGAATAGTTACCCAAAATATACACAAAACTCCTAGAACTCAGTAAGAAAATAAGCACTTAATTTAAAATGGGTAAAACGTTCGAACTGACACTTCACCAACAAGATACAGCAAATGAGCATATAATAAGATGCTCAACATCATGTTATTAGGAAACTGCAAATTAAAACAACAATGATATACTATACCTATTAGAATGGTCAAAGTCCAAAACACTTTTTTCTTTGAATTTTTTGAATTTTATTTTATTTATTTTTTTATACAGTAGGTTCTTATTAGTTATCCATTTTATACATATTAGTGTATATGTGTCAATCCCAATCTGACAACACCAAATGCTGTTGAGGATATGGTTCAACAAGGGCATTCATTATTGCTGGTGGGAATGTAAAATTGTACAGTCACTTTGAAAAAGACTTTCGCAGTTTCATACAAAATTAAGCATAATCTTCCATATGATCCAGCAATTGTGCTCCTTGGTATTTACCTAAAGGAATTGAAAATGTACACACAATGCTTACAGCAGCTCTGTTCATAATTGCTAAACCTTGGAAGCAACCAAGATCTCCTTCAGTAGGTGAATACATAAACAAACTGTGTTACATCCAGACAACGGAATATTATTCAGTGCTAAAAACTGATGAGCTATCACAACATGAATAGACATGAAGCAATCACAAATACATATCAAAAAGTGAAAGTAGTCAATCTGAAAATCTAAATCCTGTATGACTCCATCTATTTGACATTCTGGAAAAGGTAAAACTATGGAGACAAAAGATGAGTGGTTGCCAAGCTTAGAGGTGGAGGGGTGAATAGACAAAGCATGGATTTTCAGGGTAGTGAAACCAACTTGTATGCTGCTACAAAGGTGAATACATGTCTTTATCCAACTGACAAAAACAACAGAAGGTACCACACCAAGCGGGAAGCCTAAGGTAAACTGTGGACTTTGGGGGATAATGATGTTTATCAGTGCAGGGCCATTGCTTGTAGTAAGTGTGCTATATGCTGGCACAGGATGTTGATGCTGAGGGAGGCTGTGGGGGTGGGGTGGGGTGGGGAAAGTATATGGGAAATCTCTGTACCTAAAAAAAAAAAAGTTGGTAGGACTTCTACCAAGGATATAACATAACAAAAATTAGCTCATAGGGTGTGTTATGTGCTCATGATATCCTATTTATATGTTAGGATGATTAAGAAAACTTTTAATTAATTTCCATTGGAATATAGTTGCTTTACAACGTTGTGTTAGTTTCTGCTGTACAGCGAAGTGAATCAGCTATATGTATACACGTAACCCTCTTTTTTGGATTTCCTTCCCATTTAGGTCACCACAGAGCACTGAGTTCCCTGTGCTGTACAACAGGTTCTCATTAGTTACCTATTTCATACATAGTATCAATAATGTGTATATGTCAATCCCAATCTCCCAGTTCATCCCACCCCCCTCCCCCCATGGAATCCATACATCCATTCTCTATGTCTAAGTCTCTATTTCTGCTTTGCAAATAAAGTCATCTGTATCATTCTTCTAGATTCCACATATAAGCAATATTATACGATATTTGTTTTCCTCTTTCTGACTTACTTCACCCTGTATGACAGTCTCTAGGTCCATCCACGTCTTGGCAAATTGCACAATTTTGTTCCTTTTTATAGGTGAGTGATATTCCATTGTATATATGTATCACATCGTCTTTATCCATTCTTCTGCTGATGGACATTTAGGTTGCTTCCATGTCCTGGCTACTGTAAATAGTGCTGCAATGAACAGTGGGGTGCATGTATCTTTTTGAATTATGGTTTTCTCCATAATTTCTCCATATGTCCAGGGGTGGGATTTCTGGGTCATATGGTAGTTCTATTTTTAGTTTTTTAAGGAACCTCCATATTGTTCTCCATAGTGGCTGTATCAATTTACATTCCCACCAACAGTGTAAGAGGGTTCCCTTTTCTCCACACCCTCTCCAGCATTTATTGTTTGTTAAAGAAAATTTTAAAGAGATATGTTGCAACAGCTGTATGCACAAATTCTGCTTTTCAACACTGGTAACATGTAACCACTGAAACATGTTTTCACTCTCGTTGGTCTGACACTGGATGTCCTACTGATATACTTTCCATAGAAATATCTGTAATTAGGAAAGTAGCCTACTCCAAAACAGATACACTTGTTCCTGTTCATAGAGTCAACAGCCCATGACATGTTGATTAAAGCCACAAATAAGCTAATATTATCTTTAGTAGATGTTCAGTGTTCTCTATTTGCCAAACACTTCAGTAAGTCTAAGGGTTTTTTTATTTGTTGCTGTCTTTCCACTGAATCTGTCTTACTGATTGTCCTGTGGTATCATAACCATGATGACTCTTTTATCATTTCTAGTTTTAGTTTTCTTTCGAGAGTTACATCTTAAAGATATTTAACAACACACTGACAGAATAATTAATTTAAATTGTATTACTTTATTTCTGGATTTTATTTCATAGTGTTGGCCAGCATTTAATTTGATACCATTCTTATTAGCAACTTAACTGTCTTGGATTTCCCCCAATATTTAGTTATTTAGTTTCATTTAGTATTTAATGAAACATTCGCTTCACTTACAGACTCTGATTCCAACTGCTCATCAAATATTTTATTAAAATATGTAATTAAAATGTAAAATCCTACTTGTGTAACCATATTTGGGAACAAGTACAAACAACATTCAATAAGCCTTCAGTTCAATTGGTGTTAGTAGCTCAGAGCATGGTGAAAAGAGTCAATGTTTGCTGAGGTAAGCATGCTGGTGTGTGTCAATTAAGTGGAGCTTATTGAAGAGATCCTACCACCAATTTTATTCCAATATATTATCTCTTCTGTACTTATTCCTCTGTGGAAGTTACAGTATTGTCACATCAAGAAATTATCTACTCCAGCATTTTGTTAGGCACACTTTGTACACATTTAAAAAATTTCTTTTTTAAGGCAACTTAAAATGTTCATAAGAACAAAAGAAATTGAACACGAAACCTAAATTCCATATTATATAAATTTTATTATTTACTTCCAGAGATTATTTCTAGAAGAAAAATAAATCTTAAAGCAAGAAAACAAAAAGCAAAGTAAAAAACAGAAGAAACTAACACAGATAAAAACAAGCATAAAATAGAAAGCAAATATAGAACTGAGAAAATCAACAAAGACAAAAGTTGAGTTTTTGAAACTATTAAGCCAATTTGCAAAGTCCTAGCTACTAGACTGATGAAAGAGAGACAGAACAAACTTAATACTGACAATTAAATAAGGGGAATTACTATAGATCAAGAAGACATTAAATATTATTTAAAAAAACAGAAACAATTTTACAGCAATAAATTTGAAAATTTTGATTAAATGTTTTTATAAAATAATCAACTTTAAAATGAGAGTAATAGATAATCTGAAATATCTAATATCTATTTAAATAGTTTAATCTGTTATTAAAACTCATTTCAAAAATAAAACCTTAGGCCCATATGGGCTGGTTAAACTTGGATTAGAAGAGTTTGATCTGAAATGATACCTATATTCTAAGAATTTCATTAAAATCAGTAGATATTATTGACCCATTTTTATTAAAATATATAATTTGCAAATAAAAAACCCACAAATTCTCATGGAATGATAGATACTGAGTGTTACCCTTTAAAACAGATTCTATTTTTTGTACATGTCATGAAAATAAACTTATGTAATTTTCCAATAAAATAATTGTACCCAAAGATATCAATTGCACATTTAAAGTAAATTTAAATGGCTGAGAAATATACCTCCGAAAAGAGGCATTCTAACCGAAATAGCAAGTGACCTTTAACTGGAGTGGTTCTAGTAAGAATAGCTATACTTGTTTGGAAAAATGAAAGAAATTGCTCCTGTGATTTCTCCATTGGTAAAAATGAAATGCTGCTATGTGATTGCTTTTTGGAAATTGGCTGCCAGGTGAATTTAAGTCATGAGAAAGTTAGCTTAAAAGGTTTATGAAGATGACTAAATTTAAAAGTCAACAAAATAAAAGGAACATGTACATGGACTACAATAGTCTTAAAACATGCTTTGTCCTTTGATGTTTCTTCCCCCCTCCAGCTTTACTAAGGAATAACTGACCAATATAATTGTATGTATTTAAGTGTACATTATGATTTGATATACATATACATTGTGAAATGATTACTAAGATCAAAATAATTAACACATCTATTGCTTCACATAGCTAACTTTTTTTTTTTTTTGGTGAGAATGTTTAAGATCCACTCTCAGTGAATGTTAAAAATACAATGCCATATTATTAACTATAGTCACCATGCTATACATTAGATCCTTAGAACTTATTCATCTTATAACTGTAAGTTTATACTGATTGACTTACATCTCCCCATTTCCTCTCCCCGTAAGCCCCATAAAAATTACCATTCTATTCTCTGTACCTATGAAATCTGTTTTTGTTTTTGGAGACCACATAGTATCGTCTTTATCTGGTTTACTTCACTAAGCATAATGCCCTCCAGGTTCATCTATGATGTCACAAATGTCAGTATTTCATTCTTTATCAAGGCTGAATAATATTTAATTGTGTGTATGTATGTATACATATACACATACATACAAACTGCATCTTCTCCATCCATCCATCCATTGAAGGACACTTAGGTTGTTTCCATACCTTGGCTATTGTCAGTAATGCTGTAATGAACATTTGGTGTGCAGAGATCTCTTCTAGATACTGATTTTGCTTCCTTCATAGAAATATACAGAAGTGGGATTTATAGTACGGTAGGACTCTTTTTAATTTTCTGATGACCATCCATACTGTTTTCCATCGTGGCTGCATCAACTTATATTTCTACCAACTGTGCACAAGGGTATGCTTTTCTCTACATCCTCACCAACAGTTGTTATCTTTTATCTTTTTGATAATAGCCATCCTCACAGGGGTGAGGTGATATCTCATTGTGGTTTTGGTTTGCGTTTCCGATTAGTATGCTTCTTAAATAAAGATTCTCAGTTATTATAATATAGAAAACATATAATATAGAAAATTGATTCACTCTATGTTGCTTAAGTTTCTGAGTTACAGATATCCTCACCTTTCTCGATGGTTTTAGCAGAAACAGATGTATTAGCTTAAGTAGTCTTTGAAAAATCCATTGCAGCCAACAATATTCTTCCATACTACAAGACTATTCTATCAGAAAACCACTACTGCCACACTGTTTCACTTGCCATTTATGATGCTATAGACCAAATTGTGACCCTTCACTGGAAGTGAACTAAAAGAACCAAATAGTTCTAGCAGTATGCCTAGAAGAAATACACATCTCCCATTAACATGCAGTGTTCCACGTTGCTCATGTCTTCTTTCCAGGTTGTATGTTGGGGCTACTGCTTTGCCTAACCTAGACCATATCTAGAACCCTACCCTAGTGAAAAGGAAGCCTGAGAAATATTGTTTTACTGAAAGAAAATGTTGAAGAAGAATAGATACAGAGTAAGCTAATCCATAGAATACACTTTACTTTCACTATTTTGAGCGCTAAACATCCATGTACATAGTCACCATATGGAAGACAACAATGACAAAACTGCTGGGTTGACCAAAAAGTTCATTTGGGTTTTCCCGTAAGATGTTATGGAAAAACCCAAACGAACTTTTTGGCCAACCCAATATATCCTTGTCTAACGAAACACCATTTTACTTCATAAAAATGAAATCCACTTGCCCTTTCACCTAAAGGTAAGAGGTAAT
This sequence comes from Monodon monoceros, assembly GCF_005190385.1. Taxonomy (NCBI): domain Eukaryota; kingdom Metazoa; phylum Chordata; class Mammalia; order Artiodactyla; family Monodontidae; genus Monodon; species Monodon monoceros. Next base: position 77,280,290 of record NW_021703777.1, read on the forward strand.
GTTTCAATAGTCACTGTATCTTTCTCTGGCTAATGTTCATTCCTCCCTAAATTCAGTTACAATCCTGTGACACTGTAAATAAGGACTAAATTATATATTTAATAACAAGATTCATCCTCTGAATACAGTTACAGAAGAAAGAGAGAAGAGGGAAAGGGAAAATTGATTAATAAATATAAATATGCACATAACAAATGAAATAACACATTTAACTAGCAGCTACATTTCTTCTTTCTGAAATAAGTCCCAAGGCAATAATTAATATTTATAATTTTCTCCTTACCTTATCCCTCCATTTATCCTTGTCTTCATCCAGCAACTCCAATAGTCAGGACGCTGTACTTGTTGGACTGACTCAGACATTCTTGATATTACAGCTTGAGTCCTAAAGGAGTTGGCTGGCAGAACTCGCTCCTTCTCAGGAGAGGTTGATCTTTCTCTTAAGCCCTTTACCTGACTGGATAAGGCCCACCCACCTTATGGAAGTTAATCTGCTTTACTCAGTTTACTCATTTCAATGTCAATCTAATCCAAAAAATAGTTTCACAGCAATATCCAAACATGTTTGGTCAAATATCTGAATACCATGGTCTAGCAAAGTTGACACATAAAAGTAACCAACACAATTCCACTCTTTATTAGCTTGGAACCTGGGCACATTACATTAACCACACCTAATCTCCAAATAAAGACAAAAACAAGTTTATGCTTCCGCCAAGCACGATACAACTATCCTGCAAACTGTGAAAATGCGCTACCTTTTCCCCAGAAGAAGATGCAAAGTCCTTAGTTCATTACTTTTATTCTTGATATCCTGTAATAACTTAAATACTGTGTTATAAAATTAATGATACTTAAATACTGTGATATAAAGTTAATATATTCTATTTTATATGGTAGCAGAATAAGAAGAAAGCAAAGATATATCTATATATGTATATGTATGTGTGTATACACATAAGAAATTTTCATAATAAAATAAGGAAAAATACTCATAACTATTATAGTCATCATTTCTGTAACTTGTTACATGATTGTAGCTGGTATTTATAACTTTTTCCATTACCCTTTCTATATTCTCTTTGTCCTCAACTGATCATGTTTCTTTACCCAAACCTACATTCCTAAAAGGTCTGGGTCATTAGTAGTCCTGCCTGAATTGGGTTGTTGTAATAGTTATCCATTGACTTTAATCACAGGGCAAGGTAATGCTAAGAGGTACCCTAAGGGATCTCTGTATACTTGACATCCTCTTCCTTATTCTTATTGTGTAGTAGCAATCCAATTACCTCTTGGGAGTCAGAATTAATTACTTCAGCCAGTACAGTAATACTCTTTTCTGTCTGTTGATTCAGAGGCATGAGGAGCCCAAAGTGGCTAGGTGGCAATTTTAACTTCCAGTTTAATGGAATCATTGTTGTGCCTCCTGATAGAGGCCTCCTTCACCTTGGAACTAAGACCTCTAGTTCAGTAAATCATAAGACTACAGGAACAGGAAGTGATTTATTTTATGGGTGAGTTACTAGGGGTAAGAGTGGGTACTGCCACTCCAATTTCCACCCCTCGGTTTCTGGACCCATGCATTGTGGCTATACTGATTTAGAGTGTATACGGCCTTCAGGAAGACATTGCCCTGCCCTGATATTGCCACCTACTTGGTGGTGTAAGTGATTCTTCGAAATTTATTACACCATTACATTAAATCCGGTCTCTTCAGAATGGTAGGGAACATGGTAAGACCAGTGAATTCCATGAGTTTGGACCCACTGTGATACTATTCATTGTGAAGTGAGTTCCTTGATCAGAAACAATGTTGCATAGAATACCATGACAGAGGATAAAGCATTCTATAAGTCAACAGACAGCAGTTTTGCAGGCAGAAGAAAAAAATACATGTCCAGAGTAAGTATCTATTTTAGCAAGAACAAAATGCTCTCCCTTCTATGATGGAAGTCATTCAATGTAAGCAACCTGTCACCTGGCAGCTGACTGATAACCCTTGTTCATGGTGCCATACCAGAGACTCAGTGTCAGTCTCTACTAGCAGATCGGTACTCAACAGTGGCTGTAGCCAGGCTGGCCTTGGCAAGTGGAAGTCCAATGTTGCTGAGCCCATGTATAACTCCCATCCCTTCCAACTAACCACTCTGTTCATGAGCTTATTAGGCAATGACAAGAGTACCTTCAGAAGGAGACTGACATCCCATCCAAAAAACAGATCATCCTATCCACTCAATTATCAAAATCATTTTTTTCTGGAGTCATCATTTAGTAAGCATTCACATGGGACACAAATATTTCACATCCTTTGCCCATTCAGAGAGCTCTATCCATATACCTCTTCCCAAGACCTCCTTGTTATCAATTTTCCAAATATGTTTCTTCCAAGTCAAATCATTGTCCATATCCCATAAATCAGTATATAAATGTCTGCCTAGCCATTTCTACTTTCAAGCAAAATGAACAACCAGGAGTAGTCCTTAAAGTTCTGCCCATTGGGGCTTCCCTGGTGGCGCAGTGGTTGGGAATCCACCTGCCAATGCAGGGGATGCGGGTTCGTGCCCCGGTCTGGGAGGATCCCGCATGCCACGGAGCGGCTGGGCCTGTGCATCCAGAGCCTGTGCTGTGCGGCGGGAGAGGCCACAGCAGTGAGAGGCCCGCATACCGCAAGGAAAAAAAAAAAAGAAAATTAAAAAAAAAAAAAAAAGTTCTGCCCATTGAAAGGATTTCCTTTCAATTGTCTTTTAGGAACATTCCAGAAAGGGGCTATAATGCTACAGCTGTCCATTTCTGGGTGCTGCCTACACCTCACATAGAAAAATCTGTAAACCAGGCATGACTTTTCTATACTTTTCCATCAACTGATTGTAGGGGACACCCCTTAAACCATAGGTGCAGATTAGGAGAGAGAACGTAGTGTAGCAGGAGTGAGGATCATTGACATTTGAGCCACTTCTTAATGTAAATTACTTGTGACTTTAGCACCTGCTTGAGCTTGATTTCATACATACCCCTTCCATTCGACAATGGGGTGCTGCTGTGTATGCCCAACTTTATGACTTGGTGTGTCAGAAAACACCCGATTCTTGATAGGAGCTCAGGTTGGAAAGTAATTTGGTGCCCATGGATAAGGCTTCAGTCTTTTACTAAGGCCCAGTAAAAGGTCAAGAGCTGTTTCTCAAAAAGATAGTAGTTATCTGCAAAGGATGACAGAGCTTGCTCCAAAATCCTAAGGGCCTGTGCTACTATTTACTCATAGGGGCCCGCCAAAGGCTCCTAACAGCTTCCCTATCTGCCACTGTCACTTTAGGCACCACTGGATTTGGTGGATCTTGTAATCTAAGTGACAGAGAAGCTTGCACAACCATCTGAACCTGTTGTAGAGCCTTAGTTCTTGGCCCCACTCAAAACTGGCAGATTTTTGGATCACTCAGTAAATAGATCAGAGTAGCACACCCAGATAAGGAACATGTAGCCTCCAAAATCCAAAGAGGCCCACTAAGTGTTGTGCTTCCCTCCTGGCTGTAGTAGAGGCCAGATGCAATAACTCATGCTTCACCTTAGAAGGGATATCTAAACATGCCCCACATCACTGGGCTCCTCAAATTTTCTTTTTTTTGGCTTGTGGGATCTTAGTTCCCTGACCAGGGATCGAACCCAGGGCCAAGGCAGTGAAAGTGCCTAGTCCTAACCACTGGACTGCCAGGGAATTCCCAGATTTGCATTGAGGTATAAGGTCCCTGAATTTTTTTTCAGATTTATTTCCCTCCCTCTGACATACAAATATTTTAATGATAAGTCTAGAGTACTTGCTACTTCTTGCTCAGTAGTTCCAATCAGCATAAATGTTGTCAATTTAATGGACAAGTGTGCTATCTTGTGGAAGGGCAAGACAGTCAAGATCCCTGTGATATAAATTATGACATAGGGCAGGAGAACTGATACACTCTTGAGGTAGAACAGTGAAGGTGTATTGCTAGCCTTACTATCTGAAAACAAAATGCTTCTGATGAGCCTTACAGACGAATGGAAAAAAAGGCGTGTGGTAGATCAATAGCTACATACCAAGTACCAGGGGATGTGTTAATTTGCTCAAGCAATTAAATCACATCTGTTACAGCAGGTGCATTTAGAATCACCACCTGATTAAGCTTACAATAATCCACTGCCATGCTCTCAGATCCATCTGTCTTCTTCATGGCCAAATAGACGAATTGAATGGGGATGCGGTAACCATCCCTGCATTCTTTGAGTCTTTGATGGTGGCACTGATTTCTGCAATCCTTCCATGCTTTTGGCTTACTATTTTTTATATGTTGAAGCAGTTCTAATGATTTCCATTTGGGCTTTCCCACCATAATTGTCCTCGATCCACAGCTCAGGGAACCAATGTGGGGATTCTGCCAGTTGCTATTTATGTCTGTGCTAATGATGCATTCCAGCACTGGGGAGATAACTGCAAGACAGGATCAGGAACCTACCAGCACCACTGTGGAATGGTCTTGAGCTAAAACTCCATCGATTACCTGACCTCCATAAGGGCATACTTTGACTGGTGGACCACAAAGATGTTTTGGGTCTCCTGGAATTAGTGCCAGTCAGAACCAATGTCCAGTAATCTCTGAAATTTCTGATGATTTCCTTTTCTCCAATGCACAGTTACCCTGGTAAAAGGTCATAGGTCCCTTTGGTGAAGGATGGGAGAAAGAATAATGGTATAAATTTTTGGCAGTGTAGCAGAGTTCTTCAGGGGCACTTGGCTTCCCCATTTTATTCAAGAAATTTTGGATCTACAAACTTGCTCTAATGTGGGAATTTATTGACAGACCATGACTTTCTTTTTATAATTCAAGTTAGAACTTTATTTGATCTAGAACCCTTCCCCTTGTATAGTGCAAGTAAGAACTTAGGCTTCCTATCTATTTCACTCCTAGAAACACTTTGATCATCTTGCCAATACCATAGCTCTCTGCATGTCAGATTATTCAGGTTGCTGTGTTGACTCTATTGTCCATTATGGTAATCCCACTTCTTTTTTCTTTTTTTTTTTTTGCGGTACGTGAGCCTCTCACTGTTGTGGCCTCTCCCGTTGCGGAGCACAGGCTCCGGATGCGCAGACTCAGCAGCCATGGCTCACGGGCCCAGCCACTCTGCGGCATGTGGGATCTTCCCAGACCAGGGCACGAACCCGTGTCCCCTGCATCGGCAGGCGGACTCTCAACCACTGTGCCACCAGGGAAGCCCTCCCACTTCTTTTAATTCTGGCAATTGAGTGCTGCCACCTGGCTCCTTCCACCCTGGGATCCAATTACTCCATTTTATTCATGCTTCTCAATTCAGTGGCAGCAATTCCTGCTGTAATTTGTGACATACAAGAAGAGCAATCAGAGCTGAAGCTCCGTGACACTGAGGCACCCTTCACAAATTTATTTTCACTGTCAAGGTAAAAGGTATGTCCTCGAGACTCTCCCAGGGTGGATCTTAAATGATGAATCCATTCTAACATTACAATCTTGCTAAGCCGTTGAATCCCTTCCTCTACAATTACCAAGGGAGGTCTGGCATTTTAATTTATTTAGTGTGGGTCATCTTTTGGTGTTTGTTTCAATCAATTCAGCCTAACAAAACGTTAGAGATCTTTCTAACACCCTTAGCTGCAACATTAAACCCAGAATCTCTGCTTAATGGGCTCATATTCAACCTGATACAACTTTAAGTTCCTTCCACCATTATCACATACCCTTAATATTCATTCCTATAGCTATTCCCTGGCTTTCTGTCTATAACACATTGGAAAAATCATGCAGTTATTTTGGAGTGTAGCATCCTTCCTCATGGGTCATACTTTTTATCATACACTTAGGGGCCTGCTGGGATTTGAGTCTAGTTTTTGGCCTAGAAGAAAAGAAGGGTAGTGGGGGTGGGTCCTGAGGAGAACCGGCTGGGTCTTGTAGGCAAATACCTCAGGGGAGGCCATTCAAGTTTTCTCAGGCAAAGCAGAGTTAATACCCTCAGACAGCAGTGGTTTGTCTAATCCTATACGCGAAGAAGACATAGCGGAATTTAAGGCTTCAACGTCCTCAACCTCATCAGGATCTTTTCATGTGTCCCCATTTCAGTTTTAAGGATCCCATTCCTTCCTAATCAACGCATTCACTTTAACATTAGGCACCCTGAAAGGTTGGGATTTCAATTTGATTGTAATTCAGCTACTTGCAGGAAAAGACTGGGTTTGGCTTTCAGCAATCTCACCTACCTGGCTATAGGAGATAAGGGACTCTTTCAGGGAAAACACAAGACGCTTTCAGGTCACATATGTAGCACTTGAGCTGGGAATTTGAATTCCTAAACTCATCCTTTTCTTTCCCCACTTTGCCTAGTGAAGCTAGGAGCAACAAGCCATTCTCATTATACATGTTTGTTTGACAAAAATGTCCAAAGGTATCATATATATGGTCACCTAGATGCTTACCTCTTATAAAGTATTTGGAGTATCCAATGGTGATATTTTGCATATGTCTATTGCCACGTCACACTATGGACTATCAATGCTCTTTTTACTACTGAAAATAGTCTTAGTGTCTTTAAATCTAACAGATCACAGAAACAATTCCAGAATCTCCAGAACCAATTCAGAAAACTCATCCTTAAGATTCTGTTCTTCTGGAACCACTTCTGGTACCAAAATCTGTATTAGACTCAACAGAAACTGGAGAACCAACATGATGAGTGTATATAATAATGATAATAATTATATATAAAATTGTGTGCCTAATAGATAGATACTTAGATCTAAGATAAAGCTTTATTTTAACAAATCAGCTCATGCAGTTGTGGGCTAGCAGGCTGGATATCCAGGGAAAAGTTGCAGACAAAAGATGTTGCAGCTCAAATCCCAAGACAGACTGCAGGAAAAATTACCTTTTCCTGGGAGTTGTCAGTTTTTTCTCTTAAGGCCTTCAACTGATTGGATGAGACCAACCCACATTGTGGTGGAAAATATGCTTTACTCAAAGTCTACTGATTTAAATGTTAATCTCATCTATAAAATACCTTTGCAGCAACATCTATGCTAGTGTTTAACAAATATCTGGGTACCTTGTCCTAAGTATTGATAGTATTCCACTGAATGGAAATACTATAATTTGGTTATCATTTCACATGCTTATGGACATTTTAGTTGTTTCTAGCTTTGGATTAGTATGATTAAAGTTGCAATAAATAGTTCTGTGTAAGGCTACTGTGGACATATATCTCATCTCTCTCTAGGGATTGAGTTGTGAGGCACAGGCTATATATAAGTTTAAATTTTTAAGAAACTACCAAATGGTTTCCAAGGTGGTTATATAATTTTAGACCCCCACCAGTAATGTATGAGGGTTCCAGTTGCTCTACAACCTCTGCAATACTTGATATGGTCACCATTTTTTTTTCATTTTAGCCACTCTAGTAATTGTGTGGTCATATCTCATAATGGTTTTAATCTGAATTTCCCTAATGGTTAATGATGCTGAGCATCTTTTCATTAGCTTATTGGCCATAGATCTTAGTTTGTAAAGTATCTGTTCAAGGCTTTTACTTTTAAATTAGGCTGTCTTTTTATTATTGAATTTTAGCAGGGTTTTCTGTATGTTTGTTTCTTGAAACCATTCCCTTGATGATATAGTTGAATATTTTCTCATTATCTATGGCTGACATACTAAGTTTCACAATAATGTCTTTTAATGAGTCAAAGTTTTAACTTTTGATAAGGTCCAATTTATCGACAACCTTTTCATGGTTAGTGCCTTCTATGGTTTCTCTAACAAATTTATGTGTAACCACAAAGCCATGAAAATATTTTCCTAGTTTTTTTCCTATAAGATTTACATTTTTAGTTTTTATGATGAGGTCTATGATTGATCTTGAAATAACTTTTTTGTGTGATGTGAGGTATAAGCCGACATTCTGTCTTTCCCTGTCATATGGATATCCATTTATTACCACACCAATTTTAGAATAACAAAAATTATTTTCCCATTGAATTGCTTTGGCATTTTGCTGAAAAATCATTTCATCATATATGTGTCAGTTTATTTATGGAACTTCCACTTTGTTCCACTGATTTGTCTATTCTTACATAAATACAGTATGTCTTCATCTCTCTAGCTTTATATAAAATTTTGAAGTCAAGTAGTTAAGTACACAAAATTTGCTTTTCTTTTTAAATAATATAATCTATATTCTTTGAATTTTTTTTTTTTACCCTTCCTGAAATGCAATTTTCCTCTACGATTCTATATAGTAAAGGAATGTCAATAACTACCTACTTTCTTTTCTTTCTGGTTATCTATAAATTATATATGACTCAAGAAATATGCATTGCAGTAACTTAGAGCCACTCGACATGGCCCATTCCACAGCATTTCCCTATCTACTGCCACTATTGTGAATTGAGATGATTATTCTTATGCTTTTTCTTTATTTTTTTTTAAACCTATGTATGAACTCATCAAGTACATTAAATTTTCATATTTTAAAATTTTATTTAAATAAAAACACTCTTTTTCATTCTTTTACAACTGTTATTATACTAAACAATTTATTTGTGCAACCATTATGACTCATCTTTCTGTAGTTTGGTCATTTTCACTGTTGTATAGTATTCTGATAAATAGCTTTACTACAATATATCACTCTAATATAGTATCAACAGGCCTTTTGTTGGATTCCAGTGTTTGTTATTATTAACAATGCTGTTATGAACATTCTATTATATATGTACAAGAGTTTCTCTGGAGCATATACTTAATATATATCCTATATATCTCTTCTTCTAGGCAAGGATTTTGACATGCATAATTTTTTATGTTCCTCATTTTCTCTACTGATATATAATAGATTCAAAATACATAATTTCTGCTGGATGCATAGATGAATTAAACAAAATCAATTACCCTGGTTAAAAAAAAAGAACTTATAATTCAGACATGTGCAAAATTTCTAAGGATATTCATTATAGCTCTGCTAATAATAGAAAACAATTAGAAACTAAACTAAGTATTAAATAAAAGAGTGATTAATTAAATAATATATTAATACATGGATTATTTTATAATTAATATATCAGCCAAATCCTGTCAGACTAGATGTGTAGATGAACCTAGCAAAAACACAGAAAGTGTCAGTGTGCCTAGCCTAGGTATCCAAGTCTCAAGTTGATGGGGTAAATATATGTTTATTTTGTATGCCATTAAAGACTGATTTTTGTTTGTTATGCAACATTATTATTACAATAATAACTGATGACACATATAACTGACAGAACACTAAGTAATCAAAGATTTTAGGAGTTTCTTTGTATCTATTACAAAGAAAAAAGTGAAAGAACCCCCGAAAAAGAAGTCTAATGGCCAATAAGCTAAAAAGGATGTGTAATATTAGAAATCAGAGGAATTCAAATTTAAATTACAAAGAGATACTATTATATATCTATCAGATTGGCAAAAAATTTAAAAGTCTGACATCATGAATTAGCAAGAAAGTTCCAAGCAGTGGGGACTCTCCTTACTGTTGGTGAAAGTGTAAATTGCTATAACTTTGGAAAATAATTATCATTTATTTATTACCTAATGAGGTTAAAAATCCATATACCTAATATCTAATCAATTTTACTTCTAACTATAGATCCTTTGAATTTCTATAAAAATTTCAGAATCAGCTTGTAAATTTATATTTTCAAAAACCTAGAGATTTAGATTGGGGTTGCATTGCACTGATAGATAAATCTGAAGAGAACTGACATTTTCACAGTATTGAATTTCAATCTATACCATATATATTTCTATTTATTTAGGTTTTTCTTTTATTTCTCTCAGCAATGTTTCATAGTTTTCACTATGGAAGTCTTACGTTTTGTTAAATTTATCCCTCAGTATTTCATGTTTTGGGATGCTATTGTAAAAGGTATTTTTAAATTTTTATATTCAAATGCTACATAATAGTGAATGTATGTGTGTATTGTATGTGGGGGTGTGTGTACATATGTATGTGAGTGTATGTATATACAAATGCAATTTAGAGTATCCTTGTTTTTAATCTCAATTGCTCAGAACTGCATAAATATACTCCTTAGTTCATGGTACAGTCTCACAAGCTCATCACTGATCCCTGCATAGCATATATATTCCATGTATATATGTATGTATTTTTAACAATATAATAACTACCCTCTAATCCACCTCCCAAAACAAGACTTCACTGGCATTAAACTATACCTAATCATATGGTCTCCTGCCTTCAAAACCCTACAGACTGCTTGCTCACAATCAAGGTACCCTTCATTGGAAAGAGGTAAGTAAAGGGATGGAGAAGGTGCAGAATTTGGGAGAGGACTGGAGAGGGTGAGGAAGTTCACTTGATTTCTTAAGTTTAGAAACAGTCTGAGTCAACTTTTCATCTACAGTTGGGAGGGAAGTAATTTTCTCAACGTTAAGCTTAGAGTCCTCTCAATACCAATTAAAATATGCTTCCCACTCATTTTGTCTAACTCTGATATTTTTTCTAGTGGTGTATGAAGATAGATTAATTTGGGAATTTTGAGAACTCCCCACCTTGGACAATGTAAATTTAAATAGTCCCAGGTTAAATGGACCCATTTAGATAAATAGTTACAGGACAGGGATCCACAGGTGTTAAATATAAAGCTGGCAGAGGTTCCTTGGTGGGGGGTGGGGGGAGGGTGCATCTTCCTTTAAATTCTTCCTGTAAGAACTTCTCATTATTCTGAGAACTCACGAAAAGTAGAAAGAAATCCTGAAACCCAAATCTCTTACCAATCGGTGAAGACAGAAAACCTAAATCACAAGATGGAAAAACCTTGAACCCGAATCTTGAGATAGAAAAACCTAAAAGAAATCCTCAAATAAAGACCTGAACCTCAACCAAATGGGAGGTTCGGATCCAGGAGCACTCACCCTGCAGCTCTGATGCAATTGAAGAGAAGGCTGGACACAATGGGTTCGTGTAGGTACCATACGTAGAGTCAGAAAAAGTGCTGGGGTTCGTGTAGGTACCATACGTAGAGTCAGAAAAGGTGCTGGACGGCTGAGTGGGGGGTCACTCCAGATCCTGCCAACTACGCCAGCTATGTTCACCAAAATTTCAGAAACGGAGACCTGATTAAAATAAAGAGGTGTTTATTGGGGGACTTGTTAGGACTGCTGCCCCAGAGACACAGATTCAAGAAGCACTTAAATTGTGTTCTCCCAGACTACAAAATGGAGGAAGCTATAAAGGCAAAAGCTGCAATGCCACAGTTTGTTTCATAAATTGTTTGTCAATAATCGTAATTGGAGCTGGCAAGAAGTGAGGGTTCTTGTTAAACAACTGTTGGCTGGAGTCTGAAATGACTGCATAGTTACAAGGGGGAACCTTGAGACCATAAGGCTGCAGCTTATAGATGTCATCCTGAATATGGCATGTGGTGTCCTTGGGTTTGGTACAGTTCAAAGAAAGTTCATGTCCTCAGTGGTGCAGGAATGTGTCTGATCCCAGAACCTCAGTGGCTGCCTGATTCCATTTTTGTATGCCTGAATGTTAACTTTTATGGTCAAAAAAGGAGAGGGGAAGTCTTTAATGATGTGATTAAGGATCTTGAAATGGGGAGATTATCCTGGATTATCTAAGCAAGCTGGTAATAAAGGCAATTAAGTGTAACCTTAAAAGAGGAAGATAGAGATTTGACATACACACAGGAATAGTTAATATGAAGACGGAGCAGAGAGAGATTTGAAGATTCTGACCTTGGAGACTGGAGTGATGTGAACATAAGCCAAGGAATGCTGACAGCCACCAGACGATGTAGGAAGCAAAGAATGGATTCTCCCCTAGAGCATGCAGAGGGAGTGTGACCCTGCAAACATTTTGATTTTGGTCCTGTGATACTGATTTTGGGCTTCTGATCTCCAGAATGATGAGAAAACAAATTTCTGTTGTTTCAGGCCACCAAGTTTGCAGTAATTTGTTACAACAGCTACAGGAAACTTATAGCAGAATATAGGGTTATATGGGGTGGGCTATGTGGCCCTTTTGGATACTCTGGTCAAGGAAGTCCATGCTGCTCAAACCTAAAGTCTAAGAGCATGGAGACGGGACTGCAGGAGGCCAGGGTTGCTTGGGAAGACCAGTTATCATGGGAGAACCACCAAGAGATGATAGCTGAGTTAGAGGGGGATTAAAGGTTTGGCAGTGAAGCTGCTGACAATCTGAGAGATTCAAGAGACATTTAGGAGACAAAGCCTACAATTCTTCTTACTACCCTGGATGTGAAAAATGAACAAGAGAGTTAAGAAGGATTCCCAGCTTGAGCAAGGAATGAGGTAATTGTTCCTGCCAACCATGGGAATTGGAGACATCAAGAAGAGGCTCTGTGAATTTTTGAGGGCCTAAGACCTGAAAATATTTAGTGTTTTTTGTTTGTTTGTTTTGTTTTTTGTGGTATGCGGGCCTCTCACTGTTGTGGCCTCTCCCGTTGCAGAGCACAGGCTCCGGACGCGCAGGCTCAGCGGCCATGGCTCACGGGCGCAGCCACTCCGCGGCATGTGGGGTCTTCCCAGCCCGGGGCACGAACCCGTGTCCCCTGCATCGGCAGGCGGACTCTCAACCACTGCGCCACCAGGGAAGCCCAAATATTTAGTGTTTTAAGATGACTTTGAATAATTTGAATAAAGAGTTGTTGAATAGTCATTTGGATTTATGAGTCTGAAAGCTCACAAGAAATGTCTAAGCTGGAGATGCAAGGTTTGGTCATTAAAACAATAAAATTAAAAGATGGAAGGTTTGGACAATGAAACAAGAAACTGTTGGGAAGTGATGTTGCTCTAAAGCCCTCCTAGCCCTGGTTAACACATTCTCACAATGGAATCAGAACTAGTTGGTAGTGGTATCAACACCCACCCCGCTTCAGCACACGGCAATCACCCTGCTCTCCCTCTTAGTGAAAAATAACGGTTTCTTTAAATAGTTGCATAAGGAAGCATTATCTTCTCCTCCAGCTTTATCTGGAGTAGCCCTCTGATGCCCAAACCCCTCTCATGGATGAGGGAACTTCTGAAACACCTCTTCAGAACTGTGCAAGACCACCTCCCGCACAAGGCTGATTGTGGGATGAGGTCCTCCTGCATACTTCTCACAGGACAAGTCTTATAAAGCCAAGTTAAGGAAGATAACCATGTTGTTCACAGAACGATCATCATTATGAAACTCCTGTTAGACACTCACAATGCATAAGTCCTTATTAAAATGCAGATTTGGATAGGATCTGTGCCTAGGCTTAATTATATACTATACTATGATTAATGAAAATATGATTCTTAAACACCATGCAAAAATGATTTTTCATCTAGCCCACATTCTTAGCTCCTGAAAGTCATCCACTCATTCATTAATTTATTCAGCAAGTAGTTACCAAACAAGGTACCAGAAGAAAAAAAGTCACTGTCCAAAACGGTAGAGGAGAATTGACTTGTAGACATGTAACCTCAGTACAAGGCAATATATAAACAAGAAGCAGGAGGCGCAGCATGGCAAAAAAAAAACAAAAAAAAAACGCTACAGACCTCACAAACCAGCCTCTGTTTCAGAGGTCCCCAGATTTTGAATTTTATTGACCCTTACCATTACAACAATAACAAAATCTTAGGGGTTGCCAACCTTCCATTTTGCCAAATAATAAAACTTTAAAAATTACCCTCATAATTTCTATCATTTTGTGAGATAACTTTCCTGAACTTTTTTTTTTTTCTTTTCCTGTTAGAGAGACAACTTCTCCAGCCTGTGGCAGCCTCAGAAGGGGATATATGAAGCCTTCGGGGAAGGCTGATCTAACCAGCTGTACACAATAGCCCTGGGGAGATTCTTCTCTTGTTCCCACACACTATCAATCAATCATCAGCAAGTCCTGCCAGTTCTACTTTCAAAATATGACCAGGTTCTAAGCGTGTCTCCTTACCTCCATTGCTTCCACCCTGTTCCAAGCCACCTTGTTCATCTCTCTCCAGGATGCAGTTGCCTCTGACCTGCCTTCCCTGTCTTTCCCCCTCAGACTATTCTCAGCACATCACTTAGAGAGATACCTGTTAAAAGTCAGATCATGTGACTTCTCCACTCAAAACCCTCCAATGGCATCCCATTACACTCATGATACTACCCCAAGCCCTTACCATGATCTACAAGGTCAATAAAATCCATCCCCACTATCTCCTATCACAGTCTCCCTCACTCTGCCCCAGACACACAGGCTCCTTGTTTTTTCACACACATCGAGCACACTCCAGGGCCTTTATACTTGCCGCTTATTGTCTGGATACCGTTATGGCCACGGCTTCGCTTATTCTGGTGCTCAGCTCAAATGTTACACTTTCAAAGAGATCTCTTTTGTTTTGGGAATCACCTGTGGCTCCAGAACACTCAGTAAGGATTTGACCTCCACCCTATTACGATCATTCATGCTAGTTGTTGGTGTTCTGACTTCTACTTGTAATCCTGGGAGACACCCATGCCAGAGCTTCTCAAACTTTAATGCGCACATGAACCAGAAAGACGACTCGCCTGTGCTTCTCACACTGCAACATGCAAATTCCCCTGCAGATTCTGACTTCGATTCTGCATCTCAAACACATGTCCAGGAGATGCTGCTGCTGCTGTCCCCCTCCCATATTTTAAGCGGCAGGGCTCTGACTTAGGTGAGGAAACTCTGCCCCTCACCCCAGACATACAGGCCGAAGGCTGGACCCCCACCTCTCTCTTCCCTACCTGTTTACAAGTTGCTCCATCAGTCAGAGGGCGGTCAGCTCTTCCAGCCCCACGGATCTAACAACATGGCAGCTGAGTCACCTTGGGGTAACGGCCTGTGGGGTGAACACTTGGCGGGACTGAGGCGGCTGCTCGCGGAACTTTACGAACTCCGCGGCTCTTTCCCACGCATGCGCACCACGCTCACCACGCCCACCACGCTCATGACCGCGCACCACGCACCGTCCGCGCCGCGCACCACACGCACCACGCAGGTTCAAGGCGGCACCGCGGTGTAACCTGTTGTCAGCCCTCGGCGCACAAAGGGACCTGTATAAGTTGAGAAAGCAGAGAAAACCAGAAAACCGTGAGAGGAAATGAGGTCTGTGTGTTGAGATCTGAAGAATGGGAGGGTTGGGGCAGGTGGAGAACGCAGGTGGTGTCTCTGACTGGGGAACAGGAAGTAAAAAGGAGCAGCTCACATTCAGGGACAGTAGGGTGGCAGAGCAGTGGGGGAAAAGTGTGATCTGAATGATCAAAACCCCAACCTGGGTACATTTAAATTGTCTGTTAAAAAGTTACAAAATAATAAGTACTTTGTTTCAATAAAATAACAATTTTAGGGAAGCATATATTGTTAAAAAAAAAAGAAAGAGAAGGAAGGAAAGGGAAGAAAAAGCTCCTTCCTGTTCGCTGGAGGAAGGAAGAGTTCCTCCAAGTTCCCTTGGAGAGGGAACTGCCCTTCAAGAACTTTTAAGGGAATCCTCTAAGTTGTTTCGCACCTGGTTATTTCAACAAAATATACTGGATCTGTTTATGGGCCGATAGTTTAAATTCAATTATATAATATTCTCAAAATGTCAAAATTACAGATGATAGAGGTGGAAAGCACATTAGTGCTTCCACATTAGGGGTACGGAGGTGGATGTGACTGCAGAGGTAGCATAAGGGAGAACTTTTTTTTTTTAATGGAATAGTTTTGTATTTTGGATGCCCTTAATTGTATGTAATAAATGTCATAGAACTATACACACGTATTGTGCCAGCATCAAATTCCTGGTTATAATTATGTAATATGTCACCATTGGGAGAACTGGGTAAAGAGTACATTGGCCCTCTCTGTACTGTCTTTGCATCTTTCTGTAAATCTTCAATTATTTTATAATAAAATAAGTCTAAAAAGTTATAAATCTGGAACTGAGGAAATCACTATAGAACAGTTTCCCAGGCCTACTGAGCTCTTTATGAATCATTTATCAAGATAAGCCCCTTCTGGCTTGTGGACAATGGTAGAATTCTCTGTTCCCAGGGACGTGTCAGCTCAGAGAATATTTCCAAAATTCTTTCAAAATGTGCTTTCCCCAGTGAACATTTTCTCTGATAAATGACTGCAAGTCCATTGGGGAAGACTGGAAGGAAGATGTACTTATGGAGTTCTCTCAGGATTCTTTCAAAATAAAACCCAGCCTCAGCTTCTTTGAAGAAATTCTGTATCTATGAATTGACTCAGGGCTGGGAATTACATCAGGGCCATTTAAGGAAATTCAAATTAGTCTCCAGAATTTGAGGGCTCCCTCCTCCCCCCTCTCCCCAACTCCAGTTAAGTTAATCAAAGAAGATCTTGGTGAGACTTAGTCCTAGGCCTCATACCACTGGTTGGCCAAAGATTCATGAAGTTGATGTTCTGATTACAAATGCAAGTAGTTGGCTGTTAGAGAAATCAAGACAGCATTGCTTTAAAAATTTTGTGTTACTGCTTTGTTTCTGCCACTCCAGGAATCCATCAATCGATTCCAAATAGAGAATCTACTTCAGTGGTAGCATTTCTTCTATAACAATAGAACTGTTTTAAGGAACTGTAAGGCTGATATTCTACTCATCAGTGTATTTCTCAGTGGTTTGGAAAATACAGTGTTCTCTGTATTCTCTCAGGGACATAGGTAGGAGGTGAATGTTGTATCACATATAATTCATTAGCTCCAGCATTTCAGTTCTCTAAGTGTTTGGATATCTTCCTCTGTATTTTATCATGGAATCAACTTCCAATAAAATAAACCACTAATAACTTCCAGATTAAGCCAAGAAATGAATCAGCAGTTGAAACCACTCCTAGCTTTTCAAACTAGTAGATTGATTCAGAAATTTCTGGCAAGTGTTCCACATTAATAAATTTGGCCTAATATACTATTATTTTCTTCTCCATCTAGCAATCTAAAAATATCCACACATAACTTCTAGGTTCCTGGCCGGAATGTATGAGCCAAATCTTGCAATTATGTTGGTGTATAAACCATTTTATACAAGTTTTGGCTTTGCAGTTTCTCTCTTGGAACATCTTGAGTGTGATGTATATTGTAGATCTGGTGGCAATAAAAGAAGATAAGAAAGGAGTATGAGGGGAATTTTCATTCTCATCAATGCTATTTCCTCATGTGGATTCATTATATTTGTTTGAAAAAAGGCTAGAAAGCCTTATCATATTTTGCCAGAGGTTTTTGGAGAGGTTTTAGAATCATGTTCCTGTCACTCAAATCCTATCAAATGACCTGTTTCCAAATTTCACTATCCCACTTTCACTTAATAGGTGTCCTAATTTTTAACATATTTGAAAAGGCTACATGTTCAATCTACACTTATTATGGATTGAATTGTGCAACTCAAAAAATATATGTTGAAGCCATAACTCTCAGTACTTCAGAATATTCCCTTATTTGGAAATAGGTATACTTTACAGAGAGAATAAAGTTAAAATGAGCTTATTAGGGTGGGCCCTAATTTAATGTGATGACAGGTGTCCTTATAAAAAGGGGGAAATTTGGACACAGAGACAGGCATGCAACAGAGGGAAGGCATTGTGAAGACACACAGGGAGAATTCAGTCATGTGACTGGAATGATGCATCTACAGGCCAAGGAACGCCAAGGATTGCTATCAAATGATAGAAACCAGAAGAGGCAAGGAAGGATTCTGCTCCAGAGCTGTCAGAGAGAACATGACTCTCCTGACACGTTAATTTTGTACTTCTAGCCTCCAGAACTGGGATACAGTAAACTTCAGTTGTCTTAAGCTACCGTTTTTTAGGACTTTGTTAGGGCAACCCTAGGAAACTAACGCAGTGCCATAATTCACCAAACTGAAGGGTTAGGTTTTAGTTTTGAATTTATACCTGTGTGAACCTTGCCGTTAACGATAAATGATTACTTTATTGAAAAAGAAAATCCTGGTGTTCTCACCAGGCTTTGAGGTGAGAATTTAAATCTTGAGCTGGTCACCATCTTTGTAGCATAGTAGAAACTGCCAGCCCTCCCTCCCTCCCTCAACCCTACTGCCCTGTAAGAACATTGTCATGATCATCCGTCCTAATACCACTACATCTCTTAAAGCTTAGCTCTCAATAGGCAATTCATTTCAGGCAACCTTAGGTAATATTTAAACTAAGTATTTTGCCACTGCGTGCCATGGATTATTAGTGTCTTGCCTTTTTGTGTTAATTGACTCCTCACTGACTTAATCTCAACCTTGTGAAATCACTAATCCTAAATATCCCTGAGAGTGTCTTTTTTTGCAAGCACCTTTGTAACCAATTACTGTAATGCTTATAATTCTTTAGTTTCAGGCAATAATACGCATGCTAATTTATGAAGAAAGGGTCATATTAAATAATTTTCAGAATCTCCCAAATAGGCAAAGTTTAAGTACTGCATAGCTCGGAATATGCATATATATATATATGTATTTGTTTTCTAGTTATAAATAACAATGAGATACACTATAATACTCTTCTAAATATTTCTTCTAAAGATTCTTCTGGAAATTCCATTGATGCACCACCACATTACTCAATATCTGAGATTCTAGGGAGGCTAGGAAAGATAACAGAAAAAGTAGCCTAGCGTAGTGGTTTAGAGCATGGACTCTGGAGCAGGACTAGCTAAATTCAAATCTTGCTTTCACCATTCATTAACCCTGTGACCTTGGCCTTGTTAGGATATCAGCTGTGCTTCAGTTCCCTCCATCTACAAAAAAGTAATAGTGCCTATCCTCTAATGTTGTCATGAAGATTAAATGAATGAGTATTAAAAACATCTGATACTCATCAAGCATTAGCTAAAAGCTTGTGAAATAGGAGATGAATAATAGGGATTGAACACTATAACGTCTGCCTGATTTGTTCCAGATAAAACTACTCCAACCATGCTAGAAAGATAAATCAATTTATTGTGAACATTTTAAATTTTCTGCTTTCCGGTCTCATGTGTGTGTTCCATCTTCTACACATCTAGAATCCTGGCAGCAAGTAAGTTTGAGAAATACGGTTTTTAGATTTAGAGTATCCATATTGAAAATGCACAGGTCATTTCATACTGTGCATGGTACCCAGCGACAGCCTCTTCCCACCCAGACATCACTGTGTTTGGATAACAGAGAGCATGTGATACAAAACCCCATAACTGCCTAAATCTCTTGGAGAAGAATTTCTAAAACATATTACATAGTAAAAATATTACAAGATCAGAATTTAGGAAAATTCACTCAAACATCTTTGTAAATCAGAAATTCATTCCCAGCTGCATAAGTGACATCCCCAAGATCAAATTCCAACTCTCTGCTAAATGCAGCAAGCAGCAGCTCCAGGAACTTGTTTATAGTGACTCCCCTTGGCACATAAATTTCCTTGGCCATATTGCTGTTTCACAAAGACCATGTTTGGGGAAAAGTAAATTTTGAAAACATTGTTTTTTACGTAAAGTTCAGTCTGGCTAGCCTATGGTGAGCTCGTACTGTTGGTACAGAATGATTATTGATCTAGCTAAAACTTTTTGCTCTGGTTTCTCATGCTTTCTGCTATGTGTGATAATATACACTAAAGTTGTCAGAATGTTTCCAGTGCTGAGTTTTTCAATTATTGCTGTCTTTATCTTGTGGCCTGTGACCAGGAACAGTCAACCTGCTCTTAGCACACCTTCAATCCAATATGACTATGCCCCTATTAAGCTAAAACCCAAAACACTAAGAACACCAAATGCTGGTGAGAGTGGAGCAATAAGAGCTCATTCATTGCTGGTGGAAAGATAGAATTAAATATCCACTCTGGAAGACAGTTTGGCAGTTTCTCACAAAGCTAAACATAGCCTTGCCTATAATCCAGCAGTTGCAGTCCTAGGCACTTGCTGAAATGAGTTGAAAACTTATGTACCCGTGAGAACCTGCACACAAATGTTTGTATTATAGTTTATTCATAATCTCCAAAACATGGAAACAACCAAGATATCCTTCAATAGGTGAATGGAAAAACAAACCGTGGTACATCCATACAATGAAATATTATTCAGCACTAAAAGAAATGATCTCTCAAGCTGTGAAAAGACACAGAGGAACTTTAAATGCAGATTGCTAAATGAAAGAAGTCAGTCTGAAAAGCCTGCATACTGTATGATTTCAACTACAGGACATTCTAGAAAAGGCATTACTACCAAGTTAGTAAAAAGATCAGTGGTTGCCAGGGGTTGGGAGGAAGAAGGGAGGAAAGAATAGGTTGAGCACAGGGAAATTTGAAGGCAGTAAAATTATTCTGTATGATCCTGTAGTTGTGAATATATGACAGTATGCATTTGACAAAACCCATAGTGGATTCTAAAATAAACTATAGGTTTTTAATAATGTATCAATATTGGTTCATTAACTGTAACAAAAGTACACATCAGTGTAAAAGACTAATATTAGAGGATTTTGATGGGGCAAGGAGAAGGGAATATATTAGAACTCTCTGTACTTTCTGCTCAGTTTTTCTGTAAATCTTTAGCCACTCTAAAAAGAAAGTCTATTAATTAAAAAAAAAAAAATACACAGTGCCTATACAAATGATCATGCTACAAAAAGAACTGTGTTTATTCATTTAACCTCAACTACAATGTTTATTTAAATAAACCTATTGGTCAGTAACAGGATAATAACTAGATTTCTATAGAATGTCTGCAATGTCAGTAATCTTTTTTGAGAATATTACTTGACAAAAGTTAAAATTAAATATGTGCTAATTTTCATAAGAAACATTTTTTAAATCAGTGAGTTGAGGTTATAGTTCAACTGAAGAACAAATGAATCATTACTGCATCACAATAACATTCACAATAATGTACAGTTTTTATAAAATATTTTCACAAATACATTCTCACTTAATCCTGACAGTAATCCATTTGAAGTTGATTCTGTTTTATCTGAAGTTGTTGCTGTTTTCTGTATTTGAAAAATGGATCAACTTTCATTCTGAAAGATTCTTGGACAAATGGTGGTACACCCCAATCATGATTGTGATCTGTATTTCCTAAGCCCAGGACAAGTGAACCTGCCTTCTCACACTGCTTCCAGCTTCATTAATAGGAAGTTCAAGAGCAGAGCTAGTGTCTTCAGTGAACTTGGGAAAGGAGAGGAGTACATAATATTATTGTTTGAACAGCTTATTATTACACAAGTGAATTGCAGTGCTTGCTAACTAATGTGTACTTAGCAATATGTGCCATTTGTTTTGAAAGTCTCAGAATACCTCACAGAATCTTTAAACTTTCTGCAAGCTCCATATACATAAATATGTATCAGTTTTTTTTTTAAAATGGCTTCAAAACAGCATGAGCTTCTGTATTATTGCCTCTGGAAGTATTTACAATCTAAAACACAACTGGTTTAATTATATGTTGACTGCTGAAACCATTACATACACAAGTATCATCCTAAATATTTAAACAATTTCTTTCCAAATTTTAAATAAGCAAACAAAAAGAAAAACAGGGAGATTCATTGAAATCTCAAGATTAAAAAATGTTCTCAGTGTAGGGTTGCCAGATAAAATACAGGGTACCAGCTAAATTCGAATTTAAGATAAATAATGGATTGTTTTTTAGTGTAAGTATTAAGTATTTAGTATAAGTATTATGGAGATATTTATACTAAAACATCCATTCTGTATCTGATTTTCAAATTTAACTGTGTATTGTCTATTTTTATTTCCTAAATATAGCAACCCTATCTCAGAGAAAAATCCTCTTTATATCTATGAATTTTTTACTAAGTCCTGCTGTTAAAAATCAGTGACTAAAAAGATTAAACAAGAATGTGTGGAAAGTAAGTGTCAGGAGTTAAGAATGAGACTGAGAGCCTTTAAGGAATTGGCTCACACAATTAAGGAAGCTAACAGTGCAAAATCTACAGGGCAAGCCAGCCGGCTGGAAATTCATGTAGGAGATAATGTTGTGGTCTTGTTAGGACAGGCCAAAGGGCTGAAAGCTCAGGCAGGGTTTCAGTGTTGCACCCTTGATGCAGAATTTCTCCTTCTTCAGGAAACTTCAGTCTTTTGCTCTTAAGGCCTTGCTCGAAATGATTGAATGAGGCCCGTTCACATTATGGGGCATAATTTGCTTTACTTAAAGTTACAGATTATAAATGTTAATCACATCTTAAAAATACCTTCACAGCAACATCTAGACTAGCGTTTGACTGAGCAACTGGGCACCAAAGCTTAAAATTAAGAAAATTAATCAACACACTAATCTAGGCACTACTGTAATGGATTTTGAAGACACAATTAAGATCCTAAATCAGCTGATCCTAAGATAGGGTGAATATTGGGGTAAGCCTGACATAATTACATGAGGCCGTTAAATCTGGGTTAAGTGGTCAAAAAAGGAAGTAAGATATGTTTAAATCACAAATGGCATTTGAGCCATGAGAAATTTTCCATTGCTGGCTTTGAAGAAGAATGAGACCCATGAAGAGGGCAGGTGGCCTGGCCCCTAGGCCCCTAGGAACCAAATGCTCCAGCTGACAGCAAGAAAATGGAGAACAGTTCTACAACCATAGGGCAATGAATTCTGCCAACAATCTGAATGAGCTCTCAAGCAGAATCTTCCTCCAAGCCTCCAGATGAGAACAGCCTGTCTGACTCTTCAGTGCTGCAACATAAAAACCCTATCTTGTGATAACCTGAGCAAAGAACCCAGTCATGCCTTGCTGGACTCTGACCTAGAGAATTATAAGCTGATAAATAGGTGTTACTTTAAGCTACTGTCTGTGGTAATTTTTTAGGCAGCAGCGAACTGATACACACTATTTATATTTTATTATAAATAGATTATCTTGAATCCTCTATATTCATGGAAATTGAATATGTTAAATATATATTATACATTATGCAGTGTAAATATAATATATGTTTACACATGCGTGTGTATATATATCCCTATTTTTTTGAAAATTTAACATACACATTTTTCTTTAACTTGTCTTAATTATCTTCCTAATATAAACTGGATATATTGCCTTCTTAGCTCAGGGAACTCTATGCATTATATGGTAGTTAACAGTGCAGCATGTGGAGCCAGACTGCCTGATTCAAATCCCAGCTTTGACACTTCCATGTTGTGCAACTTTAGGCAAATTAATTTTTCTAGTGTCAGTTTTCTCTTCTGAAACATAGGGACAATAAGGCTGCTGTGAGAATTCAGCAAGACCTGTGAAAACACCTGGAACAATTCATACATAGCACATAGCTCTCGAAAATGTTAGCAAGTAGTGCTATTCCTCTTAAATTTTTAAATTGTACAACTAATACAAATGCATTCTCTTGTAATAAAAGGAATACTGACACATATAAAGATAAAGAGTGAAAGTACTGTTTGTACAAATAATATACAAATGCATTCTCTTGTAATAAAAGGAATACTGACACATATAAGGATAAAGAGTGAAAGTACTGTCCTCACTCTACCCACAATAATGTTCTCTTACCTGCATCAGTAACTTACTCTGAATTTTTATAGTTTACTATGTTACCTCATGTAACAAGTCCTTCTTCATATTCATTTGCTATTCTTGCATATTTTCCTGTGTAAAGATATTAGTTGATATTTTTCAGTATGTAGTTAGCTTGTCAAACCCATCAAACATCCCATTGAAAGTTTTTTTTAATTCATTGATTTATTAGATTAATTTGGGGAGAAGAGTCATTTTCATATAGTGATACTTTTTCATGGATTTGAATTTCTACACAGAAGTATTATATTGAGCAGACCCTCAAGGGAAAGAAAAAATGTGAGCAAATAAATTAATAAATGATCTAATAGTTGACATTTTCAAATTCCCTCCACCTAAAACTGGCAGATAATTCATTATGACATTTGTGCTGATCTGTTTTAGTTACTAAGGAATCTATGTGATCTATATGTGTTCAAATTAATACCTTGAGTTACACTGGTAAAGCATTGGGAAACTAGTGTTAGAAATCTATGTCATGTTTACTACCATAGAATTTGTTTCTAATTAGAAAAAAAAAAATTGTGGAAACAATTTTTTAATTTATTTGTAGCTTTTATTTTTTTTTAGAGCAAATTTAGGTTCACAGCAAAATTAAGAGTACTTCCTATATACTCCCAGCCCTCACACATTGTCAGCATTGTCCACCAAGTGGTACATTTGTTAGAATCAGTGAAACTGTACTGATAGATCATTATCATCCAAAGTCCATAGTTTACATTAGGGCTCATTCTTGGTGTTGTCCATTCATTCCGTGACTTTGACAAATGTGTAATGATGGGCCTCCATCATTATAGTATCATACAGTGCATACAGAGCAGTTTCACTGCCCCAGATAGACTCTGTGCTCAGCCTGTTTATCCCACTGCCTCCCCAACTCCTGGTGACCACTGAGATCTTTTTGCTGTCTCAGTACTTTTGCCTTTCTTAGAATGTTATATAGTTGGATCATACAGTATGTACACTTTTCAGATTGGCTTCTTTCACTTAGTAATATGCATTTAAGGACCCTACATGTCTTTTCATGGCTTGATAGCTCATTTCTTCTTATCGCTGAATAATATCCCATAGTATAGACGTACCACAGTTTATGTTTTCATTCACCTCCCAAAGGACATTGTGGTTGCTTCCAAGTTTTGGCAATTATGAATAAATATGCTATAAACATTTGTGTGCAGGTTTTTGTGTGCGTGTAAGTTTTTATCTCCTTTGGGCAAATACCAAGAAGTGTGATTGCTGGCTCATATGATGAAAGTATATTTAATTTTGCAAACTGTCAAACTGTCTTCCACAATATCTGTATCATTTTACATTCTCATCAGCAATGAATAAAAAAGAGTTCCTGTTGCTCCACACCTTTATCAGCATTTAGTATTATCAGTGCTATGGATTTTTGTCATTTAAATAGCCGTGTAATGTTATTGTGTTCTACTTGTTGTCCTTATTTTTTATTCCTAATTTTTATCTTCCATTCTTTTTTCTGCTTTTTTAGATTATAATTGAGCACTGCATACGATTCCATTTTCTTTCCTTTCTTAGAAAATCAGCTATACTTCTTTTTTACTTTATTTGTGGTTGCCCTAGAGTTTGCAACATACATTTATAGCTAATCCAAGTTTACTTTCAAATCACGCCCCCATACCTCACAGATGGTGGGGGTACCTTATAATAACAACATAATCCTAATTTTTCTCCCCATCCCTTGTCTTATTGCTGTAATTCACTTCATTATATAAGCATATATATGTGCGTGTATATATATATATATATATATACACACACACTATATACATAAGCATACGTAATCAAATATATTGTTACTATTATTATTTTAAACAAACTGTTATCTGTTAGACCAATTACAAGTTTTAAAACAATATCATTTTCTTTCTATTTAAAGTATTTCTTTTAACATTTCTTGCAAAGCAGGTCTACTACCAACAAATTCCACCAATTTTTCTTTCTCTGGGAAAGTTTTTATTTCTCCCTCACTTTTGAAGGATAGTTTCTTAGGTACAGAATTCTGGTTTGGTGGGGGGTTTTTTTGTTTGTTTTCCTTTCAATACTTTCAACATTTCAGTCCACTCTCTTTTCCTTGCATAGTTTCTCGAGTAGAAGTATGTAATTCTTATATTTGTTCCTCTATAGGCAATGCATTTTTCCCCCTTTGGCTTATTTCAGACTTTTTTCTTTATCTTTAATTTTCTGTAGTTTGAAAATTATGTGCCTCTGTGTAGGATTTTTGGTATTTATTCTACTTTGTACTCTCAGAGCTTCCTGGATCTTTGGTTTGGTGCCTAACATTAATTTGAGGAACTTATCAGTTATTAATATTTCTAATATTTCTTCTGCTTTTTTTTCTCCTTTTGATATTCCCATTATATTAATGTTACACATTTTGTAGTTGTCTCATAGTTCTTGGATATTCTGTTCTTTTTTTTCAGTCTTTTTTCTGTTTGCTTTTCAGGTTTGGATGTTTCTGTTGAAATATCCTCAAGCTTAGAGAGTCTTTCCTCAGCTGTGTCCAATGTACTAATAAGATCATCAAAGTAATTATTCATTTCTGTTGCAGTGTTTTTGATTTCTAGTATTTCTTTTTGATTCTTTCTTAGCATTTACATCTCTCTGCCTACATTGCCCATCTGCTTTTGCATGCTATTTTATCCATTAACACCCTTACCATATTAAACAGTTATTTTAAATTCCCAGTCTGATAATTCAACATTGCTACCATTTCTTGTTCTGATGCTTGCTCTGCCTCTTAAATTGTATTTTTTTTAATCTTTTGGTATGGCTTGCATTTTTTTCTTGATAACTGAACATGATGAACTGGGCAAAAGGGACTGCTATAAATAGTTCTTTAATAATGTGCAGGTAAGGTGCGGGGAGAGTGGAAGTGTTCTATGGTCCAATGATTAGGTATCAGCCTATGCCTCTGGACTGTGAGCTTCACAAGAATTTCTGGATTTTTTCTCAATCTTTAAATGGGAGAAGCTGGCTCACATGGGCTGGAGTTGTGTTATTTCCCTTCCCTATGTCAGTTAGGCTCTAACAATACAGCAGGTTAGGTTCTGGTTACTAGTTTCACCTGAGCGCAGGCCTTGTTAAGAAGAACAGAGTGCCCTGGCGTATTTCAAAATGGTTCCTTTTCCCTTCTTGCAGGAAGCAGGAGGGGATTTTTCTCCAATATTTACTGTGGGAACCTGACCAAGCTCCTGGAAGCAAATCTCCCATTATTGTGGGGTACCCCCTCCACTGCCGACTGGTTCTTCATGAAGTTTTTAACTCTCAGAGTTGTCCACACTGAGCATTCAGCAGTTTGTTGACTACATTTTCAGTTTTCCTATCCTGGCACCGGTTCCTGTGGCAGTTTCACTCTTGAGTCTCTGCTCTGGTAAGTCGTGACTCCCCATGTTCACCACTCTGTCTCTAATATTGGGGTCAGTGTTTTGCTCTGCATCCTCTCTTATTGATCCAAGAAGAGTTTTTTTTTTTTTTTTTTTTTTCCAGTCTCTCTGGTTTTTTACTTGTTAGTTTGAAGTGCTAGCTTCCAGGCTCCTTACATCTGTAACTGAAAAACAGAAATCCTCAATATTTTTTTTAAATTTACTTTTAGAATGTTTGAACTTTAATATGTTGATTAACAGCACAACCAATAAATACAGTGGATAACTTATAAAATGTTCTAAAGGACTTCCATTTGAATTTAAATGAATGTGATTGCATAATGCGCCTGTTAATTGGAAAGAGCTTAAGAAAAAATTATAAATTTGGAATCCTTTAAGTTTACAATTTCCTGGTTAGGAACCTTTCCAGTGTTTGAAGAATATATGGTCTCTTATCTAAAAAAGTCACTCCTTTGACATGTGTTTCTTTTCCCTCACCACGTTGATATATATCACAACAAAGCATTGAGGTAAGTCATGTGTGAAACAAATACTATTAGCACTCTTAGAATTTAATTATGAAAGTTAAATGTAACACACATGTCTGGTATCAGTGCTAATAAGTGGTACTTTTAACTTTGACAAGTTGATAGGCTTCTTAGTAACAATTTCAGTCAATTGATGGGATAATGGTACACCTGATACCTCAACTTTCTATAATACACAGAATGACTGGACTGTAGATAATTCCACATAGGAGTTAATCTATGCAAAATGTCCAGTACATAGTAAAAACGCAGTAAGAATGAACCAGTATTATTTGAAAATATTAGCAGTCCCTGAGAAGTGTGATCCTAACTTGGAGACTAAAATGTTGAAAGTGTCTTTATTCTGAATAAGAAAAAAAATGTTGTTTAAAGGTATATTTATAGATAGTAAACCACTGATCGATATCACCAGAACAATCCAAATTTCATTCAATTCTTTTTGACTGCTTAATTCTTGTGCCTGCTTTTTTTTTAAAAAAACGGCTTTTATAAAGTAATGTAAAATAATAAATTTTGATGATAAATTAGACTTTTACAAATTTTGGTTAAGTAATAATACCAGTTAAAAATATGTTCATATATTATAGCACAGAAATTTGAAGCCTCAATTGACTTTGCTACTTTGTGTTGGATTAGCCTCCAAACAGTATTTAGGGGAAAGACTGTGTCTGGCAATTGTACTTGTCAAACACCTATAAGTAGGTAGTGGGGCTTTATAATTAGGAAGGGGAGCAGGTCAAACCTTTCTGTCACCCTAAGGGATGGGCACATGTTATACAGTAAAATAATATTTGGTAAATAAAAAGAATAAATAAATAAAGCTCCAACCCAGTTGATAAAGCTTGTGGATCTGTACACATCTATCAATATAGGCTATCAGATCTTCATTTACATTTCAAGATAGGGCCAAGTAGAGAAAATAGAAAAGTTAATAATTTTTTTCTTTTGTTTTTAATGTGACATTTTATCTTCCAATCTCTCTCAGACTTTAGCTATACTGTGTCCCCTGAAATCAGTGATTTTCATAGTCCATTAAAACTTTCTTGGAACATATAAATCTTTCTCATTTAAATAAGATTAATGGAGAACCCAATTATTAAAACACACACACACACACACACACACACACACATTTTTCCTAGCAACATAATATACCGAATATGAAAAAAACTAAGCACAATTTCCCCTACATTATCCCTTGCTATGTTTTTTTCAGTTTAACCCTCAGCAAATGGATTTTCATAGAGGAATTAAACACTCATATTGGTACTTTCAAACTTTTGTCCATAGACAGGATTTTGTATCAGACACAAAACATTAGATGTGTGAAATAAGATAACATGGTACATAAATGCTCTGAGTAAAGTAAGTCATCTGGGAATAGAGTGATTTGCAATCTATTATAAATGTAGCCCAAAATACAAAAGGAGTTTAACTATCTCAAATTTATTGCAAAATCATAGAAATTTGTACACTCATTTTGATATTTAAGTTCAGCCACTTCTTAGTAAATGAGGTAAGATCTAAACATAGTAAACTGTTTTTATCCTTTGCTTTTTAATTGCAGTATAACCCCGCAAATTAAAATGAATAAATTTTAAGCATATAGATCACTGTATTTTTAAAACTAAGCATTCCTGTATAAATATCAAATATATCAAGATCTAGAATATTACCAGCCTCCAACATATTCCCTTATGACTTTACTTAGTTACTAGCCCTTCCAAAAGTGTAATCACTCTACTAATATCTACTACCGTAAAAAGGCCCTGCATGTTCTCAAACATAATCGGTGTTCACTATTCTTTCTATGGATTTCATTTTTACTAAACACTGTGAGGTTCATCTGTGTTGTTGTACATAGTTATAGCTTGTTCCTATTAATGTATAATATTCCATTTTAGTAGTAATTCTGAAGTTTTTCATCCTACTTTACCTGTTTTACTGTTGTGATAATTTTGGTAATTTCTAGTTTGGGGATGCTACGAATAGTGCTTCCTTAAATATTCTTGCACTTTGGTAACATATACAGATTTCTGTGAAGTGTATACATAAATTTCTAAAATATATCTAAGAATTTAATTGATTCATAAGTATACATATGTTCAGATTTGGTAGATACTGCTAAACAGTTCAAAGTGTTTGTAACAATTTACACTTTCACTAGAAGTGTGTGAGAGTTCCTGTTACTCTATAGCCCTACTAACACTTGGCATTGCTGTTTTTTATTTAGTTGTAACCATTCTAATTCTTTTATAATGATATTTTATTATAGTTTTATCTGTGTTTTGCTAATAACTAAGTATGTTAGGCATATTTTTATAAGCTTACTTTTGGATAACATCTTGTTAAAGTGCCTGTTCAATTGATTTGCTCATTTTTATTTTAAATGTAGTTGTTTATCTCTTCATTATTGATTTGTACTTATTTTTTATGTATTTCTATGAATCTTTAATTGGTTATGTGTGTTGCAAACATCTCACTCTAATCTGTGGAGTGCCATTTACACATTCTTTCAAAATTGTTTTTTAATGAATTAAGAATTTCTTAATTTTAATAAAGTTCAATTTATCATTCTTTTCTTTCATAGTAAATATTGTGTAATGTTGAGGAAATAGTATGCTATTTAAATGTCACTCTTCTATGCAGTGTTGCAGAAAATTTATTGTTTCATCTTTCAGATTATTTATGATCCATTTAGAATTGATTTTGTATGTGGTGTGAACTAGAAGTCGTAATTTTTTTTCCATATGGGACAATTATTCTGATAGTTTATTAAGAAGGCCATCATTTTCTCTTGTATTGAAACTATTTGTTAATGTAATTCAAGTGATTTGGCATTCTGAAGTTCTAGCAATTCTATTTTTTTAAGTCCATGTGATTCAGATTAAGAGGCTGATCAGAGAGTCTAACTCAACCACACTCATCTTTTCTATTTTTCTTATAATTTAATCAGTCTTCTATACCTGGCTTATGTTTGGTCTTTCTATTTTTTTTTCATCGAGTTTTATTTGCTGGCATGCTTGGTATTATCTTGGATACTTTAAGTGAAAAGTTGTGAAGTCTCTGGATAATATTATCATCCTCCAAAAAAGACTATCTTTTTCTCTACTGAGAGCACACAAACAAATCACCTTACTACAGCAATGACTGTGAATGCTTGAAGCTTTAAAGTTGTGAAGGTTCATCTATTTCTTACATGTCCTTTCTTTTAGGGCATAACCCTTTAGAACTATGAACTATAAACCTGGAGTGATTGCAGGGTCTGACTTCCTTTTTAGGACTTCAACTATATCAGTGTTTGCCTTAGAACTCTGAGACTGCCAGGACCTTGGTAGAGTTTTGTTGTTTTTCTCAGTAGCCGTTTTTCTTTGTTGCTTTTGACCTTTTACTCTAGGCATGTCCAACTTAGGAATTGGTAAATGCCTTTTGAGGGATTGTATATAGAAGGCCTGGATTGACTTCCATCCTTCCATTTTTCTGCCGTTCTGTCCTCTTAATTCCTGGTTGCTCTGGCATCCATGAACTTCACTATCTGTTGTACCAGCTCAGTGGAAACAACACAAGTTCCTTCCTGATCATACTCTCTGATCAGGCTCTACAACTAAAGATAAGGATAGCAAATAATAGCTTTTCAGGGAGAAGGCTACTCTGAATTCAATCTTGGTGAACCTCTATAGATAGGGTCTTTACTATCAAGTCCTGGTACCTTAGTTGCTTTCTGATGCTATCAATCAGTAATTTTTTTATTTGTTATTTTCATAATTTATAAGGCTCTTAGCTGTTTTTATTGACTGAATATGATGGGGTTGCTCATTATAGGTAAGAATGAAACTCAAGGTTAATTTACACCAAGTTATATGGATGGCAATAAAGAAGTAAAAAAATATATATGAAATGCAAGTCTTTTGATTTTGTCCAACACTCTTAAATGGTAGATTTATAGAAATTTCCAAGTGGCAGATTTTCAACAACTCATCAAGTTCCCCTGATGTGGTGCCATATCACATTTTCTCCCAATGAGTGACACTGGTTCCATTTACAAAAAGCTCTGAAACTCATCCTTTGAGGGTCAAGAGGGGACTCTTTCTTGAACTCCTTGTATCTTTTTCTGTACAGTTGTCTCTCATTCCTCATTATTCCTCTCTGTTAACATTAATTAATTTATATATTAAACTTTCCCTTTCAAATTACTCTATGATTTCTCTCTCCTCATTGTACCGTGACTGATACAAGTACATAAATAAGGGTTTTGAAGAAGATCCAGACATAAGTAGCAAAGATATAGCTACTCTAAATATAGTTTGTGTCCTTGGGTCTGAAAAGACTGGTATACAGAAAAGAGAACAAAATATAGGTCAAATATAAATTCAGAATAGGAATATCAATAATGTAGTCCTGATTCTAAGCCAATGAGATGCATGCCTACTTACACTCAGAGTTTTTGTAACTCAGAACTGCTTAGAATTCAGCAAAGGGTGCCACCATAGCTAGAGTTATATAACCTAATCTATACAAGTCAATTGACTGCAGAGTCAAGAAGTTGAGTAGACAAAACCAACAGAGTAAAAAAAATCAGTGGGATAAAACTTCTGGTGGATATTCTGGAGACCTGTTATTATTATGATGATTAAAAACCCTAGATTTAGAGAAAGATAGTCAGAATTTGAATTCTGGAATTGCTTCTAATTAATCATGGAAATTTGTCAATTTTTAAAGTCACCTGGCCCGAAGTTTCTTGAAATGAAACTAAGGGAAAAAAGTCTTTAGTCATAGGTATGTAGGATGTGTGCAGTGGAAGAGAAACAGGTAGAGGGATAACAAGAGCCACAGTGGTGGGTTTCAGCCTTATTGTCATCATTATCAACAGCAGCAGCAACATCAGAATCCTCAAATTAATGATAAAAAAGTAGTGAAAACAGAACAAAAACTATTTCTCAAGGAACTCTCTGCCCAAGGAGTACATAATCTCTTGATCTTCCAAGTTTTTTGGAGCCTGAAAAGTCTGAGGGCATGAGGAGAGTCTTTAACTAGGGATCTCGCTTGGGAGATGGACAGGAGAAGGCTTTAAGAAATATTGTTGCTATAATCTATATTTCTCCCAGTATAGTGACTAGAATAGCAAGCACAACTTTTTAAAAAGATTTTTGTTAAAATTTTGTTGTCATTATAGAAATATGCTTCTCAAGTAGGACATTAATCAAACATTGAACTATTTAAATCATGACTTGTAAGTATCCCAGAGGCCCATACCTTTAACAATATCTATATCTCCTTTTGTTAATACCATGCTCAAAGCATTTTGGTAATTGTATTCAGCATGTCACTTACTCAAAAGGAGAAAATGTGTTTGACAGGCACATAGACAGCTCAGTTCTTTATTTACTTTGGAATAAGTGTACTTTAACATGTTGACATTGTGGGTTACATATTGTTGTGTTAAATATTTTGTGAATATGTTTTCAGTCACTCTGATACAGAAGAAATTAAGATCCTAACTCATCTGGACGTAGAACCAAACTCATGGCAATGCTGAATTCACCAAGGTTAATATGACCTTAGGATTTAATAATTTGGTAACCACTCAGGCTTCCCAATCACTTTTTCATTGGAAACATTGTCAGTATAGGCTAACCAAGGTAAAACTGGACACACTGATAAAAATTTTTTCAGTCCAATTTATTATGCTCTCCTTATAAGATACCTCAAGCCACAGATATTAAAAATAGCCACTCCAACAAGTAAGAGAGCTAAAATAATATAGAAATAAATATGAGGAGGTAAATTCAGTGACTTATAAATAGTAAAATGTCATATGAATTCATGTAATATTCAGAAGAAAAATATAAAATATAACCTTGTTCATATTTATAAAACACATATCTAGCCAATATGATGAATAATCTTCTTATAACTGTGTTATATATATTGTATGCACAGTACAGATTTAACTGTTAATTAAAATTGTATTATCGTTGCTGGGAGTTAAAATTTCATACATTTTAATATTAAGCTGGAAAAGAATGCTTAGAGGATTATGACTTTTTTCTTTCATTTATAATATTGTTGTTTTCTATTAATGAGAGATAATTACGTGGTAAATAAATAGCTCTACTCGGGAACTACTTTTTTTCACATTTTTATAGAGTTTACCATCATCACTGCTTGTACAGCAGACAATGATTTGAGTCTTTGAAGATCCCCAAACTGTATTCATTAAGGTGATTAATTATTGTAGAATCTAAGAATTTAATAACATTAAACAACATGTAATTTTTTATATAATTGTGCAAAGTTTAGTTTTTTTGGGTTTTTTGGGGTTTTTTGTGGTACGCGGGCCTCTCACTGTTGTGGTCGCTCTCGTTGCGGAGCACAGGCTCCGGACGGGCAGGCTCAGCGGCCATGGCTCACGGGCCCAGCTGCTCCGCGGCATGTGGGATCTTCCCGGACCGGGGCACGAACCTGTGTCCCCAGCGCAGGCGGACTCTCAACCACTGCGCCACCAGGGAAGCCCCAAAGTTTAGTTTTAAAACGTGAAAATTTGGTACAAGTAATTAAAGAGAAAAAACAAACATAAAGATTTCACTTTCTCCATTAAAAGTAAATTAAGACATTAGCAAACGATTATCTATACTACCCTCCTACACAGCTCAATCCAGCTGCACCTGTGAGTCAGAGTATCTTCACTTGCTTTGAATTAGCAGTTTTTGTGAATATCTCAGAGGTTGCAAATTAAAGAGCACTTTGACTAGCAAATTCTGTACTGTTTAGAAAGGAAATGTCCTAGGGAGAACTCCAAATAGTGATTAAGAATCCCAGTAGTGGGCTTCCCTGGTGGCGCAGTGGTTGAGAGGCCGCCTGCTGATGCAGGGCACACGGGTTTGTGCCCCGGTCCGGGAAGATCCCACATGCCGCGGAGCGACTGGGCCCGTGAGCCATGGCCGCTGAGCCTGCGCGTCCAGAGCCTGTGCTCCGCAGCGGGAGAGGCCGCAACGGTGAGAGGCCCACGTACCGCAAAAAAAAAAAAAAAAAAAAAATCCCAGCAGTAATGAAAGGTAATGACAGGGCACGTATGAGGAAATTTTTTTAAAAAGTGACAACTACTAAAGTCTCAGACTTGGATGACATAAAATTAAGATTCAGAAGAGATTAGATGAATTTCTCTCTTACGATTAATAGAAATTTGGAAAAAAAAATCTACCATCTCACTAAAAACAATTTAAACTGTGGTACTGACTAAAGTGAGGTGATCTGATTATTATAATTTTTTGTGTACGATATAGATTTTCAAAACTCTACCAAATTTAGAGCACATGGTATTGTCAAGATTTTACTTTTACTCTTACCCATATCACATAATAAATACTATAGCTCAGACTATGTAGTATGAAAAATAAAAAACTGTGTTCTTAGAGAAGTACTGCAGACATAGAGATTCAAGTCTGGTTATTCAAGATTTTTTATATTCATTTTTAATACACTTTATTTTTTAGAGGAGTTTTAGGTTGACAGAATTGTGAGGAATGTACAGAGATGTCCCATATACCTCCTTTTCCCATATACATACAGCCTTCCCTGTTATCAACACACACCACCCCCTGCCAGAGTGGTACTTTCATTACAATTGATGAACCTACATTGATGTATTATCATCCAAAGTTCCATAATTGACTTTAGTGTTCGCTCTTGGTGTTGTACATACTATAGGTTTAGACAAACGTATAATGACATGTATCCATTGTAATAGTATTTTCATTGCCCTAAAACT
Source organism: Monodon monoceros (assembly GCF_005190385.1). Classification (NCBI taxonomy): domain Eukaryota; kingdom Metazoa; phylum Chordata; class Mammalia; order Artiodactyla; family Monodontidae; genus Monodon; species Monodon monoceros. Next base: position 77,315,569 of record NW_021703777.1, read on the forward strand.
CATCTGTGCTCTGGTGTTCTGCCTAATCTTTTCGTAATCAGGGTATCTTGAATGCCGGTTTTTTTTTTTTTTTTATTAGAATGAACTATGCCTAAGATACTGTCCTGAAACAAACAAACAAAATTATTCCAAGCCTATCTCCAATTTAGAACAGTGTTTTTTTTCCTACAAAATCAGCTGGTAAGTTAGTTTAAAAAACAGTGGGATACATTTTATAGAAATACTACTGAGGGGGGATTGATTTATTAGGCTAGCCTATAAAACTCCCATCTATCTCATATGAATATGTATGTATGAATAAATATGTATATATTCATCTACACTTCCCAGCTCCACTGTCCCCAAAATAGATGTTAAATCAGTTTTAAAATCATACAATTCAGAAAAAAAATAGGAAAAGATCAGAGTAGAGGTTTTGCTCTTTTGAGGTCAAGAGAACCTTGACATGCTTTGGTTTACAATATTTGATTTTTGTTTTATTTTTAATTCAGGATATTCATAAACCATGTGTTGAGTAAATAAATGCATAGATAAATAGCAGCTAAGCCAGTATTGAACCATTCCAAACAAAACAATTAATAAAACATGTTGGGTAGAGGTTTTGTTTTGTTTTGTTTCTATTTTTTCTATATACCAATTTACATAGCCATTTTAGTTTTACCTCATTATTGAAAACCATGCTGGTTTAATATATTTTCTCATATATCCCTCAAATATTATGCACAAATATAATGCTAGATATTGACTGTAGGAGGGAGACTGTAGGGAGACAAAATGACATTTCCTCACATTTAAAGGTCAGATCGTTTACAGAAGTTCTTGTATGGTTCTGTTATTATGCCTTAGAGGGCATAGTCATGTGTGATTATTCATGTATTGTTACAGAAGTTAGGAATATTCATTTATTTCATTTAATATATATGTAAAGTTCACTAATATTCAACAGAATATAAATTGTCTCACAAAATATGCTTATAGTAATGTTATATAGCCTAATGATACTTTTTAGAAAACAATCTATATGCATAAATATTGAAAATGCAATATGTGATATGTATCCACCCAAAGTGCCTAATTTACCTTTAAGGAAGAGCATATGTTTCTGTTGGTTCTAAGGACTTAAACTTGCATTAAAAAATCCTGATAGGAAATTCCTTAACCCAAATGTAATGTTTGTTCTTCATGGTAACTTAAGGCAGAATTCTGTATTAACTTAGTACTCTAACTATAATGCTTGTAAAAAGAATGTAATAAATAAGGTTATTTAAAATAAATACAATTGATTTATAGCCATTTTATGTCATTCTAAGAATGAGATGATATACTTATTAAAGTGTCAAAACTTCTCTATTAGCTATAATTTGGTACTTAATTCAAGAATGCTGAGCAGATGTTGATGGAACACAAATAGTCTTTTTGAACTTTCTCAACTGATTCAAATATGAAGTAAAAGGATCAAGAAATTGGCAAATAGCAAGATATGTTCCCTACCCTCTTCTTTTTCTTTGACCATAATTGGTCCAACTTAAAAGACATTGGCCTGTTATAGAAGTTGAAGATCCCTTATCTACTGCTTTGGGCCTTAAAGTTTCCTCATCTGTAAAATTGGGATCAATAACTTAGGGCATTAACGATAATGAAATAATTTAATTATATATGGTATTTAGAATAGTGAGTGCCCCATAGTAAGAGAGATGTTTTCTAGGATTATATTTATCATCTGCTGTCAGACAGCCATTCAAATAGATTTTATTAATTTCTGATAGGATTAAACACTTCAGGTTAATTTTTTTTAAAGATAATTAGAAATGATTTCCCTAACAGGAATCAAATCTTCTGTAGCATTTTTAAAAATGTATCTTTAACATTATAACATTGATTGAACCATGTCAATGATTAGATTTAAGGCTAAAATTTTGTTTATTAGTTAGATAGATTGACATACAGATGATATGCTGTTAGTTTTTAAACTTAACTCAATATTCCCTGGTCAGTTTTCTTTGTGCTTTGAAATAACTTCAAGTATACAGGATATTTATGAGAATTTTTAAAGTAACTATTTATTTTCCTGAACATTTGCAGATAAGTTGCTAACATAATGGCCAGACAAAATAATAAGAAATAACATTGATAGATTAATTATTATCAAATGCTCAAACCTCATCAAGTTTTTTTAATACATCTTTATTGAAGTATAATTGCTTCACAATGCTTTGTTAGTTTCTGTTGTACAACAAAGTGAATCAGCCATATGCATACATATACCTTCATATTCCCTCCCTCTTGAGCCTCCCTCCACCCTCCCTATCCCAGCCCTCTGGGTCATCACAAAGCACCGACCTGTCTCCCTGTGCTATGCTGCTGCTTCCCACTAGCTATCTATTTTACATTTGGTAGTGTATATATGTCGATGCTACTCTCACTTCGCCCCAGTTTTCCCCTCCCCTCTCCATGTCCTCAAGTCCATTCTCTATGTCTATGTCTTTATTCCTGCCCTGCCACTAGGTTCATCAGTACCATTTTTTCTTTTTAGGTTCCATATGTATGCATTAGCATACAGTATTTGTTTTCCTCTTTCTGACTTACTTCACTCTGTATGACAGATTTTAGGTCCATCCACCTCACTACAAATAACTCAATTTCGTTTCTTTTTATGGCTGAGTAATATTCCATTGTATATAGGTGCCACATCTTCTTTATCCATTCATCTGTCTGTGGACATTTAGGTTGCTTCCCTGTCCTGGCTGTTGTAAATAGTGCCGCAGTGAACGTTGTGGTACATGTCTCTTTTTGAATTATATTTTTCTCAGGGTATATGCCCAGTAGTGGGATTTCTGGGTCATACAGTAATTCTGTTTTTAGATTTTTTAAGGAACCTCCATACTGTTCTCCATAGTGGTTATATCAGTTTACATTCCCACCAACAGTGCAGGAGGGTTTCCTTTTCACCACACGTTCTCCAGCATTTATTGTTTCTGTATTTTTTGATAATGGCCATTCCGACTAGTGTGAGGTGATACCTCATTGTAGTTTTGACTTGCATTTCTCTAATAATTAGTGGTGTTGAGCATCTTGGCCATCTGTATATCTTCTTTGGTGAAATGTCTATTTAGGTCTTCCACCCATTTTTTAATTGGGTTGTTTGTTTTTTTGATATTGAACTCCATGAGCTGTTTGTATATTTTGGAGATTATTCCTTTGTCTGTTGTTCTGTTGATTGCCCTAATAAATCCTTTAGAGAAAAAGGATCCAACCCAGGAGATCATGTTGTATTTATTTTTCATTAATCTCTCAGTTTACTCAAAAAAAATAATGATATGCCCCTCAGATATACAACATATACTTGAGTTCCTGTTATTTATAGGAGAATTGCTGTTAGGTTCTAGGGACTGAGAAATATAGATTAGCAAAGCAGCAAGGACACATTCTCTCACATATGCATATGATGAAATAAAAATGATTCACAATTCATTTATATTAGGAGTATTTATATTCAGAGTACTGTGTAATAAAATAGTGGTTGAGGCAAAAAAAGAAACAAAAAAGTATTTAATGTAATCAAAGAAAATATCTAATTAGTATCTATCTAATATTTTTAAAATTGAATTAAATTTATTAAAAAATGGTAACTAGTAAAATGTAAAATAGCTCCCCAAACGTTCACAATAAATCTGGAATACAAGAATGCCAGTAGGAAACAACAATTTTCCAGTGATTTTAGAGGATTTTTATTGCTTCAAATGGCTGATTGTTATATAAGCAATTTTCTAGAACTTGTGAAATTTAAGTCATTGAAACAGTTTTTCATCTGAAATTTTGTACTGTTTAGAAATAGCCTTAATCTAGCTTCCATTATCTATAGATGAATCATGAATCCAAATGCATTAGATAAGTACATGCAGCAAAGGCTGGAAATGTTCCATGAGTACCCAGAGCTTCTGCCTACTATAGGCAGTTCTAAGGAAAATCAGCCCTTTCTTATAAATGCTATGTTTTCTGTACTAAAACAGACCTGATGACCTCACACAGAAAGGTTCATGTGCTTTAAATTTATAAATATGTGTTTGAATTAGACCTCAAGCAAATTAGATAAATGAACTGACATTTATTTGAGAAATATCAATAAAAGATAAATTTTATCTTCCAATATTTTCTAGTTCTTAATAGCTGTTTTGAAGTGTCAATTGCTTAAAATTTAGACTATTTTGTATTATATACCGTATAGTATTTTATTTCCAATTCTAATAGAACTTTTATATTTTTGCTCAGAAAATGAAAGCCTTATTTCAGGTATAGAATTGGCTCTACTGTATTATTTTCTTTATTAAAAATGTAGTCTGTTAAAAGATTAACTGCTGCATATTAAAATTTTTAAGAGTTTGAGTGAAAATCTGTTTGGAATGAGGCAGCACAAATCAGAAGTGGTTAGGAGCACTGTTCCCACAGTAGTTAGGGGAAAAACAGAGAAAATATGGAAGCAAAGAAAGGAAAAATTTGGTTGGCTATGCCTTAAAGCCTCATTGGTTATTTGTGATTAGTTGTCCTTAGTATTTCAGTTTCATAGCCTTGAGGCATTTACAGGCTTAAATTTTGGTTTCCTTAACTAGGCCACCACCACATTAGAGCCATCTCAATCAAATGACCTCATTGTGTAATTAATTTAAGAGTTCTGATACTTTAGAGGGTTTGGCATTCAACTTTCAGTGTAATAAATTGTGGTTCTAAGAGTTGTTCATTTAGACAATTAAATTTAGATGGTTTTGACAGCTGTCTATATGTATTGTAATACAGAATCCTTGACAGCTCTTCCTCCTTATTAAAACTGAGAAAACTGGACAAGCGTTCTTAATTTCCAAGCTTTACAGTGTTGGTGTTCCCTGAAATTTGAAAAATAAGGAATGCTTTACAAGCCTTGGTAAATTTAAGAAAATTGAAATCATATCAAGCATCATTTCTGACCACAAAGCTATGAGATTGGAAATCAATTACAGGGAAAAAAAAGAAAAAAAACCTGTTTTAAAAAAAAAAAGAAACACATGGAGGGTAAATAATACGTTACTAAATAACCAGTGGATCACTGAAGAAATCAAAGAGGAAATCAAAAAGTACCTAGAGACAAATGACATGAAAACACGATGACCCAAAACCTATAGGATGCAGAAAAAGCAGTTCTAAGAAGGAAGTTTATAGCAATACAATCTTACCTCAAGAAACAAGAAATATCTCAAATAAACAACCTATCCTTACACCTAAAACAACTAGAGAAAGAAGAACAAACAAAACCCAAAGTTAGTAGAAGGAAAGTAATCATAAAGATCAGAGCAGAAATAAATGAAATAGAGATGAAAAAAAACAACAACAAAGATCAATGAAAGTAAAAGCTGGTTCTTTAAGAAGATAAAAAAAAAAAAATAGCTACACTCACCAAGAAAAAAGGGGGAGGATCCAAATCAATAAAATTCGAAATGAAAAAGAAGTTACAACAGACACCACAGAAATACAAGGGATCATAAAAGATTACTACAAGCGGTTATACGCCAGTAAAATGTACAGCCTCAAAGAAATGGACAAATTTTTAGAAAGGTACAACCTTCCAAGACTGAACCAGGAAGAAATTGAAAATCATAACAGACCAATCACATGTACTGAAATTGAAACTGAGATTAAAAATCTTCAAACACTAATATGTATAAAATGGATAACTAATAAGAACCTGCTTTTTAAAAAATAAATAAAATAAAATTCAAAAAAAAATCTTCACACCCACAAAAGTCTAGGACCAGATAGCTTCACAGGAGAGTTCTACCAAACATTTAGAGAAGAATTAACACCTAAAAATTGCAGAAAAAGGAACACTCCCAAGCTCATTCTAAGAGGTCACAATCACCCTGATACCAAAACCAGACAAAGACATCACAAAAAAATGAAAATTGCTGGCCAATATCACTGATGAACATAGACACAAAAATCCCCAACACAATACTAGCAAACTGAATCCAACAACACATTACTCCATGATCAAGTGGGATTTATCCCCTGGATGCAAGAATTCTTCAATATATACAAATCATTCAATGTGATTCACCATATTAACAAATTGAAGAATACATACCATATGATCATCTCAGTAGATGCAGAAAAATCTTTTGACAAAATTCAACACTGATTTATGATAAAAACTCTCCAGAAAGTGGACATAGAGGGTACCTACTTCAACATAATAGAGGCCATATATGACAAACCCACAGCAAACATCATTCTCAATGGTGGAAAGCTAAAAGCATTTCCTCTAAATCAGGAACAAGACAGAGATGTTAACTCTTGTCACTATTATTCAACATAGTTTTGGAAGTCCTAGCGACGGCAGTCAAAGAAGAAAAATAAAAGGAATCAAACTTGGAAAAGAAAAAGTAAAACGATCACTGTTTGCAGATGACATGTTACTACACATAGAAAATCCTAAAGATGCTACCAGAAAACTGCTAGAGCTCATCAATGAATTTGGTACAATTGCAGAATACAAAATTAATACACAGAAATCTCTTGCGTTGATATACACTAACAATGAAAGATCAGAAAGAGGAATTAAAGAAACAATCCCATTTATCATTGCAACCAAAAGAATAAATACTTAGGACTAAACCTAAGGAGGCAAAACACCTGTATGCAGAAAACTTTAAGATACTGATGAAAGAAATCAAAGACGACAGAAACAGATAGAGACCTATACCATTTTCTTGGATTGGAAGAATCAATATTGTGAAAATGACTATACTACCCAAAACGATCTACAGATTCACTTCAATCCCTATCCAATTACCAATGGCATTTTTCACAGAATTAGAACAAAAAATTTTACAGATTGTATGGAAACCCAAAAGACCCCAAATAGGCAAAGCAATCTTCAGAATGAAAAACGGAGCTTACAGAATCAGGCTCCTTGGCTTCAGACTATACTACAGAGCTACAGTAATCAAGGCAGTATGGTACTGGCACACAAACATAAATATAGATCAATGGAACAGGATAGAGAACCCAGAGATAAACCCACACACCTATGGATACCTAATCTATGACAAAGGAAACAAGAATATACAATGGAGAAAAGACAGTCTCTTCAATAAATGGTGTTGGGAAAACTGGACAGCTACATGTAAAAGAATGAAATTAGAACACTTCCTAACACCATACACAAAAATAAACTCAGAATGCATTAAAGACCTAAATATAAGGTTGGGCACTATAAAACTCTTAGAGGAAAACAGAGGCAGAGCACTCTTTGACATAAATCACAGCAAGATCTTTCTTGATCCACCTCCTAGAGTAATGGAAATAAAAACAAAAATTAAAAAATGGGACCTAATTAAACTGAAAAGCTTTTGCACAGCAAAGGAAGCCATAAACAAAACAAAAAGACAACCCTCGGAGTGGGAGAAAATATTTGCAAGCAAAGCAACCAACATGGGATTAATCTCCAGAATATACAGACAGCTCATGTACTCAATATCAAAAAAACAAAAGACCCAATTAAAAAATGGGTGGAAGATTTAAATAGACATTTCTTCAAAGAAGACATACAGGTGGCCAAAAAGCATATGAAAAGATGCTCAACATCATTAATTATTAGAGAAATACAAATCAAATCTACAGTGAGGTGTCATCTCACACCAGTCTGTATGGCCATCATCAGAAAATCTACAAACCATAAATGCTGGAGAGGGTGTGGAGGAAAGGGAACCCTCCTACACTGTTGGTGGGAATGTAAATTGGTACAGACACTATGGAGAACAGTATGGAGGTTCCTTAAAAAACTGAAAATAGAACTACCATATGACCCAGCAATCTCACTCCTAGTCATATACCAGGAGAAAACCATAACTTGAAAAGATTCATGCATCCCATTGTTCATTGCAGCACTATTTACAATAGTGAGAACATGGAAGCAACCCTAACTGTCCATTAAAAGAGGAATGGATAAAGAAGATGTGATATATATATATATATATATATACACATACAATGGAATATTAGTCATAAAAAAGAAAAAAAAATGCCATTTGCAGCAACATAGATGGATATAGAGATTGTCATACTGAGTGAGGTAAGTCAGACACAGAAAGACAATTATATGATATTGCTTTAATATGGAATCTAAAAATGGCTACAAATGAACTTATTTACAAAACAGAAGTAAAGTCACAGGTGTAGAAAATAAACATGGTTACCAGGGTGTAACGTGGGGGAGGGATAAATTGGGAGATTGGGATTGACATATACACACTACTATATATAAAATAGATTAATAAGAACCTACTATATAGCACAGGGAACTCTACTCAGTACTCTGTAGTGGCCTGTATGGGAAAAGAATCTAAAAAATGAGTGTATGTATGTATATATGTATATATATAACTGATTCACTTTGCTGTACACCTGAAACTAACATAATATTGTAAATGAATACTTCAATAAAAAATTTTTTAAAAATTCTCTACAGTTTAAACACCTGCTGTTACTGGATAGGTGGATTTATACAGGAGGTAAAAATAAAAGACTTTGGTCATTTTACTCAAACTTGTAAAATAGGTATACCAACATAAGTACTCATTTGTCGTATCCCAAATAACAAGAATAAAAAAGATTCAGAATATCCATATTACTACTACTAATATTATTACTGAAAATAACTTAAGATATTTGTAGTTCTTTTTATGGTATATACCAGAAGAGATATACGACTAGGTTATTGTATTTTAAAGTCAATTATGGTAATTTCTCTCCATGTGGTTATGCCACCAACTAATTACACTAATTACACAGATGTATTTGTTTCGTTTTTGTTTATGAGATTTCAATTTTTAGGGATTACTTTGGTATTTAAATTTCTCATATAATTATAAAAAATTTACATGATTCTAAAGTCAAGTCTACAAAACAAGGTTTCAATGAATGTACCTTCCTTTGTAGATTTACCAGTATTTTGGGGGGACAGAGGCCTAGAGGTAACTGGATTTGTGGATCACATGGTAATGCATGTACTTTTTGGTAGATATTGCAAAATCTCCCTCCTAGATTTGTATGACTTTTTGCTCTCATCAGAAATGCATAGCATGGCCTGATCCCATTGACCTGTCTGTGGGTATGTTTTCACATGTTAGTTTTGTTCCAATCTGATGGAAGAAAAATGGTAATTTAGTGTCTTAATCATTTTGGTTGCTGTAACAGAATACAATAGACTGGATGCCTCAAACATTTTTTTTTTTTTCTCACAGTTTTGGAGGCAGGGTATCTAAGATCAAGGCACTAGGATACTTGATTCCTGGTGAGAGACCCTCTTCCTCATTTGCAGGATGATGACTTCTTACTATATCCTCACCTAGTGGAGAGAAATGTGTCTCATGCTTGATTTTATAAAGACATTAATCCCATGAGGAAGGCTCCACCTTTATGACCTAAACTTACCCTAATTATCTCTCAGAGACCCACCTTCTAATACCATCTTATTAGGGTTTATGATTCCAACATATGAATTTTGGGGAGACACACTCATGAAGTCCATAACCTTCAGTATAGTTTTAACTTCCAATGGTCTTATTATGAGAGAGGATAAGCATTTTTCACATGGCTTATTGATATTTCTTTTGTCCTATTAAATGCCTGTTCATATATCTCTGCTAACTTATGTCATCCTATTGGTCTGTTCCCTATTTTGGAAATGTTTATAAATATAAATAAATATAGATATTAAGTCTTTGTAAAATAAATCGAAATTATTTTTCCAGTTTGTCATTTACTTATGGTATTTTATTTTGCCATATTTTTAATGTTTTTAACCAACATAAAAATAAAATGGCTAGATCTTCACCATATAAACCACAAAATTACAATATTGTCTGATTTTATTTCACTGGTTCCCAATATAGATGAAAACCTTTAAATCTACAGTCGGGTAACAACTACTTATTCCAGTTGGAAAGGCCTCATTGCATGGTAGATTTTCTCACTGGTGCCCATGAGAAATTAAGTTAGTAGATACTCTTTAAAAATAGGTGTAGGTTGGATTGTTCAGATGAAAGTACTTGTCCAAAAATATCTCCCAAGAATTTGAATAGAACACCTTGACCAGTATTTGTTAAGACTCTCACACTGTCACCCAGAAGAGGAGACCACAAGGAACTGAAAGAAGAGGTAGGGCAGCATAAGGCAGAACCATTTGTCTTTTTAAACAGTTCACTTTTTAATGCTCTAAAAATAAGAGAAAGTACTTGATATTTATTTCAGAATCAGTGCTTTTGTAGTTGTATAATGTCCACTTTATCATCTAGAATTTAACTAATATGTATAAAATGGATAACTAATAAGAACCTGCTGTACAAAAAAAATGAAATAATATTCAAAAATAAAAATAAAATGGGACTTTTAAAGTGTGTGTGTTTGTAATAAACCATGACAAGCATCTTATTGTCAGATTCCATAATGTTTCTTGATTTCACTGAGTTGGAGAAGATAACTTTTAATTTCTAGGATATACACCAATAATTGATGTTTTAAAACTTTTATATGTTTATTTCACAACAAATTGCAAAATTTGGCATTTTGAAATTAATACATTTTGAACATGAACTTGATACAAAGTCTGTATGATGGTAGCATGAGAAATGGTTGAATTTTATTGAGTTCCAGTCACTCAATATGTTAAACATTAAGCATACTGTCTAATTTCACCCTTGAAAATAATGTGTGGTAGGTATAATTATTCCTATTAAAATGAAAAAAAATAAGTTATTAAGAGTTAGGTAGAATTCTGAGTTGTACCTAGATAATTAATGACAGTTTGAAATTGAACCAGAATTCTCTCCAGAGGTTATGCTCTCAACTCCTCAATTTCAATTGTTTCTATTTTATTAGGAAAGGTAAATTTTATAATACGTTTCATAACGAAGCAATGCCTACTACCCTGGTAGTGACTCAAAGATACCTTTCTTCCCTTGAATCTATCATAATCTGACTCAGCAGAGAATTGTACACCAGGTATAATAAAAAAGACAATGACAAACATAGACAGGAAAGGAGTCAGAAACTTTTCTTGTTCCTGAAAAGAACCAAGTGCCAGGAGACCTGGCCCAGTTATAGGTAGTAAGAGAAATTTGAGGCAGGCATATCGAGCTTGTTATACAACAGAAAAAAAAAAAAAAAATAGAGAATTGACTGAAATGTTAAGATGTATTCTCCAGAAGAAATTGAATTTATTTTATAACATAAATATATAATTTATAAAAAGTAAATTGTTGATTTATAAATATATTAATTTATATTAAATATAACAAACCCAAAATATTCTATATTACATAAATATTTATTGATACATATAGATAATTTATAAATCAGTAGACTGCGATTCATATTTATAAAGCCATTTTTAAAGAGTTTGGAGGAAATACAAGCCATCTTTTCAAAACAAGGATAAACTGTGAAATCCAACGTTGTATGGGATGTCAAGCAGACATGAAAGTCAGGGTGTACGAAAGCCAGCAGCACATCAGCTATGGAGCTAAGGAACTACTTCAGCAGAAAGATTACAATGAAAATCCTGCTGGGTCCAGAGTCTAGAGGAACTGAAGAACACAGTGGGTTTTGACCATAGGAAAAATCAATATCTAAGTTACAGGACCAGGGGTGAAGCTTTAAACCAGGATAAGCATTAGAGTTGACTAATATTCACACCAATGAGGGCAAGAATATGCCTATCTTTTTCATTTATTATATTCCTAAAATGCAACACAGCACCTGGCCCAGAGTGGACCTCTATAAATAGTATTGAATAAATTATTCTCTCAGTTGGACACACATTTCACCAAGGGCTATGATGAATTAGAGGAGAGACTATAGCTGTTGAAACCAAAAGAATCTGGAATCAAGGCACACACTAGTATTTACTGTGTATGTGATGATAGCCATTCTGACCGGTGTTAGGTGATACCTCGTTGTGGTTTTGATTTGCATTTCTCTAATAATTAGTGATGTTGAGCATCTTTTCATGTGTCTATTGGCCTTCTGTTTGTCTTCTTTAGAGAAATTTCTATTTAGGTCTTCTGCCCATATTTTTGATTGGGTTGGTTGTTTTTTTGATACTGAGTTGTATGAGCTGTCTGTACATTTTGGAAGTTAACCTCTTGTCGGTTGCACTATTTGCAAATATTTTCTCCCAGTCTATAGGTTGTCTTTTCATTTTGTTTATGGTTTCCTTTGTTGTGCAAAATCGTTTAAGTTGTTTATTTTTGCATTTATTTCCAAAACGGCTACTGTAAATGTTTCCATTGCAAGTAACAGAATAGCTTATGCTCAATTTTGATTATGCTATCAGAAACAAATTATCTCATGCGAGAATCCAAAATCATGTGAGTGCCAGGGATGGTGCAACATATATATATATTTTTTTCTTCACCCAAATTGTCCAGGCCTCTTTATCTGAGTGGTCATTCCTCCACAACAAACATGATATAACCCCTTGTGTCTCTCAACAATTACTTTTGGAACTTTAATATATTAAACATTTCAGATATATCCATCTCTCTGGTGGAATTTTCAGATATTGATTGAGGGAAGGAGCCAACCACCTGTGTTTTATTTCTTTTTTTTTAAATTTATTTATGAAACTGAGATATTCAGACTTTAAAAAAAAATCAATTTGAAGATAGTTTATGATAAGCCTGTTGCAGGCTACTCCAGAAGAACTAAACTCTTACCACCCTTTAAATTGATTTTTAAATGTAGACTTATTTACAGTGGCAACATATACTTAAAATCATTATAACATGCTGAGCAATAATGATTGCAGGATAGTCCTGTTCATCTTTTCCTTTAATGGAACTTCATCAGAAGACTGCTATAGCACCCCATATTAGCTTTGACTAAGATAATTTCAAATTAATACACCTTTTACAAAATTTATTTAAAATAAAGTACCTGATAGGGGAAATCAAGATGGCGTGGTGGAATAGGAAGACACAGAGCTTACCTCTGCCTATGAACACATCACAAATACATCTACATACATCTACATGTGATGCAGTTCTCATTGAAAACAAACTGGAGACTGGCAGAAGGACTGATACAGCCAAGGCCCTAAGAAAGATCCACATGGAATCAGGTAGGAAGGGAAGAGAAGCAATCAGGTCAGGGCCTGTGCTCCTGGGAGGCGACATAGAAAAGGAGGGGATTTACTTGGGATCAGAGATCCTCCCTTTGGAGTGAGCAGTTCGAACCACATATCAGGCACCCCAGCCCTCCAAAACCTGGAAGACAAATCCCAGGTTTGACAACCAGTGGGATGAACAGGATGGCTATAAGAAACCTAAAACTCTCGTGAAGAGTGCACAAATACTTGTTTACTCCCGAAACGAGGCAGAGGAAACAGGTTGAAACTGCCTGGGACTCTGGCAGGTTTCCTGCACTCTAGCCTGAGTCAAGTGCCCGCTCTGACCCCTCCTTTGCAGAGGAACAGCTCCACATTTGTGTGAAGGTTACCTCAGCTGAGGGGTATGCACAGTTGTGGGCAGTAGGGCTTGTTCAAACCTGGTACAGTATCTGAATCCAGTGAGGGTGGCCATTGCTGGCGCTTGAGGTGGCAGCCTATTGGGAGCAGTCTGAAACTCTGACTGGGGCCTTGACTGACACAGCTCACACCCCAATCCATGCTGAGTACCCGCTCCAGCCCCTCTTGTTCCAGCACTGCTCCCCTCTGGGGTGAGGGTGACGGTACTGGGTGGGGGTGGGCAGAGAAAGCACACACTTAGTGGAAATGGAGCCAGCTCAGAACCTTAGGGCTTCTGCTCTAGCATCTTGGAATCTTACCCTGCCCCTAATAGGGTGGTGTTGGCCACTGAGCAGAGGAGAAGCCCCAGCTCATACCTGACTTTGGCTCTAGCCTCTCCATGTCCTACCAAAGCAATAGCTGCCAGCACACTCTAGGGGAAGACAGAACTTGTGCTCATGTCAGACCCAGGTCACCTACCGAGGCCACTGGGTACATGTGGACTGTATACGGATGCTCCCACACAAGGAAACCCCATCAAGACCAGAATAGGTAGCTGTTTCACCTAATCTCATAGAGATAGAGAAGGTTAAGGAGAATGAGAACACAGAAGAATTGATTTCAAATTAGAGAAAAAGAAAACCCCTGAAAAAACAACTAACAAAACAGATAATTTACTGGATAGAGTTCAAAGCATTAGTAATAAGAATGCTTACTGAATTAGGGAAAAGAATAGGTAAACACAGGATTTTAACAAATTAGAAAATATTAAAAAGAACCAGTCAGCACTGAAGAGTATAATAACTGAAATGAAAATTACACTAGAAGGAATTAACAGCAGATTAGTGTTACAGAAGAGCACATAAGTGATTTGGAAGATAGAATAGTGGAAATCACCCTACCACCAAATCAGAACAGCAGAAAGAAAAAAAAATGTGAGAACAGTTTAAGGGATCTCTATGACATCAACAGTACCACCATTCACATTATAGGAGTCCCAGAAGGAGAAGACAGAGACAGAAGCCAAAACTTGATGAGAGTGTTCTAATTTCATTCTTTTACATGTAGCTGTCCAGTTTTCCCAGCACCACTTATTGAAGAGACTGTCTTTTCTCCATTGTATATCCTTGCCTCCTTTGTCATAGATTAGTTGACTATAGGTGCGTGGGTTTATAGGAAGAACATTCTTTGACATAAATCACAGCAAGATCTTTCTTGATCCACCTCCTAGAGTATTGGAAATAAAAACAAAAATAAACAAATGGGACCTGATGAAACTTAAAAGCTTTTGCACAGCAAAGGAAGCCATAAACAAGATGAAAAGACAACCCCCAGAATGGGAGAAAATATTTGCAAACGAATCAACAGACAAAGGATTAATCTCCAAAATATATAAACAGCTCATGCAGCTCAATATTAAAAAAACAAACAACCCAATCCAAAAATGGGCAGAAGACCTAAATAGACATTTCTCCAAAGAAGACATACAGATGACCAAGAAGCACATGAAAATCTGCTCAACATCACTAATTATTAGAGAAATGCAAATCAAAACTACAATGAGGTATCATCTCACACCAGTTAGAATGGGCTTCATCAGAAAATCTACAAACAACAAATGCTAGAGAGGGTGTGGAGAAAAGGGAGCCCTCTTGCACTGTTGGTGGGAATGAAAACTGATACAGCCACTATGGAGAACGGTATGGAGGTTCCTTAAAAAACTAAAAATAGAATTACCATATGATCCAGCAATCCCACTAGGCATATACCCAGAGAAAACCACAATTCAAAAAGACACGTGCACCCCAATGTTCATTGCAGCACTATTTACAATAGCCAGGTCATGGAAGCAACCTAAATGCCCATTGATAGACGAATGGATAAAGAAGATGTGGTACATATATACAATGGAATATTACTCAGCCATAAAAAGGAACAAAATTGGGTCATTTGTTGAGACGTGGATGGATCTAGAGACTCTCATACAGAGTGAAGTATATATATAACAAAATATGACATTTTTTATGCTTAAACATATTGAACAAACCCACACAGGCAGACACCTGATGTGAATTTATCCATTTGTTTAAATCTAGACACAAATCCCTTAAGAAATTGTTTTGGTATCTTGGCAACCACATTAAAACACACACACATCTAAACCTTTGTAATACCTAATCCATACATTAGAGTGAAAAAGTTTAACTAAAATAAAGTCATATAGAAAAAAACAGGGTCGGGTTTTAGGTGATTTTCAAAAAACATAATAAAAATGCTATTAATACCGCACTTTTCTAGTCATTTACCTACCTTCTTATACAGGCTCAAAATTTCAAAGGCTCTGGAAACTATGATGTGTAAACAAGTTAATTATGGAAATATGATGTTCATTTTTCAGAAAGAATTTACACTTGACTTCGATTCTGTTTCCAAATCCTCTCCAATTTACTGATTGAGTACAGCTAGAAAATAGATTTAAGTCCAAAACACCCAGGTGAGAATTGAATTAGGGATTATATATTCAACTGTAGCTCACTTATGCTCAAAGGTAACTAACATTCTGAATTAATTTCTGCCTTAGGTTTTGAGAAAACAAATCCTCTCTATGCAAACATCCAGCATTTTAATCCAACTAATTTACACTTAGAGTTGACCTCTTTTAATAAATAAAAATTAAAGTTCATACAACCATAATTTTTAAAGTCAGATCAGAAGAAATGTAAGTATCTATCTGGACAACACATCATTATGTGAAAACCCAGAAAAAAATATGATTAATTTTATACACAAAAGGATATAGAATAAAACAAAAAATGTTATCAGAGAAACTGAGAAGAGAAATTTAAATTTAGTTTTAAAATAACATATCAGGAAGTACTCTTAGCTGTCTCAAAGAACAATGGAGCTAAACATGTGGCTAGGAGGCAGAAACACAAAATCTTAGGAGACGATCAAAATGTAGCTCAGATTTGCTGAACACACCTGATGATGTAAAGTTATGAAACTTAGGTGAATAGAGTTTAGAGAAAACACTAATCTACTTGAAGCTATTTATGGGGGT
Organism: Monodon monoceros; assembly: GCF_005190385.1. Taxonomy (NCBI): domain Eukaryota; kingdom Metazoa; phylum Chordata; class Mammalia; order Artiodactyla; family Monodontidae; genus Monodon; species Monodon monoceros. The sequence continues at coordinate 77,332,164 of NW_021703777.1, forward strand.
GGGGGAACTATGGGAAAAGCATGCATTAATACCCTCTTAAATGAAAAACTATATGTATGTATATCTATATGAATGCTTATATATTAAAGCAAGCCATTTAGAAAGAAATCCTATGGCTTTGTATTATTATTATTATTATTTGATTATAACTTTTTACCCTGATTCCTCAGGAGGTTATGAGTACCACTTTCATTGTTAGTTACTCAAACCAATGAGCTTAAAAATCAAAAACACTCCTATTTTTACATTAAATTACTATGTGAAGTCAATGGCTATCAGGCCGTTGCCCTTAATTATAACTTGTATTTTCCAAAAAATTTTGTTAGTAAATCTCTCCCTAGATTCTGTAAGCATGATTTGATTGTATGCATTTGATTTTGTTTGAATGTATTCTATGAGGAGAACATGCCACAGGGGACTGAAAACTCTTGAAGATAAAATGACTGCCCATGGTTAAATGTTCTTAGAAAATGAGAGTGGAAGGCAAAAAGTCAGCAGATTAAATTAGCACATGATTGAACTGAAAAGCCAGATCCAATCACAATGTTGAAAGTCCAGTTGAATGCCAGAGGCTGAGCTTGCTTGAAGTCACTTGCTGATGGAAATCTGAGGAAGAAACATCTTTGTTCAAATGAGCTGGAAAAAATGCTGGCTGAATATACTCTCTGTTTGACTTTTCCAAGAACGGAAAACAGCAACGTTGCACATAACAAACAGCACTTGTCTTTTTCAAAGAAAGTGAAGGTTGGCCGGCAGCCAAAGGCAGTCTTGCCTTGAAAATAAAGAAAAGCAAGTACAGCATCACAGCTTAGCCAGGAAAGAAGAGATGGAGAAGAGAAAAGTGAGAAGTAAAAGAGAAAGCAAGTAGAGAAAAGACGAACAGAACAGAATGGGTTATAAATGAATAAATAGCATTGCTGAAACTCTCTAATACATTGATGTGCAGAAGTGTAAAGGGAATTTATTAATAGAGGAGAGACCACAGGGCTCACAAACCTAGGTATCAGTCTTGGTTCTGTTATGTAACTAAGGCCTCTCTGGTTCACCTTGTCTCTCTGGGTTTAAATATGCTTATTTTTTAAAAATAAATCAACAGAAAGGATGTTTAAAAGAAGGTGAGCCTATGGACCCTTCCAACTATAATACCTGAGGGATGATGAGTGCTTGGTGTATGATTTTTGTAAAGTAGTGCTTATTTCCTTACCAGGGTACTTCATCAAAATCTAAAGGGACTACACTTCCATGGTTTATACTGATATAATTTGTAGTAAAGGTATAATTTTATGCAGTTTGTTTATTAGTGAACAAAGAGCAAAATACAAATAGTGCCCTCTCCAAATAATAGTCAACAAAAACAAAACAAAACAAAAAACTTGGCCAATGGAATTTTTTTGGAAGCTAACTTTTTGTTAGATGTCATTGCCACACACAGAAAGTAGTATATGGTTGTAGTTGTTGATAGTCCACAAACTACTTTTTCCTTTAAAAACATGCTGATTACCGATTCTACCCCTAAAAATAGAAGAGTAAATTTTATGTAAATATATTTTACCACAATAAAAAGTATACACAAAAAAATATATTGATTAATTCCAGCAAGGATGTGTTATGGAAAAACATTGAAATTTTGCTGTTCACTTATCTGGGTGAAGTGGTATGTGTTTGTGGAGAGGGCATCCTAGTTTTCTCCAAAATATTGTTTTTACAGGTTAGATATATTTACTAAACCTTAGCCATTTCTTCGAGTAGCAGTACGAAACTCTCAGTGCAATAGAATTGCTTAGTCACCTTTAAAAAATATAGCTGCCCAGGGCTTCCCTGGTGGCGCACTGGTTGAGAGTCTGCCTGCCGATGCAGGGGACACGGGTTCGTGCCCTGGTCCGGGAAGATCCCACATGCCGCGGAGCAGCTGGGCCCGTGAGCCATGGCTGCTGAGCCTGCGCGTCCGGAGCCTGCAGAGGCCACAGCGGTGAGAGGCCCGTGTACCACCAAAAATATATATATATATATCTCTGCCCAGACTTCAACCTCAAGGGTTCATTTCAATTACTCTGTGGTATGGGCTATGCATCCGGATTGTTCAATTCTAACATGCAGCCAGGGTTGAAAACAACTGCTCTAGAATGTAGAATCTTTGAAGACAGGAACTACATATGTCTTGTTCACAAGACACATGTGAACATATAGCCCTTGCATATTGCCTGACTTACTAAGCATCTGTGGGTTGAATGAAGGATTGCATAAACAATAATCTCTTAGTCTATTTTGCCTGTACATTTACCCTCTATTAGATTTTCTTTGAAACTGCAAGAGTCATGCAGATTCCACAAAATCAGCCAGAAAATGTGAAAGTAAATTGAACAAAGTCAATTGCCTCTTCTTTCTTCCAATCCTCCCACCACTACCCCATTGATAAAAGCTGGAAGTGTGGTACATGAACTTTCAATCATTATATCTTGCTTAGCGTGCAAATAGACACAAATATAAATATACATGTGTTTTTTAAAACTTTCTACCACGCAGTTACTCAGCCAAATGGGATGAAAATATCCACCATAGTCAACTTTTTTTTTTACTTAAACATTTTACTTAAACTTTTCTCAAAAGATCATGCCTTAAGAACTAGTTCATTCTTTAACGTAGAGCTAAATTGTATTCTAATAATATGTCTGTTCCCTAAGCTATTTAGCTATTTAACCATATTATCTCCATATTATCTCTTCACTTCCTTCCTTTCTCTCTTGCACATATTCCAGTAATACTCTGGCTTCCATCATACCAGAAAAGCCAATGTTAAATTGTCAACGTCATTCTCAAACTATGTGTAATATTTGACCAAGTCTTCATTCGTTCCTTATTGCAATACTTTCTTTTTTCCCTCTTTGGCCCCTGAGCTGCTGCCATCTCTCAATTTCCTACTTAACTGTTGCAGCAACATTTGTAGGTAGTTCCTCATCTTCTCTAGCTGTAAGTTTGGAACTAAGCCCCAAAGCCTTTTCTCTTTTATATACATTCATTCTCTTGGTTCATCTAGCCCCACGGTTTTTAAGACCCATTATATTATGACAGCTCCCTAAATTTTTAATCCAGGCTGAAACTCTCTAAACTACAAAGTAGTTTAGTAGTCTACTGATAGCTTCAACTTTGCATCTAATAGGCATCTTATACTTAATGTGCCCAAGATAGAAATTTTGACTTTGCACTAAATTTCCCATTATCTTCCCCAGTTCAGTAAATGGCAGCTCTGTTCTTTGAGTTGTCAGACCAAAATCCCTTAAATCTTCCTTAACTTCCCACTTTCTTTTGCATCCTGCAACAATTTATTGACAAATTCTGCTCTTAACTTAGAAACCTATCGTAATACAACCAGTTTTTACCACTTCCTAGTCAAAGACAGCACCATTTTCCACCTGGAATATGGCAATAGTACTCTAGTCATTCTCCCTGCTTCTCTCTTGGTTTCCTAAAATCTTTATACAACAGCAGCAGTGATATTTGAAGATATTAATCAGGTCACATCATAATACCTGTGTTCCACATTCTTAAGGGACCTCCCATTTTACCTGGATCTCATTTTCCTTCACTCATTGAGATCCTGTCCCTACATATGCGTGACTCCTGCCCCCCGCCACCCCAACACACACACCATTACTCCTCAGATTTCACTTCATAACATTTTTATTGTCATTTCCTCTATTCCCGTTCTACCTCTCTACTTAACGCTTCTTTGGAGACACCAAACATGTTCTAGCCTTTGGGTATTTAGATTTGTCGTTTAGCTGATGTAATTCTTGTGTAGGTAATCTGCATGGCTTGATCTGTCATTTCATTTATGTCTTAGCTGAAATGTCACCTAATCAAAGAGGTCTTCCCTGATAATTCTAAAATACAATCATCAGAACTTGTTACACCTTACCTAGGTTCATTTCTTTTAACCTTTATCATACAGTTGCTGAATAAATGAGTTATGGTTATTACCAATATCTTCTATGCATGAAATGCTGTGTCAGTCATCTTATATACATATTTCTTTACATATTGGTGTTTAAGAAATGGAGTAGAATTATAAAAAAAACAACATGGTCAGTTTTCTCAGGGATTTATCAGATTTCTTTCAAAAACTAGTGTAGTTTTTTGTATCACACCATGTGTTTATATATTTACCTACATTGTCACCTGTACTGGAGCTTGCTGCTTGTTGTCTCTTTCTCTCTGTTTCTCTCTCTCTTTTCTCCCCTCTCTTTCCCTCCTTCCCTCCCTCCCTTCCTTCTTTCCTTAAAATATAACCACAAATTCTTTAATATTTCTCATTTAAAAATGTAGAAATGTAATTCCTTCCTCTTGAGTGTGGGCTGGCTTTATATAATATCTTCCTTCCTATAAATAGAATAAAGTGGAGATAATGATGTACACTTTTATGTGGAAGCCATTCTGGATACATGTGTGTGCATATATGCATGTATAATGCAACTGTATGTTTATATATATATATACACACACGTATATATATATATACACAAATATGCTTATAAATTTGTAGTTCAATATTTTTCATAATAGTCTCTTCGGTAAAATTAGACAATATTTGAACTTATACATAAAAATAATTTTATTTTTTAATATTTTTACAGGTTTATTCTCATGTTATATCATGTAACTACAGGAATATTTTAATATTTCATGACTTTATATTGGAGTTTGTAAATATTTTCATTTTGTTTAATTTTTTTTCTATTCTGACCCCTTATAAACCTCTTTTAATGTAGTTTAATTTATTTCAACTTATTTTAAAGTAGATGTTATGTTATTTAAGGAAGTTTCAATGTTCTGGGACCTCGATTTACTTTTATAGACGCATTATCTCTCACAAACGCTAGGGAAATATTTTAGACATATTTTTCTAGGAACTTTGTAAACATTACATGTTCCATTTGTCTAATGTGATACGGAGAATGGTGCATACAGATTGCAATGGGACTGACTTGAGAATCATAGATAACAGCCTAATAGTTTCCATTTTTTTTTCCCAGAAGAGGTAAATTTATTAAGTTCAGGTTGCCTTATTTTAAAGGGAAATGTTACCAGACATCCTCTAGACTCTCAGTTCAACTTCTAAGGACATACCATGTTGCAAAAAAAAAATAACTGGGATTTAGAACAGATGCTTATTATCAACAAAAATCTATTGATTCACCTTCCTTTTTTCTTTTACCTGCCTTTTCCATTGGTAGCTTCATGCTGTGTTCCTCAAAGGTTACATAGATTCATCTGGTCACCTACTTTTCACAAAAGTCCCAAAGGAAGCCCACCCAGATTTGTCACCATAAAAAGGACTTCAAAATCTTATTCTTAGTTTTTTACCCTGTCCTGAGAAGAGATAAGAATATTTAGAAGAATATAATTTGATGAAGGCAATTTTTTGTTTGATAGTTTTGCTCTAAAACAAAGACTTTCATCTTCATGAAAGATAGGCGTTTGGGGGAAAGTAATACATTTTTCCTTTTAGGTCTTTATTCCTTCAATTATTTCTGAGCATCCTATGTTTTACATGATATATTAAATATCTTAAACTAAACTTATCTTTTGTAGCTTATCAATATATACTGTATTTTATATCCATGCAGTATTTTTATATCATTTACATTTCATAAATATATCAGACATATAAGTACGTTTTTATTCTTAATGCATATGTATTTAGCACATTTGTCATAAATGAATGAATAATTTATATTCATTACTTTATCAAATTATTTATATCTATAAAATTAATTTCATAGCTAATGTAGCTCTCCCCCCACCCCAGTCACCACTAACAGTATTTTTAAAGTAACTGAAAATGAGAAATGAGATGTTTGGGAAATGAGAATGCCAAAGCCTCTCCTACTTCTTCACTCCATGCTACTGGGTGGAGGAAAGCCAAACTTTATTGATCAAATTCCCAAAATTCAAACTAGAAAACAGTCTTATGGGTTAAAGCTTTCAAATAGTTTAAAGGGTAAAAGTCACAACATATAAAAATTTATTTTATCTCTCTTTTTGTGATCTCTTACTCTTTTAGAGCTGTAGGTATGGTACAGGCCCATGTATTTTCTCATATGGAAGATAGAATCTGTCTTTATTCCCTCTGCTTTGTTCTGAATCTCTCACTTTCAACTGTTAAAGTCCCAACCTGTTTTTTCATGAAATAATGAGCCATCATTATTTTCCCTTTAAGGTTTACTCTTTCTTTCTAATAGACAGAAAAATTAAAATAGGTTTGGAGGCTGCCGTACTTCACTTTATCAAGATGTCACTGGACATGTACTCTAGACCCCTCCTTTCGTAGGCACTATGGCAAATGTCCTCTTACTTCTGTTTCCGTTCTTTGACTTGTTACTCTTCCCAACCCTGGGATGGCATGGTTTCAAAGTTAAGATCTGGGTTAGAGTTGGGGTAGAAGCTGACTGTTTAAGTCAAACCTCTTCAAGCAAATGGAGCCTGAGACATAATTCAGGATAGTTAGCTGAAGTGATTTTGGGACTTGGGACCCAAGCTTCAGTAAGAATACAGTTGACCCTTGAACAATAGGTGTTTGAACTTTGGGGATCCACTTTATGAGTATTTTTTTCAATATATACTACAGTACTACATGATCCATGGTTGGTTGAATCTGCTGGTAAGGAACATTGGATGCAGAGGTCCAATTGTGAAGTTATGCAAGGATTTTCAACTGCCAGGGGTTGAACCCCCTCATTTTTCAAGGGTCAACTGTATTTTATTTTACTTCTTTGACTTCCTTTTCTTGAATTGAATAATCTTATTTGTCCAGTTCCATGTTGATTTTGTTTAAAAAGAGGAATAAAAGGTTTCTTATGATGACATGTAAGCATGGTTATGCTGTATATTGTCTTGTGTGTGTACACACATGTATGTGTCTAAATGTTTCATTGCAGGTGTGAAATATTAAAACAAATTTTATAAGTAAAATTATTTATATGTATGCATCTGGCATTTGATTCATAGATGTTCTAATCAGCAATACCAATCATAATACCAGTTCATCAGTCAGTCAAAACGTAAAATTCTCTACAGTTATTTGATATTAGCTCTTTTAAAAGCAGGAAAAAATTACTGTAAACACATTATCAGCATTTGAGGAATTCATTAAACATCTTAAGCATGTGTCATATAAAATAAAAATGCTGGAACCTCTCTTTGTTACTATCCAAAACATAATCACTGTTGTCAAAAACAAATCTCTCAGTAGTTTTATAGTCAAAGCAGAGTACATTGAATGTCTAAGTTGAAACAAGCATCCTGTTGTAATATCTTATTTGCATCTATTCTTTATATATTTATACATTTAAATGTAGATATTTTAAAAGTAATAGTGGCACATATACTTTATTTCCTATACTCTCGTATATATGAACAGTATTTAGTTTTATTAAAATGATATTGAAGTATAACATTTAACAGAAAAAATTCATAAATCATAAGTGTATATTTGATTGATTTTCAAAATCTGAGGCTGCCCATGTGACTAGCAACCAGATCAAGAAACAAAACAAAACAAAAAACAAAAAAAAAACAAAAAAAAAAAACCAAAAAAACAAAAGAAACAAAACATACCACAATCCCAGAATGCCTCCATACTATTCCTTCTAAGCAACACTTACAAAAGGTAGTCATAATCTTGCCTTCTAAAATCATGGATTAGTTTTGCCTTTTTTTGAACATTATGTAAGTAGAATCACATAATATCTTTTGTATCATATTTGTTTCCAATTATGTTCATGAGAATAAACCACGTTATTGTGTTATTATTTTTATAACAATTTTTAACTTTTAATAGAATCTGATTTATTATTTTCTCATTTTTAGAAAGAGATTTTCCATTCTGTTTAAAAATGAATTGGCATAATCAAATCATAAGGCTATAATCCATTTATTTTTTAAAACTTTATTTTTTAATCCTTTAGATTTAACTCTGTAATCCATATGGAATTAATATTTGTTAAAGTGTGAGGTAAGGATAAGAATTTCTTTTGATACCTTCTGAATATTCAGTTGACTTGGCACCTTGTATTGGAAAATTAACTAGAAGATAATGGGTAATTTTTTTAAGTTAGTAAATATATACAATCAAGAGATTGAATATATTTCTATACATTTCAAACTCATCACCACAATAAGTCTAGTTACAGTATGTTGTGTGACAGGAAACTAACAGTGTTATAGGTCAGTTATACTTCAAAAACAAACTCATTGTAAAAAATAAGATTTGTGGTTACCCTAGGTGGAGAACGTGGGGAAGGGGAATTGGATGAAGGCAGTCAAAAGGTACAAACTTCCAGTTATAAGGTAAATAAGTACTAGGGATGTAATGTACAACACAATAAATATAATTAACACTGCTGTGTGTTATATATGAAAGTTGAGAGTAAATTCTAAGAGTTCTCATCACAAGAAAAAAAAATTTCCCCTATTTCTTTAATTTTGTGTCTATGTGGGTTGATCGATGGTCACTAAAATTGTGATAATCACTTCATGATGTATGTAAATCAAATCATTATGCTGTATACCTTAAACTTATACAATGCTGTATGTCAATTATATCTCAATAAAGCTGGATAAAAAAATTTAAAACTGTTGAATATGCACACATATACTCACACTAGCACACACAAATTAAATGTCTACACATAAATGCAAACCAAAGAATCAAATCTAAAGAAGATATTCAGGGCAATTTTAAGTGTACATAACCCAGATGAAAGTTATGTCCCTCAATAGTTAAATTAGTTATAAAAATTAACAAGTATCACACTACAATTCAGCAAATAGATATGTAAATGAGGCAATAGACAACAAAGAATAAAATACAAATTAAGGAAAACAGGTTAATATATTCTTACTTTAGTAAATTGAGAAAATTAAACATTCTATATTTTTACCCAATTAGCCAATATTTTAAAAATAGCATCCCTCCTGTTGAGGAAGCAGTGAAAGATAGCATTTGCTTATGCTGTAATTGATCACTCAATTCGGCATATTGTTTTTAGAAAGCAGTTTGAAAATTATATATCAAAATCCTCTAAATATACTTATGGTCTCTGTCTCCATAAATAACAAATGTTATAATCATTTATCATGGCTATATTTCATAAAACAGAAAATTAACCAGTATGAAAGGTCCCACAAAATATATACTTAACTGTATGACCTGTGGAACATATTGTTGATCTGAATCCATCATGATTTGTGGTATAAATATAGAAATCAATTAACATAATAGTCCCAATAGGATATGATATATGATGACCTGAATGGTTAAAAAAAAGAATCTCAAAAATCATTCAGTGTGCAATGATGATAGAACTCTTATGAGAGTACAAGATAAAGACAAGTAAAAGCATAGTTACAATGAAGATTGGAAATACTGCAGTAGTTGTCAACACTGTTGTCATGGAAATGAAGTGCAGCTAATACATACAGACTGGGTGGGGGGAAGTTGATGAGAAGTTTTCTAAAGGAAGAGTCATATAAGCAGGGTAGGGAAGGAGGAAGAAGATTTGGTCAAACAGAAGGGAAATGGGTGAGGAAAGTGTTCTAAGCAGAGGGAACAGTTTGGAGTAAGGTCCAGAGATTAGAGTGAGTCACTTGAGGAACTAGATGTTTCGGTACATGGTTATAGATAGTTATGTGGGGTACAGGCTGAGACGCAAAGTGTTATGGTACATATGTATGATACACTAGAGAGGCAAAGGTGGGGGTTGTGCTGATGGCAAGAGATAATGTTGGAGAGGTAAACATGGGCCAGAGAATTAGAAACTGAAATATTTAAAAGATTAGGGACACTAGTTGAAAATGTGAGGAATTTAAACTTTAAATAGGACCTTAAGATGAGGACTGACTTACATTCTTTGTGTAAAGAGGATTTTGCTATATGGAAAATGATTGATTGGAGATTAGACTAAAAAGTATAAATTCTATTAGAATCCTGTCACAGTAACCCCGGCCAAAGAAGATAATGGGGGGGAACGGGATAGGGGCAGTGCAGGTGAAAAAGGATTCCAGAGATCTTTACAGAAGTAGATTTGGCCCAGCTTTGCATATACTGTGAACAGAGATTTAGAGCAAACCATCAAAAATGACACCTAGGATTATGACACAAAAAAATGAGAATATGAAAGAAAAAGCAACTTGAGGAAAATTATAATGAATTGTTTTCTGTACATGTTAACTTTAATGTGTCTTTGGTCCATCCAAGTTATTAGGCCTACTAATCAGCTGAAAAAGAAAATGTGCCCATGAGAGAGACCTGGGTGAAAGGTATTCAGAGAATAAATAGATGTTTTCTAATAGCTGAAAAGTAGAGGGAAAAGATGAGAGAGATTGGTTAAATTGTGTAAAATGAGCAAAGGCAAAGATAAAAATGCTAGAAAGTGAAATTATGAAGTTATTTGAGGGATAAAAAAATAAACATTATTAGTATAAATTAGATACCGGCACACTCCTACCTAGAAAAGCATAACCCAGCACACGCTGGCATGGGATGGAAATAACCTGAGACACAAAATAACATTAAGTACGCTTAAAGGAGAAAAAAAGCCCCCCAAAAAAGACAGGAGTCAAACAGGAAAAAATGCATATATTTCCTACACAAACCTGACTAAGGACTTTATTCCTTCCTGCAGAGTGAAATCAAAGCTTCTCTGTATTATATTTATAGTTTGCATGTAGAAATAAGCTGTATATTTTTACACAGAATTACACGTATGGTTTGCTTTTCATGTTGTGGATTGAGTGAGCAAAAAAATCATTGCATAGTGATGAAATCTGTCACACAAGCACATACACACACACACACACACACACACACACACTCCTCTCTGGCAATTTTATTTATGATCCAGGTGTTCAGATAGTAATGCCTGTTAATTCTTAGGATGCTATTCAGGTGAGTCTTATTTCTGTTATGTATGTTATAGTTTTATATGTTGTTTTGCTTATTTCAAAAAAAAATTAAGAAAGTACTGTCATATAATCAATAAATGATGATTCTGTAGTTCTATTCCATGTCTTTTTACAGATGATTCTGACATACAAAAAAAAAAAAAGAATTAGATAATTGACAACAAACTGGGACAGGCTGAAAAGACTATCTTCTTCCATTATGGGGCAATTTGTCTCATCTTCCCTCATGATGAGTTCTGGAGAAATAAAACTGCACTGCAATAGAAGGTTTTCCTTAGATACAAGTAGTCTTGTTGCTAGGGGCAACCGTGTTTGTAACCTCTTGTAAACTTGGTGACAGATAATGATGTACTTGGTGCTCTTCAGTTTTAAAAATATTCCCTCTTATACAGTATGCAGTTCTTTATTTGGTTCCATGAACTTGGAATTGTCTAGAATTTATATAAAGACTCATAAACATATCATAAAAATATAGAGATGGAAACACAAAATCTTGTCCAGAAATTGTTCACACTGGACTTATGTTTCCCCACTTTTTCCTCCCACACTCAGAGAGAATCAAGAGACCTCTGTTGTGCTTGGACATGATTTCAGAATCCTTTTCCAAGCAACAGGGTAAGCATCAAGTATGTTAAAATGGGTTTGACACGGAGATGAGTCCTAAATGATATTCTTAATTTGTTACAAATTTTAATTGAGATATAATTGACATATAACATTATATTAGTTTCAGGTGTACAACATAATGATTTGATATATGTATATACTGCAAAATGATTACCAAAATAAGTCTAGTTAATATTCATCACCATACAAAGTTACAATTTTTTTCTTATGATAAGAACTTTTAAGCTATACTCTCTCAGTAACTTTCAAATATACAATAGTGTTTGATTACATTTCCAGTTTTTCGTTATGGAAATTAAGAAACTGAAATGGACGAAATTCAATCTTAGCTCGATAGTAGCAAAAAGAAGATTAAATTGCATTTTCAACCTTCTGTGTTTTCAGGATAAAAAAAGTAATGTTTGGTGTAATTAAATGTCTTGCCTAAGGTCATTAGATGCCATTGATACATCTAGATACCTGGTTCAGAGCTTCTTCCTCTAGAACAAAGCTCTTATTGAAGTCCTTCCTTTTAATTTTCAACTTCAGATCCTCTCTGTTGTTTCTATTTGCTAGTACACTGTGCATGGATTCCTAATAATCAATACTAAAACATAATGGGCTCTCCCCTTCCCTCCTCAGAGCTAGCTTCTTCTGCAGTGTTCCCTTAGCTTGGCCAATGCCACCAGCATAAACACTGCTGAGAAGCCTGAATATTGGCTGTTATCTTTGACTCCACTCAATCCCTTGTGCCTCACCCCCTTTCCTTTCTAAATTCTGTGTTCTTCCTCCTGGTTATCTCACATATCTATTAATCTAATTCCCAGTGTTTTCAGCTTTCATTTCTCTCTCTGTCTAGTATAGCAGCCTCTTGAAACTGATCTTCCTTTATTTTCTCTTCCTCAACACCTCCAATCCATTCACTACTCTGCTCCCAGAGTAGAATAAGAACCTGTACATGTCACTATGCTAATTAAACTATGTTATGGTTTCCCATTTCTCTTAAGGTCTAAAATATTTATTAAAATTTATGTCTCTATTAGAACAGTTTTCTCTCTTCTTTTTATGACCCCTTAGCCTAGACTTGTTTTTTTTTTAAAGATCACTACCTTTTTTTTTAAAAAATTTATTTATGTATTTATTTTGGGCTGTGTTGGGTCTTCATTTCTGTGTGATGGCTTTCCCTAGTTGTGGCAAGTGGGGGCCACTCTTCATCGCAGTGCGCGGGCCTCTCACTATCGCAGCCTCTCTTGTTGCGGAGCACAGGCTCCAGACGCGCAGGCTCAGCATTTGTGTCTCACGGGCTTAGTTGCTCCGCGGCATGTGGTATCCTCCCAGACCAGGGCTCGAACCCGTGTACCCTGCATTAGCAGGCAGATTCTCAACCACTGCGCCACCAGGGAAGCCCCTAGACTTGTTTTGTTTTTGTTTTTAATAGACTTTATCTTTCAGAGCCGTTTTAGATTCACGGCAAAATTGAGTGGAAGATACAGAGATTTCCCATATAGCCCCTGCTACTACACGTGCATAGCCTCCTTCCTTATTAACATCCTCATCAGAGTGATATATTTGTTGCAATTGATGAACCTACATTGATACATCTTTATCACCTAGCATCCATAGTTTACATTAAGGGTTCCCTTATTGCTGCTGTACATTTTAAGGGTTTAAACAAGTTTATAATAACATGTATCCACCATTACAGCATCAGGCAAAGTAGTTCCACTGCCCTGAAAATCCTCTGTTCCTCCTATTCATCTCTCCCTCCAACCACTGGCAACCACTGATTTTTTAATCTCCATAGTTTTGCCTTTTCCAAAATGTTACACAGTTGGAATCATGCCAATATATAGCTTCTGTCTAGCTTGTTGACTCCAATTATTTAAAAAGAAACAAAATTATCTTACCTCTTTAGATAGGTCCGTCTACGTTTTTTTCACACGTACTGTTGCCTCAACCTACATAACTTTATATTTCAGTTCTCAGTTAAAATGCCATTTCCTTAGGGAAACTTTATTGAAATTTCCCAGAATAAGTTATCTTTCCTATACACACTTCATGGCATGTTATACATCTATCTTCCCAGTATTTAACTTCAAAAGTAAGTAAGAGATTATTCTTAATTATATGTATAAGATCCTTTTGTCCTGCATATTTTAAGCTCTGTTAGGACAAGCATTATGTCTGTCATTTACATTGCTGTATCTCTAGCAACTAGCATGGAAATTACTATATATTAAATGCTTAAAAATATATCGAATGACTAAATAAATTAGTGTCCATGTACCAAGTGGGCAGGAATAGGGTGGGTACAACTTTAGTAAATGGTATTAAATACATAGATTATGAAGACTGCATTTAAAAGTCATATGGAGAAACAACTGATTCATACTTGATGATAACTTGTGTTACATATCAGAGAATCATAATTTTAAGAACTGATTAAGCCAATCTAAATTAAAATGTTATAAAATGTTAGGATATATATAGAACTAGAATAGTTTTTTAACGTCAAATATACATATGAAACTATCAGTAGGTGAAGAAGTGTTTCTTGATAGAAGCCACAGAGGAACATATTAAAAAGATAGCTTTTTTCAGGTAGGTAGTTATTTTAGTGGTTTGAAAGAGAAGTTTTTATTCCTAGTTATTAGCTTTTCTCTAATTGATTAAGTACCCTCCTAAAGAAAGAAATCTTTTATTCCTCCTTCCCTTAATATTCCCAATACTTTTGGATAATATTACAGGTTCTTTTGGGAAAACCTATACAGATAAAAACATAGTCACATTACAGTGTTTTCTTTTTTTTTCTTTCTTTTTTTTTTTTTTAAGTCTTAAGCAAAACTCTCTGGCCCAACTGTGGAAGGCAGAAATAGAAATGAGGTTGATGACTATAGATTTCTGTTGGGCAAACAGTATCACTTGCTTTAAACATACTTGTGCCCAGAATTATTGAGCCAGACAAACAGATGGAGAAAGCATAAAATCTGGGTAAGCTTCATCGAGGAGTGTGTGTATATATATATATATATATATATGTGTGTGTATATATATATATATATATATGTATACACACATATATAATACTTTTTTCCCTTTACAGAAATTTTACAGAAATCTCCCCCTAGTGAAAGTTCTCTCACAAAATTTATAACTTCATGTAAATAGTAAATGAAATAATATAAGAGAATATTCTAAGATTTTTTTTCGACATTTTAAATGGACCTTTATCTTTCATGCAGGAAGTCAGTAGGCTTCTAGGCATCATCTTCACATGGATATTAACAGCTGTTTATTAATTATATTTTATTGAATACCCCTCTCATTTAAGTTTTTCTAGGTTTTTAAAGATATACTTTATCCCCATAATTTACAATAGACAAAAGTTCTGATTATGTGGGAACAGTATTTTTATAACTTATTCTACTTTCTGCCATTCCTTTTCTTCCATGTTTAACTATTAGATATTAGATTGTGAGGTGATGCCAGCTGTCATTCACAATATTGAAATTAATAAAATTTACCAAAAGATTATTTCAAGTAGCAAAACAAAATCTCCAGAAGTATTTTGTTTCAAGCACTTTTTCATTACATATTAGTAAATGAGACACATATATCATGACAAAGGTGATGATGTGCTTCAAAGAGAATACTTGTTAAATTTAAAGCACACATTTAATGTCTCCCTACAGAGGTCTCCAGCACACTGATTAGTATTCTAATGAAAGTTTTATTTTTCTCAGCTAGCTTGAAGATGTAATATAAGCATTTTAAACAGACAGTACCAATGAGACTATTTGACCCTGTGATCAATAATATCCCTGTGGATCTATAACCTAGACAAAAATCACATAGAAGTCTTACCAACCCATTAGTTAATTGCTCATTTGGGTCATGGAAGTAGCACATCTTCAAAGTGCTAACAAAACGTAATGTCCAGTATCTACAAAATAAGTATTGGTAGACTTCAAAGAAGAGTCAACACTATTTATCAAATTAATTTTCATAATCATATTATTTGATGTAAATAAAAGGTGGTAATCTGGCATAGTACAGAAATCTTGATGGTTTACTCTTTCCCATCTCAATTAATGAACATTCCATCTTTCTATTTAATCAGACCAAAAAAGTTAGGCTTCCTTTATTTGTTTTTCTCTCACATCCTATTTTCAAGCCATCAAATTGTGTCCAAAGTCTTACCACTACTTCAAAACCTGTACTGCTATTCTAATGCTACCATCCTGGCTAAGCTTTTTAAACTAGTCAGCCTGCTTCTATTTTCATTCTCCTACAAACCATGTTCAATATGTCAGCCAGTGTGATCCTTCAAAGACAGATCAAGCCTTTTCTCTGCTTAAAATCCTCCAAAGTCTCCCGATTTCACTGAGTCAAAGCCAAGACCCTCACAGTGCTATACAGCATTTGACCGCAATCAGGTCCTCAGTTTGCTCTCTGAATTAATCTCCTACCATTTCTTCCTTAATCACTGATTCACCTACATCATCTCCTTGATGTGCCTCAAACATTCAGGTAAGTCCCAGCCATAAACCCTTGAACTGGATGCTCCCTCCACGTGAAGAGAACTTTCTCCAGGTATCCACATAGCTAGCACCTTCTTCTCCTTCAAGTCATTGCATAAATGTCATCTTCTCACAGAGGCCCCACTTGAATCATTCTTTTTAAAATTGTGACCTGTCCTTATCCCCTCACAGATTGGTGTATGTGATTCAACTTATCCCTGCTCCTTTTTTTCCCCTTCAATACTACTTTGACCTTCTAGTTTGCTATACAATTTACTGTTTATTATGCTGCTTCTGTAAACTCTGCTGGGCAAGATTTTTTTTTTTTCAATCTGTTTTGTTCAGTGATGCCTTTCAGGTGCCGAGAACAGCGATTCTGGCATCCAGTAAATATCTAAGTGAATGAATGAATGAATGATAACCCAGCATCTGTGTCGATTGCTTCCCAAAGGAGAGATTTTTTTGTTTGTTTTTTGGTGACTTTTGATAGCAGAGGGCAAACCAGATGGGCAGAATGTTTATGAGCTGTGATGAGGCATTTTTTAATATATCTTGTTAGATTGAGACATGAATTGATGCTTACACTATAGCATTTTGATGCGGTCAGGCTGTATTCTAGAATCCAAATAATGTGTTACTTTATAACAATATGTCTTTAAAATTTTCATTAATAATTCATAAGCTTTTTTACACAGTAGTAAATTAAATTTAGGAACAGTAGGCAAAATATGAAAATATTTTAAAATTTTTATATAACTGTACACATAACTCCTAGAATTTGGATAAAAATTGAATCACTTGAAAAAAATTAAAACAAAGAGTATTTAATGGAGTTAAATAAAATATCCTTTATGCTATGTGATGTAAGAAGCCACACATATACCTCACACATATATACAAAAATTGTAGCTGCATTTGAGAACCATAAAATATCTGAAGAAACGATCTTGAAAACAAGTAGAATATCTGAATTGTATCATTTACGTGATTTGAAGATAAGTTTTACCATAAAATATCTTATATTAGTAGAATACTTAGAGATTTTCCTTTGGAAATTGAATTGAGCCTTAACACTGTATACTCTGTATATTTTCTGACACTAGGTAGTTTCAAATTACACAATAAAGTAAGTATGCTCTATATTTGAAACTTCTAACATTTAGGAATCAGAAGTACAGGAAGTTTTAAAAATCTTCAGCAAAGTGGAGTAGTTTAATGTCTTCTCACCTACATAATGCAAATTAAAATTAAAGGTCTATGTGCTTTCAAATAGCTAGCAATAGATACTTATTCTTCATGCTTCTAATAATTATTTCTTTGCCTTTTGTAAATAGGAATGCTACAAACAGCAACAATAACATCAAGATGAGAAATAGCAATGAAAATACATATTGGATGGCTACACGCCAGTACTTATATTAAATTCTGTACATGTGCCAGTTTTTCCTAATGCTTGGGGATAATGCTAAAGTGACTTCTAAAATTAATACTTCTTTTTTTAATCATTGTGCAATTGTTATGGAAAGAAAACATCATGAGCCATTATTATTTGAGAACAGAAACTATTCCCATTTCCTTATTATGGAGACTATTGATCAGTTTTGAAATTTATTTCTGAGAAAACCTTTGCCATCTGATAGATCTGTAACGTGATATCTTCAATCTGGCCACTAATCATTGTCCCCCAGATAATCAGGATATATAAGATCAATTTCCATTAAAAATTAGCATATACTAACTGAATAGTAAAAAGTCTAAGGTTTTATTACACATTAAATGTCATTTTGAGAAACCATGACTCTGAAACAATTATGATCATATGACAAGTTTCGGAGAAGGAAGGGTTCTAATGACATTATAGTATGTGAACTCTGCTATTTATGGTTTGTACTAGGGCTTAACCTTGCAGCATTATTGGAATTTTAGTATATATAAACACTTTTGAAAGCACATGCTAAGTTTAACTTTGCAATAAAAAGATAAAATGTTTATTGAAATCAAGCAAGCAAAACAATATCAAACTATTGTCTATGAAGGTGCCTTAAACAAAGCATGTTCAGTTTGTCCTTTAGCAAATCAACAGGACTATTTTAATACTGAATGAGGCAGTTTGATGTTTAGCCTCAAGATTGCTATTGACTCTGTGCCTAGACTAAAATAATCAACATGTGGGTTTACCAGTGATTTTAAATTAGTTACATTGAAAGATCTCAATTTTCAAAGTCATTCTCATACTTATTAGGAGTTTACTTCTTGCAAAATAATGTAGAGGTCAGAAAGAGAAATCAATATCTTAAGATTTTTAATAGAAAAAGAAAATTCACATAACTACACTTGGATATATTAACTAATCATAAAGAATGGCCTGCTTTAAATGGCAGGGAAGGGAGCAAGTCTGGACATCATGTATAAGCCTATGCTAGAAATATAGTGTTTGTGTTTATAAGTGCCACCTTTTCTATGTTCTAAGCTTCCTTACCTGTTGAAGAGATTGCATCAAATTTTACATGAACTATTTTTTCAGCAAGAGATTAAATATATAATAATCTCTTATATATGCATTTAAAAATATTGCCTGCAGTAAAACTAATTATGTCTATGCTATTATATCGGCATATATGACATGATATGGTATGGAACAGTGGTTAGGGCATGTTCTTAGAAGACAGGTAGCCAAGTTTGATGCCCAGCTTCCCTCTAGTATTCTAGGAGATCTTGACCAATGCATGCAACCTCTCTGTCCCTCAGTATACTACCTATGAAATGTGGGAAAATACTGGTTGCTCTCTATTCTTTAAGATTGTTGTGAATATTAAATTAAAAATGTGAAATATTTGTGACAGTATGAGCACATACTGTGGGGAGTACAAATTATAGCAAAGATTTACAATATATGTGATACATATAGCAAACATATAAAATGCTATTTGATATGTAATGCATACTCTATTATATAATATGTAATGTAATTATACCAAAATATATAAAACGTATATGTCATACAAATTTAACCTGTATAAAATATCACAATGGGGAAAATTGAAAAACAATAAAAATAGAAGTATAAGACTTTTTTAGCATAACAGTTTAACACTGCAATAAAACAACACAAAATACATGTTTATAATATATAAAATAGCATTGCTACTTTGACATTCTCAATTTAAGTGGAAGTTTGTATTCAAAAATTTATTATGATTATACTTCCATATTGTGTCATTGCTTATAGTTAATGACTTACAAATATAATTGTTTTAATAAAGTAAGACATTAAAGAACAATTTATAAGGAATTCTTGAAATACAAACACCTATCTTACATATAAACTATGTAAGATCACCCTAAGCTCTGTTTTATCTATATCACTCTACCTGTAGTCCATTGCTATACCTCCTTAGAGAGAGCTGAAAAGGCTTAGAACTTCTCAGAAACTGTGCAATCAGAAAGGAAGGAAGGAAAGAGCAAAGACCCACTCTCAAAACAACGGCAACAACAAGAAAACCTTTAGAATAGCCATCCCTTGATAGACTCCCAATAATGGCTCTCTCAAAATTCATAGCCTCCACCACCTCTTCCAAAAAAAAAAAAAAAAAATTCATCATTCCAGTATTTACTGATAAACTCTATTTAACTTTGTTAAACTGTGTTAAATTTTTTTATGATTTACAGATTATTGTTTTTAATAAATATTCTATTTCAAAAAAAATCAGAAATGTCTGTCTCATAGCTCCAACTATAGCAAACATTGATTATAGCATTGGTGTGAATTGGTACAATATAATTAATTTTCACCTACCACCTAATGAAACTTTGCTGAAAGACTGAAAATGTTACTGAGTGAAGGGAAAGTTTAAGATAATCGGTGGTAGAGGCTATGTCAAAAATGGTTTACTAATATCTGATTTAAAGTTATTTGTAGGAGGACATAGACATCTGGGAGAAAGTATCCAGGAAGAGTGAAAAAGGAAGAGACAAAGAGTCTATAATTTTAGTGTATTCTGCAATGTATTATGAGCAAGTTGTCTAGGATCCTTTATGACATTCACTGGCATACAACTGTTTCCATTAAAAAAAAAATCATCTTTAGTTTTAAATGACCATGATACAAACAGTTCTGAAAACAATATATTCATGGTTTAGAGAAAACCTGTTCGTAAAAATTATAATATTTGGTTTCCCATGGGAGATAGCCAAAAATACCATAGGTTATCTAAAACCTTTCTCTAGTCTTTGCCAACGATAAACTTAGAAGATTCATTTTCAGCAGCAAAGATTTGTTTTTCTATATATTTCAGTGGTGTTTAGGTTACTTCTGCTTATCTGCACAGTAAACAAGGAAATAAAGCAAGAAACAAAGCAAAAGAATCAAACTTTGATGAGACATTCTCATGCTGAAAATCAGCTTTTTTAGGATCAAATAAGAGAATGTATGTTTGACACTGGACTTCTCTGGCCTTGTGCAGGATTTGACTCTGTATGAGTCATTCCAAGTCCCTCACTGAGGAATTCACCACTCAGAAGAGAGTAAAATACCTCAATAAATTAATCTGAAACAACCTATGTGAAAGTTGTCTAATAATCATAAAGATGAACTTCATTCACTCATTCATTTATTCAACCATGCAATACAAAATCATTGTACCTTCCATTGCATTATATTGTATATTAGGGAAGTAAAGAAGAATGAGATATATTCCCTGTGCTCAAAGACTTCAGAGTTTTCTTGGTTGGGGGTGGGGGAACAAAACTGAAAGGAAAAGCAGATTAAAATATGGTATAGAATATGAAATGATATAGCTTGTTTAAATTACAAAAGGTAGAACTGAGGGAATGCATAATCTTGTTGGAGTTTTTAAGGAGAGTTTTATAGAGCATTGGATCATTGATGAAATGAATATGACCCATTAGATAATAACTGTATCTTCACTGTGTACAATCTGAATCAACCTATGAAAACTTGTTAAATTTTATTTTTCATTATTTTTTATTGTTGTTTTACAATGTTATGTTAGTTTCAGGTGCATACCAAAGTGATTCAGTTATATATATATATATATATATATATATATATATATATATATATATATATACTTTTATAGAGTAAATACATATATATACTTTTCATATTCTTTTCCATTATGGTTTATTACAGGATAGTGAATATAGATCCCTGTGCTATACAGTAGGGCATTGTTGTTTATCCATTCTATATATAATAGTCTGCATCTGCTAGTCCCAAACTCCCAATCCAGCCCTCCCCCGGCCCTCCCTTTGGCCACCACAAGTCTGTTCTCTATGTCTGTGAGTCTGTTTCTGTTTTGTAGTTAAGTTCATTTGTGTCCTATTTTAGATTCCACATATAAGTGATATCATATGGTATTTTTCTTTCTCTTTCTGACTTACTTCACTCAGTATGATAATATTTAGGTCCATCCATGTAGGTGCAAAAGACATTATTTCATTCTTTTTTATGGCTGAGTAACATTCCATTGTGTATATGTACCATGTCGTCTTTATCCATTCATCTGTTGATGGACATTTAGGTTGTTTCCGTGTCTTGGCTATTGGTAGCAAAGTAGTGCTACCATGAACATAAGGATGCATGTATCTTTTCGAATTATAGTTTTTTCCAGATATATGCCCAGGAGTGGAATTGCTGAATCATATGGTAACTCTATTTTAGTTTTTTGAGGAACTTCCATAGTGTTCTCCATAGTGGCTGCACCAACTTACATTCCCACCAACAGTGTAGTGTAGGAGGGTTCCCTTTTCTCCACACCCTGTACAGCATTTTGTTATTTGTAGAGTTTTTAATGGTGGCCATTCTGACCAGTGTGAAGTCGTACCTCACTGTAGTTTTGATTTGCATTACTCTAGTAATTAGAAATGTTGAGCATCATTTCATGAGCCTATTGACCATTTGTATGTCTTCTTTGAAGAAGAGTCTATTTAGGTCTTCTGCCCATTTTTTTTTTTTTTTTTTTTTTTTTTTTGGCGGTACGTGGGCCTCTCACTGTTGTGGCCTCTCCCATTGCGGAGCACAGGCTCCGGATGCACAGGCTCAGTGGTCATGGCTCACGGGCCCAGCCGCTCCGCGGCATGTGGGATCTTCCCGGACTGGGGCACGAACCCGTGTCCCCTGCATCAGCAGGCGGACTCTCAACGACTGTGCCACTAGGGAAGCCCTTCTGCACATTTTTTGATTGGGTTTTGTTTTTTTTCTTTGTTATTGAGTTGTATGAGCTGTTTGTATATTTTGGAAATTAAGCCCTTGTTGGTCGCATCATTTGCAAATATTTTCTCCCCATCTGTAGGTTTCTTTTAATTTTGTTTTTGGTTTTCTTTGCTGTGCAAAAGCTTATAAGTTTGACTAGGTCCCATTTGTTTATTTTTGCTTTTATTTCTATTGCCTTGGTAGACTGACTTAAGAAAACATTTGTATGATTTATGTCAGATAATATTTTGACTGTGTTCTTTTCTAGGAGTTTTATGGTGTTATGTCTTATATTTAAGTCTTTAATCCATTTTGAGTTTATTTTTGTGTATGGTGTGAAGGTGTGTTCTAACCTCATTGATTTACATGCAGCTGTCCAACTTTACCAACACCATTTGCTTAAGAGACTGTCTTTTCCCCATTGTATATTCTAGCTTCCTTTATCAAAGTTTAATTGACCATAGGTGTGTGGGTTTATTTATGAGATCTCTATTCTGTTCCATTGATCTGTATGTCTGTTTTTGTGCCAATACCATGCTGTTTGGATAACTGTAACTTGGTAGTATTGTCTGATGTCTGGGAGAGTTATGCCTCCTGGTTTGTTCTTTTTCCTCAGTATGGCTTTGGCAATTCTGGGTATTTTATGGTTCCATATAAATTTTAGGATTATTTGTCCTAGCTATGTGAAAAATGCCGTGGGTAATTTGATAGGGATTTCATTAAATCTGTAGATTGCTTTGGGTTGTATGGTCATTTTAACACTATTAATTATTCTGGTCCAAGAGCATGTGATATCTTTCTGTTTATTTAAATCATCTTTAATTTCCTTTATCAATGTTTTACAGTTCTCAGTGTATTAGTCTTTCACCTCCTTAGTTGGCTTTATTCCTAAGGATTTTTTGATGCAATTTTAAAAGGGATTCTTTTTCACTTTCCCTTTCTTATATTTCATTGTTAGTATAAAGAAATGCAACCGATTTCTGTATGTTAATCTTGTACCCTGCTATCTTGCTGAATTCGTTTATCAGTTCTAGTATTTTTTTGTGGAGTCTTTAGGATTTTTCCATATATAACATCATATCATCTGCATATAATGACAGTTTTACCTGTTCCCTTCCAATGTGGATACATTTTACTTCTTTTTCTTGTCTGATTGTTGTGGCTAGGACTTCCAGGACTATGCTGAAGAGACGTGGTGAGAGTGGGCATCCTTGTCTTGTTCCAGATTTTAGCAGGAAGGCTTTCAGCTTTTCACCATTGGGTATTATGTTGGCTGTTGGTTTGTCATAAATAGCTTTTATTATGTTGGGATATGTTCCCTCTGTATACACTTTGGTAAGAGTTTCTGTCATGAATAGATGTTGAGTTTTGTCAGATGCTTTTTCTGCCTCTGTTGAGATGATCATGTGGTTTTTGTCTTTTCTTTTGTTGATGCGGTGTACCATATTGATTGATTTGCATATGTTGAACCATTATTGTGACCTTGGGATGAATCCAGCTTGGTCGTGGTGTATGATCTTTTTTATGTGTTGTTGTATTCATTTTGCTAATATTTTGTTGAGAATTTTTACATCTATATTCATTAAAGATATTGGCCTATAATTTTCTTTTTTGTTAGTGTCTTTGTGTAGTTTTGGTACCAGGGTGATGGTAGCTTCATAGAATGACTTTAGGAATATTCCCTCCTGTTCAGTCTTTTGGAAGAGTTTGAGAAGGATTGGTATAAGTTCTTTGTAAATTTGGTGTAATTCCCCAGTGAAGCCATCTGTTTCTGGACTTTGGTTTGCAGGGAGGTTTTGTTTCTTTTTTGGGGTTTGTTTCTTTGTTTGTTTCTTTTTTTAATAGATTCTATTTCACTTCTAGTTATTGGTCTGTTCAAATTGTCTGTTTCTTCTTGATTCAGTTTTGGTGGGTTGTATGTTTCTGGAAACTTTATTTCTTCTAGGTTGTCCAATTTGTTGACATATAATTGTTTATAGTATTCTCTTTGTATTTCTGTGGTATCAGGTGTAATTTCCCTCTTTCATTTTCATTTCTTATTTTGTTTATTTGGGTTTTCTCTCTTTTCTTCTTGGTGAGCCTGGCCAGAGGTTTGTCAATTTTGTTTACCCTTTCAAAAAACCAACTCTTGGTTTCATTGATTTTTCTAATTCCTTTTTTTAATCTGTATTTTATTTATTTCCTCTTTGATCTTTTTTTTTCTTTCCTTCTGCTGTCTTTAGGTTTTGTTTGTTCTTCTTTTTCTAATTCTTTTAGGTGGTAGGTTAGGTTGTTTATTTGATATTTTTCTTATTTTTTGAGGAACGCCTGTATCACTATGAACATCCCTCTAAGAATTGCTTTTGCTGCATCCCATAGATTTGTGCAGTTATGTTTTCACTGTCATTTGTCTCAAGGTATTTTTAAATTTCCTCTTTAATTCCATGGTTGACCCTTTTTGTTTTTTTTTTTTTTAGTAGCATGTTGTTTAGTCTCCACATAATTGTTTTTTCTCGTTTCTTTTTTGTTTTGATTTCTAGTTCCATGCCATTGTGGTCAGAAAAGATGCTTGAAATAAAGAACCTAGTAAACAAAAAAAGATACATATATACGTATATGTGTGTTCAAATACACACACATAAAAGTATTTACCTGTAGAATAAATAGAACTTAACTGGTTTTCTTTGAATCCACGTATAATCTGAAACAGCTCAATTCAAGGGGGAAAAAAATGAGATTTAGGGACTCTCCAAGAAGGGAATAGACCACTTCTCCTGAACTAGATTGAGAGGAAATATAAAAGTTAATTTTAGAATAAACTTCTATGAAAACAATCTAGTTTACATAATACTTTTATACATTTCAGCCAAGATCTGACTCCTCAGTTAAATAGCAAAAAGGGAGCCCTTGATGTGTGAGCTGGAGAGTAAAACAGAGGTATTTGACTGTATAATCCCTCAAAATGTACCATCTGTGGAAATAAAATTTATTTCAGTATATGCACTTAGCTAAATATGTTGTATATCATATATGTTTTACCTGTTAAAGAAATAAACCAGGTTAGTCAATTTAAAGGGTACTTTTAAAATTTTCTTATTGCTATCAAATATTTGTAATCAATATATTATTGAGAAAATAAATGTAATGTGCAAAGTGCCAGACACATGGGTGTTGCTTGCTGGTTGGTGCACTTTACTTCTATTAAAATTCAGGACATGTGATAAAGTATAAAGAAAATGAAAATATGAAAAGCAAATGGTTGAAAACAGAAACTCGGGGCTTCCATGGCCGTCCACTGGTTAAGACTCTGCACTTCCACTGCAGAGGACGCAGGTTTGATCCCTGGTTGGGGCAATAAGATCCCCCATGCTACGCAGCATGGCAAAAAACAAAGACAGAAACTCTACTATGAAGAGTTTTAAATATTTGTATTATTATTCAATTAAACATGTTCATTGCCAAGAATGTAACATTTCAACATGATTTACATTCTCTGAAAAATCTAATTTACTTAGTGGATGAGGGTATACTTTTGTTAAATAATGTAGTAAAAAAATATATAAAGAAATGGACATTTCCTGTAGAAGAAACAGACTTAACTGGTTATTTTCTTTGAATCCAACTGTAATCATGTGTCTTATTATTCTGAAAACCTGAATAGTCCTTAGAATTCCATATTTATTTGCTGATTTTCACCAAGTAATGATCACATGATCAGTTGTAATATTTAGTGTGGTGTATCAACTCACAGGCTGAAATAAAGGCCCTTAGTCACCACAGAGCTATGCATAGTTCCATAGAAGTTTGTTTGTTTTGTTTTGTTTTTCCCTGTTCCTTAAGATTCTTATTTACCCAGGAGTCATACTCATGATCTGTGTTTTGTTGCAAAAAAGTTTTCCCTGTTCTTGAAGATTATTCTTTACCCAGGAGTCACAGTCGTGGAAGAATATCAAATACTAGCACATTCTGCCAGAACATAATAAGGGCAAATACACTTGCAGATACACCCCAAGAGGAATTCTGGATTGAGATCAACTATGAACAAACAGCTATTATTATTATTAATCAGCCTAAAGAGAATACAGTTAGAGGAGAAGGGAGTACACTGGAGAGAGAAATAATATGGAGATAGATTGATCACTAGTTCACACACCCTGGTATCTTGGGCTAAAATTATTTTGACTGCTATGAGAAAATAGATTTCAAGAGGCTTCTCTACGTTTCTAAAAATATTCATTCATTGTTAGCTAACAGAATTGTACTGTAAAAACTAGATAGTAGTTCATAGTACTATTCCCATAATTTCAATTATTAAATATGTGTATAACCTATTTGGTTTCTGAGTAAGCTTATTGAGGTTAGGGGTCTGCCCTAACCCGTAGATATAGCTGCTTTACTTGTCACAAAATGAATGAATCAAACTATCAAATAAACAACTAGTCTTCAAGTATAGATTCATTTAAAATAAGCTGGGGAATTTACACTACTGATTAGAATGATTCTATAGGAATATTTTATTTTTCCTTTTTTAGTCCATAGATTACTTGATACAATATAGAAATGTGCAAAAAGAAAAGCAGAAGAGATATTGAATGAAGTAAAACAAAGAGGAAAGTCTTCAAATACTTTCATATTTGCAAAAATATTTTCTCCTTCTGTTTCAAAAGGTTTTTTCAATTATATGTAATTTCCTGAAGTAACAGCGTCAAACACGTAATACTACTCTAGGTTATACTTAGATTTATTTTATTAAATTATTATCATATGCATTTTCTACTTATTCTATAAATAAGTGTGACATTTGAACTTACGATACATTCACTATTTATTAGCTATGGAGTATTTGTTAAAATATTTAAATGTGCCCAGATTAAGATTCCAAATCTGTAAAATGACAATTAAATGATTCATGCCACAGCAGTTTTGTGCTGATTTAAATAAGACATAATTGAGCATGACTGCATGTGGTTCCTTTATCCTACCCTTCTTTGTCAAGAATGTCAATCATGTGTTGAACTATAAGTGACCTGTGGGCAGTAATTGTGTTTTGAGTATGCTTTGACAAAGTACACTTTTGAGTGCGCCTTTTGAGTACTCGCTGAGAAAAAATGAATTAATCTGCAATTGATCATTAACCATCTTGCGGGGAAGATAGTCACTGACCATGCTTTGAGAAGTAGCATACTTGACTTTTGAGTGGAGCAAGATTTTCTTCACCTAGTAAAGGCAAATTATTTCTGCTAACGTCATATAAAAATGTATGCATCAACTTTCAGAATAGTCCTTACTTTAAATAAACACTAGGAAAAACATATTTCAATTGTGGCAATACAAAAATTCCATGAATTGTGCCACATGCTCTTCAGGGAACTAAAATTTGGTCAGGGAAAATGGGCTGAAGAGCAGTATATCAGTAGCTTAATGGAAGTGACTTTAAAGCTTAAAGTCAGCATTTTTCAGTTTTCTATAAATGATACAACCAGATTGAATTATGAATAAAATAAAAACTATACATTCCTCAGGATACCTAGATTTGATCCTTATACTTTCCTTATCTGCTGTGTATTTTCCTTATCAACTGTTCCCCTCAACTTCAAATGTAGGTGCTTTTCCACTTTGTCTAATAAAGCCATACCATTTTTGCTGTAGTGACTCTTCCAAGACTATTGACTATTCAAGGCAACCTGTTATTATAAGCTCTCATATTATCTTCCTCATGTGTTTTTCTCAGCAGTTGTCACAGTTGTAAATTTCCTGTTTGATTATATGTGGTGTATGTGTTATGTGTGTGTCTGAGTATGTCTCCCTCTGAGAGTATAAGCTAGAGTATGTGATGGGAATGTATTTTTGTTTTGAGTCACCATTGTAGCTCATGGTTTGGCACAGCATTTGGCATAAACTAGGACCTCAATTACTATTCTGAGTTTCATTTCTTCTATTACAGAAAAGTACCACCAATGCTATTAATAGTAGGACTTTTAAATCCATTCTATAAATGTTTTTATTTTTTCATTTTTATACAAAATTAAAATCTGATTTATACTTTAATAGTGTCTTCCACCCCCACCCCCATTGTTTTCTTTTAATTTGTTATGACTCATCACTTTGTCTTCTAACCTGCAATACTTTCTGAAGACCTGACCCTGACTCTTTCCTTCCCCCACTGCTCACTGAGCACCTGAACCCCATCATGCTTTCAAAATCCCTTTTTTGGGGTTTTATCTGAATTTCTTCATCAACCACCCTTGCCTTCTCATTCTTCCACCTCCATAACTGAAGCAAAACTCCTAACTTTTCCCTGGGAACAGTTTTAAGAGTTAGCAGTTTAACATTGTGTTACGTGTGGTGATCTACGCAGCCTGACATCCTGGTGCAGCCGGGACATTTCCCCCTTGTGGAGCTCAGCTAGTCCCTCTGAAGAGCCACATGCTAGAACTGTTCTTACTTTTATGGGTTTTTCCCCATCAATTCTTTGGGTCCTAATCTCTGTTTTTCTACCTTACTCTCCCTCTCTATTCCAATGTAAATGGTTGCATAGCATCAGTGTTTAGAGTTACCATCATTTATTTAATCTCAAACTTAAAACTTTCAGCCAATTACATAGTCTTAGCTACTTAGCTGATTTTTTAATGTATTTATAATTGCTTTTTTAGATTAAATTCTTAGTTTCTCCTCTTAGCCTTGGTGATTGAGCTCTAAATTCTCTACAAGGGTAAATGAATACACAACGTCAGTGAATGAAGATTTATACTTAGTTCTACAAACTATATAACTGGATGAGCCAGAGGTTCAGAGGAAGGGATTTGGTTAAAAAGAAACTGCTAAAGTTAAAGGGCATTTATTTGGCTTACTGGGACTTATACAAGTGTTGAAGAGGACTACGGTATTAGGAGGAGGAAAGGGAGAGAATCATTTCAAGGGAAGGGAGTATGGGAGATAATGTGGCCAAGTCATCTTTCTATTAAAATTGTACTGGATAGGAAGGGCATTCAAATAATGGAAATGGGATTTCAAAGGTTTAATTTAGGTCAAAGCCTTACATTAGCAAATGATAAATGCCTGAAAGAAGTGGCCCTATGAACATTCCTTTGAATTTCTTCACTTGCTCTGGCCTTCATGTCATTTTTAAATGGTCATTTCAATTTTCAACTTCAAATCAGCACTTTATTCTTTCCTGCTGCAAGTGTTTTTGGTCTCATTAATGATTAATGATAAAACATATGCTCCTTGAATACTAATACTCCCCTTAAGTGTGGAATTCTTCACAGAAACCATCTTATTTTAAAAACACACCCAGAGATGCAAAGTATCTTGTTAGGTTTTTCTGTTAAACAGTGAAGTGTTTTAAATGGCTCTTCCAGTAGTCTTTTAAGATGCATTCATTTATTTGTTTGAAGAAAGGAGATATGCTCAGGAACCATTTAAAAACCTTTACTTAATGTCTTTTCTAAAGCCCTAGGGAAGACTGGGATGTAAATCAAGAAATGGAAGGCATCTGGAAATACATCTTTATAAATTCAGAACTAAACTGTCCTGGGAGTTTTGGGCTCCTACTATCAAATTATAGAATTCCCAGAAGACCCTAAAGGATCTGATGTTCATATCAGTAACTCAAATATACAAAGTCCCAAGTTTATCATGAGGTTTTTGAATGGAAAAAATAGTTCTGACATTAACTTCCATAGGGACCATCAAAACAGCCGATGGCTTCACTTTGCAAAACTGTGATGTGGACAGTAATTTTACCATTAAAATGATAATCCCTGTTGGGCAACACAATGATTCTTGTCATATCAAATATGATTTCAAAAGGAATGATAGTGCTGAGTCTGCATTTCTTTAGGTTTAATTCCCTGAACAATAAAAAAGAAAGCAAAACAAAAATGATGAAATCCTTGTAGTGATTTTACAATGCTAATTCTCAAGATTCAGGCTGAAGTCTGTCCTCTGTTTTATGTGATATCGTACAGGACATTTAGTTAGATTACTAGTCTAGGTCCTAGTGACCTCCTGAGTACAGTGGTCATTCTGTCCCTAAGCCTATATTGTAAATGTTGTGATTAAGCCTCCACCAGAAATTATTGATATACAGTTGGTCAGCAGTTGTACTTAGAATTCCACTGTTTTTGCTCCTGATAATTTTTGTTTGCTCTTGATGTGAATTTCATGAGTAGAAAATAAAATCCAGTTTCCAAAGTGAAATAAGGAACTTTGTAAACATGAAACAAACAATGAAAGAAAAGAGGAAAATGACAAAATTAGAGATATAGTCAATTCTTGTTATTCATGGTAGTTCTGTTCTATCAAGTTGTGTGGACACTGAATTAACAAACATGGAAATTCAGGGTTAGGTTCCTGCAGAGCCTCTATTCACAACACTTAGACAACTGATCAATACATACTTTTATGTCTGTTTCTGCTTAAAAACACCTTATTTAGTGTGTATTGTTAATTCATTAACATTGAACTCAGACACTACAGCACTATAACTCTTGCCTGAACACTTATCTAACATGCATTTTTCCCATAAAGCACATCAGAACCTTTTTGTGCTTAGGAGCACAATAGCCCTCAATACTATGCTCTTGGGGCATTTTTCAGAAATAAAATCCACATAAAAGCACAAAAACAGAGTGTAAAGTGGTACTAAATAGACTGCACAAAGGAGACTTGTTTACAGTATGAGAATTGCAACACGAAGGCAGAGCATCATCCTACTCCACCTCAACTGGGAAAGTGCACTGTGGGGAACTCACATTTTGTGCAGCTCTGTGTCATGTCCACAAGTGACTGTGAAAATGTTGTGAACGTTGATTTTGGGATTACAAATAAGTTTTTGTGACTATTCAAATTCTTAAAAACCAAATCTGTGAATAAAGAGAATTGACAGTATACCTCAAATGATTTAGAAAAAACATGTATTTTTTTTTTACAAGAGACCGTTGAATTGGGTACTTCAGAAAAATATTTCCGAAGAAGATACCCCTTTCAATGACCTAATGGATGATCTCATGTTCAAAATATTAATCTAGAGCTATTTGAAAATCCTGGGAAGATGAAAATGCCAAATGTTGCTATATCCTTTAATATTTTACTCTTTCACTATTTGAGATGTGTAAAATACCACATACATAATTACTAGGTATTTGGAACATTTCTATTTCTTCCTTAGAGAGTTACAATTTTTGGACCCAAACCTTTTATTTTTCTATTGATATATATATTTTTCATGATGTTTTAGTATACTTTATAATTAAATGATGTTATTTTTGTATCTCTTATTAATAATTTCCTTTGGTTTCCAATATAGTTATTAGCTTTTTCAGTTGAATTTATTTGTGCCGCTAGGTCATAATTATGCTGTGGTCTTGGCAGCCTGGGGCTGAGAAGTAGTTTAGCGTTTATCAAGTACAGGATATCCTTCTTCATCTGACTCAGCTGTTTTTCTTTATCATAAATCTAGTTTGTAAAATTCACTTTTTCTGTTAAAATCTAACTCCTTCAGTTCCTTTCTTTCTGTCTTACTGTTGAATTTTCAAGTATGTAGTATCTGATAACCCCATTATAATGAACTCTGGGTTGCAGATGTATACGGCTCCAGAATCTGAGTTCAGAAGACTTGTAGAAACAAGTTGAGTTCGTTTGCTTATTCTAACTCCATAAGCCTGTTTTCAAGCTTTCATTTTTTTCTTTTGTTCTGACAATAAAATTTAATTGAATTGACAATTCAACAGGTACACAATGTCTCTTTGTATATAGGATTATGACTGTTGTATATTTTTTTGTTTTGTATTATGATAGGTCGTGGATCATATTATCTTTCACCTTCCTCTTTGCCTATTTTTCATGTTGGCTGCTGCTTTATAGTTTATTTTTCCCCAGTATTGTATGATGAGTAAACAAAAGTAAAGAAAAAATGGCAGAAATAAATAAATGAACAGGGAAAACACACTGGAAAATATTCCAAGAGTATAATATATATAAAAGGAATAGAGTAGACATCTAGAAGGTAAGAGTTAATCAGTGAAGCATTAATAGAAACATAACAAGAACTTTGATAATAACCTCATGATATGAACTCACTTAAAAGTTACATGAGGGGGGACCTTCAAGATGGCGGAGGCCTAAAACGTGGAGATCACCTTCCTCCCCAAAAATACACAAAACTACATCTACATGTGGAACAACTCCTACAGAACACCTGCTAAACGATGGCAGAAGACCTCAGATTTCCCAAAAGGCAAGAAATTCCCCATGTACCTGGGTAGGGCAAAAGAAAAAAGAAAAAACAGAGACAAAAGAACAGGGACTGGACCTGCACCTCTGGGAGGGAGCTGTGAAGGAGGAAAAGTTTTGACACACTAGGAAGCCCCTTCACTGGCAGAGATAGGTGATGGGTGGGGGTGAAGCTTCAGAGCCACAGAGGAGAGTGCAGCAAGAGGAGTGCAGAGGGCAGAGCAGAGAGATTCCTGCACAGAGGATCAGTGCCAACAAGCACCCACCAGCCTGAGAGGCTTATGTGTTCACCCACTGGGGCGGGTGGGGGCTAGGAGCTGAGTCCCGGGCTTTGGAGTTCAGATCCCAGGGAGAGGACTGGGGTTGGCTGCGTGAACACAGCCTGAGGGGGCTAGTGTGCCACAGCTAGCCAGGAGAGAGTCTGGGAAAAAGTCTAGACTTGCCTATGAGTCAAGAGACGATTGTTTCGGGGTGCATGAGGAGAGGGGATTCCTTCCCCATCTGCACACAGAAGGCAGAACACTGCCTAAAGGAGCTCTAGAGATGGGCATGAGCCATGGCTTTCAGCTTGGACACCGGAGACAGGCATGAAACGCTAACGCTGCTGCTGCAGCCACCAAGACTCTGGTGTGCAAGTGCAGGTCACTATTCACACACCCGCCCCCGGGAGCCTGTGCAGCACGCCGCTACCAGGGTCCTGTGATCCAGGGACAAATTCCCCAGCAGAACACATGGTGCACCTCAGGCTGTTGCAACATCACGCTGGCCTCTGCCGCTGCAGGCTCGCCCCGCATTCCAATTATAACTACGTACTCCTCCCACCCCCCAGCCTGAATGAGCAAGAGCCCCCTAATGAGCTGCTACTTTAACCCCGTCCTGTCTGGGCAGGGAACAGATGTCCTCAGGCGACCTACACGCAGAAGTGGGGCCCAAACCAAAGCTGAACCCCGGGAGCTGTGCAAAAAAAGAAGAGAAAGGGAAATTTCTACCAGCAGCCTCAGGAGCAGCAGATTAAATCCTCACAATCAACTTGACGTACCCTGCATCTGTGGAATACCTGAATAAACAATGAATCATCCCAAAATTGAGGCAGTGGACTTTGGCGGCAACTGTAGACTTGGGATGTACTGCCTGTGACTTACTTGTTTCTGATTTTTATGTTTATTTTACTTTAGCTTTTAGCACGTGTTACCATTGGGGGATTTGTTTATTGGTTTGGTTACTCTCTTCTTTTTTTTTCATTTTTTTTTATTTTAATAATTTTTAAATTTATTATTATTTTTTCTTTCTTTTTTTCTCCCTTTTCTGCTGAGCTATGTGGCTGATAGGGTCTTGGTGCTCTGGCCTGGTGTCAGGCCTGAGCCTCTGAGGTGGGAGAGCCGAGTTCAGGACATTGGACCACGAGAGGCCTCCCAGACCCACATAATATCAGTCGGCAAGAGGTCCCCCAGAGACCTCCATCTCAGTGCTAAGAGCCAACTCCACCCAATGGCCAGCAAGCTCCAATACTGAATGCTCCATGCCAAACAACTAACAAGACAGGAACACAACCCCACCCATTAGCAGAGAGGCTGCCTAAAATCATAATAAGTTCACAGACACCCCAAAACACACCACTGGACATGACCCTGTCCACCAGAAGGACAAGATCCAGCCCCACCCAACAGAACACAGGCACCAGTCCCCTCCACTAAGAAGCCTACACAGGCCACTGGACCAAGCTCACCCATTGGGGGCAGACACTAAAAACAATGGGAACTATGGACCTGCAGCCTGGAAAAAGAGACCCCAAACACAGTAACTTAAACAAAATGAGAAGACAGAGAAATATGCAGCAGATGAAAGAGCAAGGTAAAAACCCACCACACCAAACAAATGAAGAGGTAATAGGCAGTCTACCTGAAAAAGAATTCAGAGTAATGATAGTAAAGATAATCCAAAATCTTGGAAATAGAATGGAGAAAATGCAGGAAACTAACAAGGACCTAAAAGAACTAAAGAGCAAACAAACAATGAACAGCACAATAAATGAAATTAAAAATTCTCTAGAAGGAATCAATAGCAGAATAACTGAGGCAGAAGAACTGATAAATGACCTGGAAGATAAAATAGTAGAAATAACTACTGCACAGCAGAAAAGAAAAAATAATGAAGAGGATTGAAGACAGTCTCAGAGACCTCTGGGACAACATTAAATGCACCAACATTCGAATTATAGGGGTCCCAGAAGAAGAAGAGAAAAAGAAAAGGTCTGGGAAAACACTGGAAGAGATTATAGTTGAAAACTTCCCTAACATAGGAAAATAAATAGTCAATTAAGTCCAGGGAGCACAGAGAATCCCATACTGGATAAATCCAGGGAGAAACACACCAAAACACATATTAATAAAACTACCAAAAATTAAATTCAAAGAAAAAATATTAAAAGCAGCAAGGGAAAAGCAACAAATAACATACAAGGGAATCCCCATAGGTTAACAGCTGATCTTTCAGCAGAAACTCTGCAAGCCAGAAGGGAGTGGCAGGACATATTTAAAGTGTTGAAAGGAAAAAACCTACAACCAAGATTACTCTTCCCGGAAAGGATGTCATTCAGATTTGATGGAGAAATTAAAACCTTTACAGGCAAGCAAAAGTTAAGAGAACTCAGCACCACCAAACCAGCTTTACAACAAATGCTAAGGGAACTTCTCTAGGCAGGAAACACAAGAGAAGGAAAAGACCTACAAAAACAAACCCAAAACAATTAAGAAAATAGTAATAGGAACATACATATTGATAATTACCTTAAATATAAATGGATTAAATGCTGCAACCAAAGATATAGACTAGCTGAATGGATACAAAAACAAGAGCCATATGAATGCTGTCTACAAGAGACCCACTCCAGACCTAGGGACACATATAGACTAAAAGTGAGGGGATGGAAATAGATATGCCATGCAAATGGAAATCAAAAGAAAACTGGAGTAGCAATTCTCATATCAGAAAAAATAAACTTTAAAATAAAGACTATAATAAGAGACAAAGAAGGACACTACATAATGATCAAGGTATCAATCCAAGAAGAAGATATAACAATTGTAAATATTTATGCATCCAGCATAGGAGCACCTCGATACATAAGGCAAGTGCTAACAGCCATAAAAAATTGACAGTATAACAGCTGGGGACTTAAACACCCTACTTTCACCAATGGACAGATCATCCAAAATGAAAATAAACAATGAAACACAAGCTTTAAATGACACATTAGACCAGATGGGCTTAATTAATATTTATAAGATATTCCATCCATAAACAAGAGAATACGCTTTCTTTTCAAGTGCTCATGGAACATTCTGCAGGATAGATTATATCTTGGGTCACAAATCAAGCCTTGGTAAATTTAAGAAAACTGAAATCGTATCAGGTATCATTTCTGACCACAATGCTATGAGACTAGATATCAATTAAAGGAAAAAGAACTGTAAAAAATACAAACACATGGAAGCTAAACAATATGCTACCAAAAAACCAAGAGATCACTGAAGAAATCAAAGACAAAATCAAAAAATACCTAGAAACAAATGACAGTGAAAACATGACGGCACAAAACCTATGGGATGCAGTAAAAGCAATTCTAACAGGGAAGTTTATAGCAATACAATCCTACCTCAAGAAACAAGAAAAATCTCAAAATAAACAACCTAACCTTACACCTAAAGCAATGAGAGAAAGAATAACAACAACAGAAAACCCCAAAGTTAGCAGAAGGAAAGGAATCACAAAGATCGGATCAGAAATAAATGAAAAAGAAATGAAGGGGACAATAGCAAACATCAATAAAACTAAAAGCTGGTTCTTTGAGAAGGTAAACAAAATTGACAAACCATTAGCCAGACTCATCAAGAAAAAAAAGGAAGAAGGCTCAAATCAACAGAATTAGAAAGGCAAAAGAAGTAACAACTGACACTGCAGAAATACAAAGGATCATGAGAGTCTACTAAAAGCAACTACATGCCAATAAGGTGGACAACCTGGAAGAAATGGACACATTCTTGGAAAAACACAACCTTCCAAGACTGAACCAGGAAGAAATAGAAAATATAAACAGACCAATCACAAGCACTGAAATTGAAACTGTGATTAAAAATCTTCCAACAAACAAAAGCCCAGGACCAAATGGCTTCACAGCTGAATTCTAGCAAACATTTAGAGAAGAGCTAACACCTATCCTTCTCAAACTCTTCCAAAATATAGCAGAGGGAGGAACACGCCTCTGCTCATTCTACGAGGCCACCATCACCCTGATACCAAAATCAGACAAAGATGTCACAAAGAAAGGAAACTACAGGTCAGTATCACTGATGAACATAGATGCAAGAATCCTCAACAAAATACTAGCAAACAGAATCCAAAAGCACATTAAAAGGATCATACACCATGATCAAGTGGGGTTTATCCCAGGAATGCAAGGATTCTTCAGTATGCGCAAATCAATCAACATGATACACCATATTAAAAACTGAAGGAGAAGAACCATATGATCATCTCAATAGATGCAGGAAAAGCTTTCAACAAAATTCAACACCCATTTAAAATAAAAACTCTCCATAAAGTAGGCACAGAGGGAACTTACCTCAATATAGTATTGGCCATAAATGACAAACCCACAGCCAATGTTGTTCTCAATGGTGAAAACCTGAAACCATTTCCTCTAAGATTAGGAAGAAGACAATGTTGCCCACTCTCATCACTATTATTCAACATAGTTTTGGAAGTTTTAGCCACAGCTATCAAAGAAGAAAAAGAAATGAAAAGAATCCAAATCAGAAAAGAAGAAGTAAAACTGTCACTGTTTGTAGATGACATGATAATATACATAGAGAATGCTAAAGATGCTACCAGAAAGCTACTAGAGCTAATCAATGAATTTGGTAAAGTAGCAGGGCATAAGATTAATGCACATTAATCTCTTGCATTCCTATACACTAATTATGAAAAATCTGAGAGAGAAATTAAGGAAACATTCCCGTTAACCATTGCAACAAAAAGAATGAAATACATAGGAATAAATATACCTAAGGAGACAAAAGACCTGTATGCAGAAAACTATAAGACACTGATGAAAGCAATCAAAGATGATACAAACAGATGGAGAGATATACCATGTTCTCAGATTGGAAGAATCAACATTGTGAAAATGACTATAACACCCAAAGCAATGTACAGTTTCAATGCAATCCCTGTGAAACCACCAGTGGCATTTTTCATGAAACTAGAACAAAAAATTTTCCAATTTATATGGAAACACAAAAGACCCCGAATAGCCAAAGCAATCTTGAGAAAGAAAAACGGAGCTTCAGGAATCAGGCTCCCTGACTTCATACTATACTACAGAGCTACAGTAATCAAGGCAGTATGGTACTGGCACAAAAACAGAAATATAGATCAATGGAACAGGATAGAAAGCCCAGAGATAAACCCATGCACATATGGTCACCTTATCTTTAATAAAGGAGGTAAGAATAGAATGAAGAAAAGACAGCCACTTTGCTAAGTGGTGCTGGGAAAACTGGACAGCTACACATAAAAGAATGAAATTAGAACACTTCCTAACACCATACACAAAAATAAAGTCAAAATGGATTAAAGACCTAAGTGTAAGGCCAGACACTATAAAACTCTTAGAGGAAAACAGGCAGAACCCTCGATGACATAAATTACAGCAAGATCCTTTTTGACCCACCTCCTAGAGAAATGGAAATAAAAATTAAACAAATGGGACCTAATGAAACTTAAAACTTTTGCAAGCAAAGGAAACCATAAATAAGACAAAAAGAGAACCTTCAAAATGGGAGAAAATATTTGCAAACGAAGCAGCTGACAAAGGATTAATCTCCAAAATATACAAGCAGCACATGCAGTTCAGTATCAAAAAAACAAACAACCCAATGCAAACATGGGCAGAAGACCTAAAGAGACATTTCTCCAAAGAAGATATACAGATTGCCGACAAACACATGAAAGGATGCTCAACATCACTAATCAAATCAAAACCACAATTAGGTATCACCTCTCACTGGTCAGAATGACCATCATCAAAAAATCTACAAACAAATGCTGGAGAGGATGTGGAGAAAATGGAACCCTCTTGCACTGTTAGTGGGAATGTGAATTGGTACAGCCACTATGGAGAACAGTATGGAGGTTCCTTAAAAAACTACAAATAGAACTACCATATGGCCCAGCAATCCTAGTACTGGGCATATACCCAGAGAAAATCATAATTCAAAAAGAGTCATGTACCACAATGTTCATTGCAGCTCTATTTACAATAGCTAGGAGATGTAAGCAACCTAAGTGTCCATAGACAGATGAATGGATAAAGAAGATGTGGCACATATATACAACAGAATATTACTCAGCCATAAAAGGAAACAAAATTGAGTTATTTGTAATTCAGTGGATGGGCCTAGAGTCTGTCATACAGAGTGAGGTATGTCAGAAACAGGAAAACAAATACCGTATGGTAACACATATATATGGAATCTTAAAAAAAAAAATGGCTCTTATGAACCTAGGAACAAGACAGGAATAAAGATGGAGATGTAGAGAATGGACTTGAGGACATGGAGAGTGGAAGTGTAATCTGGGACAAAGTGAGAGAGTGGCACAGACGTATATACACTACCAAATGTAAAATAGATAGCTAGTGGGAAGCAGCCTCATAGCACAGGGAGATCAGCTCGGTGCTTTGTGTCCACCTAGAGGGGTGGGATAGGGAGGGTGGGAGGGAGACACAAGAGGGATGGTTTACGGGGATATATGTATACGTATAGCTGATTCCCTTAGTTATACAGCAGAAACTAATACAACATTGTAAAGCAATTATAGTGCAATAAAGATGTTAAAAAAAATTACACGAGGCCATGCTGGATACTAATTGTTTCATGCATTGTTTGTCTTAACCAAAAATAAACACAGGCAAACATGAATACCATTGCCTGATGAATGAACCTTGGGCCTGATTTTTCAGAAATGTAAAGGGAGGAATTTTAGATATTGTGATTTAACAACCATGAAGAATCAGAAGTAAAAAATGTCATGAATGTCCTTGGAGAAAGATAAATGTTGGAGAGTTTTCTGCTAGAACACTGGTCAGTGAGATCCCTTTATCAGCAGTCTTGCCATTATCTGGGAATTTGTTAAAAATGCAAATTCTTGTATTGACCCCATGTCTTCTGAATCTAGTTTTCTTAGAATAAAACAGATCAAAATGTGTTTATATAAGGCTCCCTTGTATTTCTTACGCACTCTAAGTCTGAGAACCACTGAGCTAGCACAACATGGGGAAAGAATAAGTAAGGACTGTGTGTGTGTGTCTGCAGGTACTACATTGTGCATAGAAATACCATGTAAGTAATATAGTAATTGGATATTATCAAAGATAATGACATCTACACATACCAGACAGTATGAAATCTAGAGTCAAACAGGTTCTCAGTAATTCAGTTTCTTTTTCTCACAGCCAGTATATTTTGATGCTGGATACTGATTCTGGCAGAGTGCAGACGGGCTTTATTATGTCTCCTCAGAGTGGGGATGCTAGTGTGTTGATTAGCCTGTGGGCAGTGAAATCACACTGCCTGGGTTTAACTCCTGACTCTCCCACTTACTATCTGCATGACATCACACCAATTACTTAATATCTCTTTGCCTTTTTGCTGATTTGTAAAATGGCGAAATCAGTGATACTTACAGGTTTGTGGTGAGGATTAAACAAATGAATACTTTTAAAGTAGTACCTGAAATGTATTTGAAAAGTAATAAAATTTTAACATTAGGTCTTATTTGTATGGATTCATTGCTAGAAATAATAGTGTACGTATTCTTAAATAGAATTGCATGAAGAGAGTCTATGTCCTACTTCTCTGTATTCCCTAAAAATATCTAAAAATTCAAATTAATTTGCATGGGAACCTATAGAGTGATAGTTTGGCATTTTTCTTTAGTACATGTATTTCCTATAATCCTAGAATCCATTTTTCCTTTTGTCCAAATGGCATTTTCCCATGTTCTGTCTGTCATTGGCACAGTCTCCTAATTTTGAAGCAGAACTTTATCTTAACCACACAGATGTTCTTTGCTAGTTTTCTGGAGTTTAGCAATGTGCCTGACACTCCATTTTCCTGACAATTTGGTGAAATCCC
Source organism: Monodon monoceros (assembly GCF_005190385.1). Taxonomy (NCBI): domain Eukaryota; kingdom Metazoa; phylum Chordata; class Mammalia; order Artiodactyla; family Monodontidae; genus Monodon; species Monodon monoceros. The sequence goes on from NW_021703777.1 coordinate 77,372,876, forward strand.
TTTATGTCTTTGTATGCAGGTTCTGTGCTTCAGAGGGAGCTCTTTTACCCATGTTTTGAAATGGGACATCCCTGTCAGTCACTGCAGCCTATTGTATTTTTCTAAGACTTGCACATTGATCCTTAATCTGTGTCCCCTGAAAGGCTGCTATTTTTCACTATTTCATTTGACTTGCTAAGTTTATGGTTCCAATTAAAGGATTCTGGGTCACAGTTATAGCAGTTGAACACTGTCATCCGAAAGATCACAAATTTCATACACCAGTCTACTCAGTCTTATCCACATAACATCAATTACAACAGTCCTATAAGTGTCTAACAGATTTTGACATTTATGTCTTTATTGGCAATAATCTTGAGGGGGCCTATCCTTATATTTGAAGCATGAAGGTACTTAAAAGTTACAATCTCTGATGCTGGCATTCGGAGACTTTGAATGCCCAAATCTGTTAGCTTCTTGAATGGTCCCAATGCTTTATAGATGCTTTTAAAGTACCTTCAAATAGTTGAGCTGGAATTAGGTGAATCCTATAGTTAAGTAATCCCGTGGATGCCGATGGGAGAGGAAATTGAAGGTCTTTCAGATTAAAAGTTCAAATTGTGATGATTGCACCTTTTAGCCTCCAAACTGGCTTTACCTTGATCTCCCTAAGCCTGTTCAGTTCATCATATTGAAAAGATTATGACATTTTCTAAATCACCTGGGGGGAGTATTCCATTTCAATTCAGTGACTAAGTCTTTCCCTGAGCCTACAGTAGTATCCTGCTGCGTTTAGTCCTTTAATGTGGAAGTAATTCTTATGTTTATAAAGTTTTGTAGCTTTTAAATCCCACAAGGAAACCTCACACTTTAATGTGAGATACACTAAAAAAAATTATTCACTGTACCTCAACTGGTCTAAAGGAAAAGCTTATCAAAGGTAGGGAAATGCTAGCCAGAGCCACTTTAAACATCAGTAAAGAGACATCACTGAAAATAAAATCACACAAAATAACCTTTTGATGTTGGGAATTTTGAATTGAGATGCCAAATCTGAATCTTCATTTTTCACAAATAACATTTGTATAATTTCAAAACTTATATGTAGGGCTTCCCTGGTGGCGCAGTGGTTGAGAGTCCGCCTGCCGATGCAGGGGACACGGGTTCGTGCCCCAGTCCGGGAATATCCCACATGCTGCAGAGCGGCTGGCCCCGTGAGCCATGGCCGCTGAGCCTGTGGGTCTGGAGCCTGTGCTCCACAACGGGAGAGGCCACAACAGTGAGAGGCCCGCGTACCGCAAAAAAAAAAAAAAAAAAAGTTATATGTACTCTTGGGAAGAGATTTTTAAAATATTAAAAACAATAGACAGAAAGTACCTTCAGTTGAATACAACCATAACTCTATACATCTTTTCCAGACTTATTCTATACATGCACACATGAATTTAAATAAAATCAGTTCTCTGAATTTAGCATTACCTTATAAATTTTGTCCAAGCCATTATATTTTTGAATTGGTTTTTAATAGTTTATAAATGAACCACAATATTGAATTTCCTTATTTTTATTAACATTAATTTTGGGTTTTCTGGAACTATAAATCAATTATAAAGTCATGAACATCTTTGTAAGTAAATCTTGGCCCATAATTTTTATTACTGCCTTAGGCTAAATTCCTAAGAATAAAACTGATGGTTAATGATATTAAACATTTAAATATAATGCCAATATTTCCTCCAGAAAGACCATACCAATTTTTGCCCTCAACTTTGGCAACAATGAGATTTACAAGTTAAAAAAATAAAAAATCTTTTGACCAAAAAAGATAAGTTAAAAATGACCTCGTTCTAAATTTCATTTACTGTTTCACTGGAGAAAAAAAAAAATCATGTTTTTTCTTTTTTTTGGATTTGTCTGTTACTTATCTTTAACATTTCTATGTCATTTTTGCAAATGCTGGAAAGTAGAATTCTGCTTCTAGTTTTAGTAATTAACATCTTTAATACAAAGTTTTTAAAAGAGAAGACTTTATTTAGCTTTTATAGATATTTTATATATGAAATAGAACTTCTAGTAAAACATGACGTGCCCTCTACCATTTCTTTACTAATTTGTCCGAAGCTAGAACACACTTTTTTTTTCTCTTTTGTTTATTGCCTATCTCCTTCCACTCTAATGAGGGTAGGCAGAGATTTGTGTGTCTTGCTCTCTGAAATCCCTCTAGAGCTACAACCAAGCCTGACATGGTAACTACACAATAAATAGTTGTTGGATGTTTAATGAAAAATTCCTTGACCAGACAGTTCCTCAAATATGAGATAGTTATGCTCTCAACATTCACTCATAAACCTTTTGCATGGTGTGGTCTTTAGACCTGGGGGTAGCCCACAAAAACCTGATGGCTTGTAACATACCTGGAGACCTGGCCCCCAGCCCAGGCTGCTGCCATGAAGACAAGGCCAGCACAGGTAAAGCTTAGAAGGCCAGGAATGCCTTGTCCCTCTCCACAACCTGCCCCCCCCAGTAACCCCATGAGAGAAGGGCCTCGTAGCTTCTCTCAAAGACAGGAAGAAAATAAATTTTCAAGAGACAAAGGTGAGTGGAAAGAGCATTTTCAGGAACAGGAATGGGGGCTGCTTTAGGGAGAGGACCAGAGTGCTCCAGGGATGGAACATTCTGTCATGCCTTTCCCATGGGTGTGTTGTGGCCTCTGCCTCCTCCCTGGCCACACGGCACCCTGTGCCCCCGGAGACCAGCTGGCCCGCCCCGACCGCCAGCTGCCTCTGGCCTGAGCCCCAGCTGAAACCGTGCACCTCAGATTGGGACTTGAACCCACGTGCCCGGGCTCGAACCGGGCCTAAACCCACAGTCTTCCAACTGAGATCACACACCTGGTTTCAGAACTTAATGAAGCTCAGGTTCTTGATGCCTCATCGTAGAAAGAACTCAGTGAGAGACAAAGTGATCGGTAAGAAGTGGATTTATTTAGAGAGAAACAGTCCACAGACAGATTGTGGGCCATCTCAGAAGGTGAGAAAGGCCTAGAAAACACTTTTAAACCCTCTCTGCTCATACTGAAGTTTATACCTGTTAGAAAACTTGAGAGCTGTAAGACCAATAGCAAAGAAGAAACTCACTATGCTTGGAATAATTTTAGATGAAGGGTGTGAGATCTTCCTCTTACTGCTTGTTGTAGTGTCATAAAAGTAGTTAACTAAAAATATTGCTATTTTGACCTGCCTTCTTCTTGAGAATGTTTATGTGATGTGTTGGTCTAGTTTTTATCCCACTGCCTGTAAGAACTATCTATAACCGTTATATTTCTGGGCTTTGTCTTACCCTACTATGCAAAGCAAGTCATGAATTCATAGAAGTCAAATCTTGGAACAGCCATCCTCACCTGTTGTCTAAGCTCCTGTATATTTTTTTTTCTTTTTTTTTTTGGCTGCGTAGGGTCTTAGTTGCGGCACGTGGGATCTTGGTTGAGGCATGCAGGATCTTTTGTTGCAGCGCATGGGCTCTTCATTGTGGTGCTCAGGCTTCTCTCTAGTTGTGTTGTGCAGGTTTTCTCTCTCTAGTTGTGGTGTGCAGGCTCCAGAGCGCGTGGGCTCCGTAGTTTGCGGCACGTGAGCTCTCTCGTTGAGAAGCACAAGTTCAATAGTTGTGGCGCGTGGGCTTAGTTGCCCTGCAGCATGTGGGATCTTAGTTCCCTGACCAGGGATCGAACCCATGTCCCCTGCATTGGAAAGAGGGTTATTTACCACAGGACCACCAGGGAAGTCCTAGCTCCTGTAAATTATTGACTCTCTAACCACAGGTGGGAACAGATACTTCTATCTACTCTGTAACATCCAGTTGTTAAGTTTTTAACTCCGTGGAAATTTCACCATATCAATTAGGCATAATCCTCTAATTAATTATTGTTAGTGGCTGCATAATATCCACCAGTGTATATGTTCCATTGTTTGTTTAATCATGTTTCTTTATCAACAATAATTTACTTATTTTTTCTATTATAAATAGGCTGCAGTAAATACAAATATTCTCATATATATAAATGTAGGTATCATATCATTATGGGGTTGATTTTATGATATATGGTGTACACAGTTACATTGAATTGTAGTAGAAGTTATCAAATTGCTTTCCCAAAATTATGTAACGATTCATACTTCTGACATGTTATGTAATGTTATCGAGTTGCTTTCCCAAAATTATGTAATGATTCATACTTTTGACATGGTACATAAACATAGACATTTTATTCAGATCCCTGACAAAAATAAATGTCTATTTCATGTTTGCCAATCTACTAAGTATAAAATGATATCCCACTTTTACTTTAATTTGCATTTCTCTGATTGCTGAAAATGTTGGGCATTTTGTTATGTTATATTGTTCATTTTGAATTCTGTCCTGGGACTTGTCTTTTCATGTATGTTTTACCTGTTTTCTCTGAGATAAATTTGAGTTTTTCTTCATGATTTGTAAATGCCCTTTTTATAACCATCACTTATCTGTCATTTGTGTTATAATATTTTCTAATATTTCTGTTTAACCTATCTTTAAATTTTTTTTCAAAGGGTGTGTTTAGTATTTTTCAAGTAGGTCAGATTGTTTTGGTCTCATTTTTATCTAATGGTGAATTTATCACTATTGAAATTCCAGTTTCAACTTTTTTTTAATTAAATATTTTAGTTCAGACTTCAACTTATCATTGTAAGTTTTATCTTTTCTGATTTTCCTCAAATAACTTTAAAAGGAAGTTCAAAAGCCAAATAATCTTTATATCCACAATATTGATAGTTTTATTTAAAAAAAAGAATAGTGTGTTCTTTACTTAGTCCTAGATATAATTTTGAATTACTAGTTTGTATTGTTTGAAACAATTTCTAGTCTAGTAGATTCTATTTATTTTTTTTGAAAAACAAAGTATAATTCTAGCACATTGCATTCTTGTAACATAGTCTTTTATGATAGTGGCTCAACTTTAGTACTGTCAATGAAAATAATCAATAAACAATCAATAAAAAGAATAGAAAAGAATTTTTTTTTGCCATGGAAAGGTGAGTTTTAATTTTAATTTTTTTATTTTTTTAACATTTTTATTGGCGTGTAGCTGCTTTACAATGGTGTGTTAGTTTCTGCTTTATAACAAAGTGAATCAGCTATATGTATACATACATCCCCATATCTCCTCCCTCTTGCATCTCCCTCCCACCCTCTCTATCCCACCCCTCAAGGTGGTCACAAAGCACCTAGCTGATCTCCCTGTGCTATGTGGCTGCTTCCCACTAGCTATCTACTTTACATCTGGTAGTATATATAAGTCCATGCCACTCTCTCATTTCATCCCAGCTTGAGCCAAATGGAGGACTACCATGGAAGCCCGCTTTCCAAATAACTCTGAGAAACGACTCACTTATTGAAAAAAAGAAAAGAGACAAAACTCCTTTTGTCAGAATGTTGAGAAATGTCCCTTGAAGCAAAGATTAGCTAGGTTAAGAATAAAATAATTAGTAAAAATAATTAGTAAATTTTTCAGCAAACAGAGGAGATCTGCTGCACAGAAAGAAAGCAAGATATTGTAACATTTAATGCCCCTCCATCCCATGGTCACCAGCCTGGGTTAAAAGGTTTGGGGTCTAAAGGAAAAAATAACTAAGTAACACGGTTGTTATTTTGATTTCAATCAAAATGCATTCCCAATTTACAAAGTAATTCTAATTTCTATCTCAAATAAAAGGTAGCAAGTTCAAAAAAAAAACAAATAAGTGCTAGATTGATACATAGAATTGGTCTTGTAGGGGCACATTATATCTTAAGGCAATGGTGTTTCCATAATATGCAGTAACAAATGCCAATCAAAAGGAAAAATAACTAACTAAATAAAGCAAAAAATAATGAGCACACAAACAAAAAATCCTAAATCTAAAACACTCTGGTAGCAAGGCATTCCAGGAAGTATAGATTTTTTGAGTTCACTATTATTTTAGCTTGACAAGACTATGTGATGTGAGTAGAATACTCTGTTTGGGACACAAAAATTAGTGCATGCTATCTACATGGAATTTAGTCTTTATTTTTATCTGAGAGTTGGACATAAACAGTATCCAATTTGTGTGTGTGTGTGTGTGTGTATGTGTGTGTGTGTGTGGCATATGTGTGTGTGTTTAGAAAGAAACCAAATAATAGAGGGAAAAATAGTATGCTAAAGGTGTTATGCTATAAAAGTTATTATGCTAAGTGTTAAATAGACATAATAGAAAACATTTAATAATGTGGAGAATAAACTTCTGAAGTTTTCCCTTAAGGAAAAAAAATGCAAAAGTGATTGAAATGAGGGGAGAATAGATTTTGATGTGAATAATGTATCTTATTCATGAATAATAGAAATTCAATGGAAGAAAAGTATTATAAAAGACAAATTGAGTTAAAGTATTTTTGAGTCAAAAGTACACAAAACCAAATCAAAAAGACTTTTATTTATTCCAGGGCTAAAGATATATGCCTAAATTATTCAGGTAGAAAATAAAATTGTGCTATGGGGAAAATATGCTTTATCTTTGCAGATTTCAAAAGAAGATAAAAATGAATCATTGAAAATTGTGTAAGATATTTAGCTTTAAGAAGGAATAGAGATTTGAAATTATAATATTTTTTTAAATGGAAGATATTACTATATATGTATAAGAATATTTTGATATCTCCATGTGATAATATGCGATCCAACAGAAAAATACTTGGTAACTACAGAACATGTATGACGTACAACTCAAGGAACTATATGTAGTCCTTGAGTCATTAGAACAACCTTAAGAAGAGGATTTAGGAATCATTGTACATACTGAGATGTGTTCAGTCTGTTGGAGAGCTTCCAAATCGCACCCAAAAATAAATTTAAAAAGAAAAAAAACCATGAAATCAGCCACACAAATTAATGGAAATGGGGAAAGGTTTTCTTTGTAGTAAATTGTTGAAAACTTTAAAAATTGATCTGAAGTTTCTTTCCAGAAATTTGTATGAAAAACGGCACATGAAAATAAACTAAAATAATTACATTTTTTAACCTATCTTTAAGTTCCACATTGAAGCAGTATGTTGTACAATTAACAGAATTTTCACCAACTGACCTAAACCCATTTTTATGTGCAATAAACAATGTAACTCTACAGTATTTCCAGTCAGTACACAGCTTTTGAACACCTCTTGCATTTGCCAAAGAAACTCATTTCTCACATCCATTTTACTAATTAAGCCACTCATTTCGCCAATGATATCCCATGTCTGTAACATCATTAGGTTTAGTTAAGACCTCGTTAAGACTGCTGGTGATGATCCAAGAAAAAGACTAGACTGATAGTAGTTCTATCTAAGTTGTGGACATTTGAATAAATACTAACCATCCTTGAAGTTTGTGTCACTGATTAGGCAAATTGAATATCCCTAAGATGAAGATAAAACTAAGAAACGCTTAAGATGCACATATACACATCAATCATACCATGTTGGGGAAAAAATATAAACACAACATTATTGTGGGATTTTATGTCAGGAGGACAGGTTTGAAACTGATTCTGTCTTGGGCATTTTGCTTAATAGCTGTGAGCTGCAGGTCCGTCATGCATGAAATGGATATAATACAGACCACCCACAATAATATTGTAAATATTAAATTAGATAATGAAATAAAAGAACAGCATGGTGCCTGGCTTGTCACAGATTGTAGTTATGTTGATGATTGTATGAGATAATTTTCCTTGGAGGATAACTCTAACGTTCCCATGAAAAATACTTCAATATTTGAGCACACAGCTCCTGAGACATAATTCTAAATATATATGATTTAAGATTGTATTCCAAAATGCCTGATGAAGTATTCTGGATCCCATACAATTAGTCTCCCCAAATGCATTTAATAATAAGGGATCATTCTTAAAAAATTAAATGCAAAATCAGAATAAATGTACATATGTTCAGTGGAATATTCATGTAAAATCATCTGAAGAGGCAAACTATTAAAACTAGACTGAGATAGTGATTTTAAGGGGTATTTTTTAGGTATTACCCTAAGTTTTTATAAGGCACATGTGTAACTGCTCTGAGGGCAGAGAAGAGACAAATGATCATATCCATACTGTAATGTTCCTTTATTATTATTATTTTGATGAGTTTTTTGATGAGTATGAGTTTGCATCTAGGGGAGCATGTGGGAAAAGCAGACATAGAATTTGGAGCCACCAAGGTTATTCTAGAAGGGATGGAGTAAAGAGGTTAGATGGTGGAGAAAAGCAGAACTAGGACTTTGGTGGTGTCAGAAGGCCACAAAATTTTTCCACATGTCCCTTTGTTTACCTTAAAATCTTCAAAATTTTTGCAAAATTTCTGAAATTCTTGGATTAAGGATGGCATTTGTCAGCCATTCAAGGGAATGAATTTTGAACATCTGGTCCATTTACTGCACAGCATAGTCAAACTTGGAGGAAGAGAAAGGCAGGAGAAAAATCACCCTTTGGTTACTTGAAGAAATCTCAGGAGTGGGTGGATTTCGAATTTCATAGTCCTTGGAAGGAGTACAGAATGAAGTTTCTCCACGGGACAAAGGAGACCTAAATGTTAGGTTGCAATATAAATAGTAAGTCATTTTATTATTTGTTTCTTCTTTAAACTGCAGCAAGGGATGTAGTTATAATAGTCAGATTTTCATTAAAGTAAAAACGATTTCTGTTTAATTTTTTTTTCAGGGCAATTTTAATTGAATATGTCATCATCTGTGTCTGGTTCTCTTACATTGTTTTTTCCCATCATGGGTCATATTTTCCAGTGTCTTTGAATGCCTGGTAGTTTTTATTGGTTTCCAGATATTGTTATTTACTTTACTGGTTTCTGGATACTTTTGTATTCCCTTAAATATTTCTGTGCTTTGTTCTTGGATGCAGTTAAATTACTTGAAACAGTTTGATACTTTTCAGGCTGTCTAGCTCTAGGCATCTATGTATCTGTGTATCTATGTATCTATGTATCTCTGTATCTATCTATGTATCTATCTAATCTGGCAAGAACAGAGCAGCCTTTAGTCTAGGGATAATTTTGCCCTACAATGGAGACAATACCTTTTTGAATACTCTGTCCAATATTTCATGTATTATGAGTTTTTTCCCCAAATTGTTGGTTGGAACACACACTATTTCTAGCCTTTTGTGAGCACTGGGGCATCTTCTATGTGTTCTTTTTTGGTGGTTCATTTTCTAGCACCTATAGTTTCCTTGCATGTTGATGCTGATCAGTTCTCAGCTGAAGACCTCAGTGGAACCTTCTGTAGCTCTTTTTAACATGATCTGTCTGCATCTCTCTCCTCTTAGTGCAGTGCTCTGCTCTCCTGCCATCTGTCCTGAAAATTCTAGCAGCTTGGCCAAGCTGAACCTTCAGCTTTTTCTCTTCAGTTCATGGAGACTGACAGGATCTGTTTGGGTTTTCCCCCTTTGTCCTTGCCCTAGAGAATCTCTCCACATAGTAACTTGAGGTAATTGTAGATAGACCTCAACTTGTTTGTTTCACTCTTCTTATGGATCACTGCCCTGTGCTTCTTGTATCCCAGTGTGTAAAAGTATATCTACCAGCTAACTATCAGTGTTCTACCTTGATCAATAGCAGAAAAAGTTCCATGGACTTCCAGTTCAATGACCCTTGCACTCTCTAGCCCGCAAGAGTATGATTTCATATATAATAAGTAGTACAGTCAGAATTCAGACTTATCAATAATGAGATATTTGGGGACATGGACATAATGATATTCATCAAATGTTAGGTATTTCCTGATTGTCTTATAAGTAATAGAATAAATACATAATGAAAATTTCATAATTAATAAACATGATATTTTCTGTACATATTATGTATAAGATTTCTTCAGATATTTACAAAACACTGGCTTATCGTGTGGCTCAGCTAAGAATATTGATGTATTATACCTATTAATGCTTGGCATAGAGGAAATGACAAGTGATAATACAAACCATATAAAAGTAGACAAAACATTAGTTTTGAATGAGTTATTTCAATATTTCATACCAATGAAAAGAAGCTTAAGTAGACTAATTGAAAATAAAATCACCTGATTAAAACTGAAGAGTAAGCAACTTAATTTGTAATTTAATTTCAGTTTTCATTTTCTGCTAAAAGACATGTTTTTATGTATACATATTTTATGTAGATCATTATTTGTGTAATTTGTAATATTAAGCATTGCTTGGAATATTTTATATTTAAATCTATTAAAGCATATTTATTGTAAAAAATTAATATCATAAATTAACACTCTTGTACTCTTTATTGCACATAGCATATCCTTTGAAATGAACATGCTTAATCAAGAACCAAAATTTTGGCATTTAGAATACTTGAGAGAGTTAAAAATATGTTTTTTTTTAACATCTTTATTGGAGTATAATTGCTTTACAATGGTGTGTTAGTTTCTGCTTTATAACAAAGTGAATCAGTTATACATATACATATGTTCCCATATATCTTCCCTCTTGCATCTCCCTCCCTCACACCCTCCCTATCCCACCCCTCTAGGTGGTCACAAATCACCTAGCTGATCTCCCTGTGCTATGCGGCTGCTTCCTACTAGCTATCTATTTTACGTTTGGTAGTGTATATATGTCCATGCCACTCTCTCACTTTGTCACAGCTTACCCTTCCCCCTCCCCATATCCTCAAGTCCATGCTCTAGTAGGTCTGTGTCTTTATTCCCGTCTTACCCCTTGCTTCATGATCTTTTTTTTTTTTTCTTAGATTCCATATATATGTGTTAGCACACGGTATTTGTTTTTCTCTTTCTAACTTACTTCACTCTGTATGACAGACTCTAGGTCCATCCACCTCACTACAAATAACTCAATTTCGCTTCTTTTTATGGCTAATATTCCACTGTATATATGTGCCACATCTTCTTTATGCATTCATCCAATGATGGACACTTAGGTTGCTTCCATGTCCTGGCTATTGTAAATAGAGCTGCAATGAACATTTTGGTACATGACTCTTCTTGAATTATGGTTTTCTCAGGGTATATGCCCAGTAGTGGGATTGCTGGGTCGTATGGTAGTTCTATTTGTAGTTTTTTTAAGGAACCTCCATACTGTTCTCCATAGTGGCTGTATCAATTTACATTCCCACCAACAGTGCAAGAGGGTTCCCTTTTCTCCACACCCGCTCCAGCATTTATTGTTTCTAGATTTTTTGATGATGGCCATTCTGACCGGTGTGAGATGATATCTCATTGTAGTTTTGATTTGCATTTCTCAAATGATTAATGATGTTGAGCATTCTTTCATGTGTTTGTTGGCAATCTGTATATCTCCTTTGGAGAAATGTCTCTTTAGGTCTTCTGCCCATTTTTGGATTGGGTTGTTTGTTTTTTTGTTATTGAGCTGCATGAGCTGCTTATAAATTTTGGAAATTAATCCTTTGTCAGTTGCTTCATTTGCAAATATTTTCTCCCATTCTGAGGGTTGTCTTTTGGTCTTGTTTATGGTTTCCTTTGCTGTGCAAAAGCTTTTAAGATTCATTAGGTCCCATTTGTTTATTTTTGTTTTTATTTCCATTTCTCTAGGAGGTGGGTCAAAAAGGATCTTGCTGTGATTTATGTCATAGAGTGTTCTGCCTATGTTTTCCTCTAAGAGTTTGATAGTGCCTGGCCTTACATTTAGGTCTGTAATCCATTTTGAGTTTATTTTTGTGTATGATGTTAGGGAGTGTTATAATTTCATACTTCTACATGTACAGGCACTGATGAAAGAAATTACAGATGATACAAATAGATGGAGAGATATACCATGTTCTTGGGTTGGAAGAATCAACATTGTGAAAATGACTATATTACCCAAAGCAATCTACACATTCAATGCAATCCCTATCAAACTACCAATGGCATTTTTCACAGAACTAAAGCAAAATATTTCACAATTTGTATGGAAACACAAAAGACCCCGAATAGCCAAAGCAATCTTGAGAACGAAAAATGGAGCTGGAGGAATCAGGCTCCCTGACTTAAGACTATACTACAAAGCTACAGTAATCAAGAAAATATGGTACTGACACAAAAACAGAAATATAGATCAATGGAACAGGCTAGAAAGCTCAGAGATAAACCCACACACATATGGTCACCTTATCTTTGATAAAGGAGGCAAGAATATACAGTGCAGAAAAGACAGCCTCTTCAATAAGTGGTGCTGGCAAAACTGGACAGGTACATGTAAAAATATGGTTTTAAGACCAAATTATGATATGTGAACAGTAAAAAGCAGACAATATTCAATTCAAAATTAGGCCACATTGAATTACCACTTCTATCAATCCAGTTTCCTTACTTTTAGTTTGTAACATGTATGTCATTAAGAAATTAATAGCTTTATACAAAAATATTTATAAACTATTTAACAGGTTTTCAAAATATTGTTCTCAGCTATTCAGAGCTCCTCTAAGATATTATTGCCATTAGAGATTTAATATTCAACTTGTAATCATTCTCCCATTTATTGCAACTTTACTTTTCTGATTTGTAAAGTGATTAATCCTCTGAGTTTAAAGACATAGATTAGATGGGGGAAGCATTCAGAAATCATTACCATAGTAAATAATGAAAATAGAATGAAACAAGATAAAATTACATCAGTGGGGCTTCCCTGGTGGCACAGTGGTTGAGAGTCCACCTACCAATGCAGGGGACGTGGGTTCGTGCCCCGGTCCTGGAGGATCCCACGTGCTGTGGTGTGGCTGGGCCCGTGAGCCATGGCCGCTGAGCCTGCATGTCTGGAGCCTGTGCTCTGCAATGGGAGAGGCCACAACAGTGAGAGGCCCGCGTACCACAAAAAAAAAAAAAAAAAAAATTATATCAGTGGATGCCTTTGCACATAGAATTAAGTCTATAAATGTTTTCACAAGCTAAACTCAGTGTTAAAAGTCATTTAGAATTTTTAGTTTTGAAAATCAAAGAAGGTAATGTAAATGAACAGAAGTAAATTTCAAACAAGCAAATAGAAATAGTAAAGGTGTTCTTTTTTCTGTTTTGTTTTTAAATGGAGAACCTAATTTGTCTTCTGTTTATAATGAGATCTTGACCTAAAGTATACTTTTGAGTTTAGGGAAATGATTCTTGTCATAAATTATGCTTGAATATTTCTATATATGATAGATTGGAAATATTTAGAAGCAGATTAAAATTTGAAACAGTGCCCTGTCCTTAAATTTTGCTCACAGTTAATTCTGAGAAATATTTTTTATAGGTTAAAAGACAAAGAAAATGATTTTATAATTACAGCTTTATAACGAGTTCTCATAAAATAAGTATAATGTTTCCATGAATTCCTTAATGTTAAATATTAGGAAAAGTTTTCAAATATTTTTCCTCAATTTCATGTCCTGGAATATAGACTTTTAAAAAAATTTACATTGTAAGGTCTCATTTCATAATGAAAAAATAATTTCAATTGCTTGTTTTGATCTCAGTAATAAATTATTAAAGCATGCTCTAATTTAAATGAATTTTTTTGTTTTTTGTAGTTTTGGAATTTGCTCATGATTTAGGGTTCAGCTAAGATCTATTAGACTGAAACTACAGCAGAATTTCTGTTGCTTTTGTAAATAAACATTTAGTAAATATTTAAATATCTCTCTTCTCTGTAAACAAGGGCTAATATGTTTGTTTAATACACTGTATTTAACCTTTTCATACTGTCCGGTTCACGGTTTTTCAGTGACCATCTTATAAAATAAGTTTTCTTTGGCCAGGTGACATTATTTTTGATGATCTTTCTTTTGCCAGTGCTTTAAACTTCTCTTTTTATTCACTGATTACTTAGGAAATGCAAGAAATTTAACTCCATTTCTCCAGGCCATGGCAAGAAGATAACATAGGTGATAAAAAGGTCAAGAAGTCTTAAAACTCTAAGCACAGTTGAAATCTTCCTACTCTTATCATCGTTTTTGTATACTGTGCTAAAATAGTTTCTCAAAATGGTTCCTGTCTTTAAAAAATCATATCTCAGGTATATCTTAACCATTGTATATAATCCTACTTCCACACTCCATGCTCTCTGACACTCAGAAATCTTTGATTGTCCTTCCCCAACTCAGTGACCTACCATTCTTCTAAAGTCAGTCTGTGTCTCCACATTGTAATCTCAGCCTTCCACTTAATATCCTCTTCATTGTGTGTAGTAGGCCATGCATTTTGCTCCTTCCAAAATATAGTTAAAAAGCTCACACCTTAGAGAAAATCTTTCAGGCATAACTCATCCTGGCTGAGTCATTTATTTGACTCAAATTCAGACACTCTTCCACTCAGTTTTTCTATTTAGTGTTTTTTAAGTAATTTTTTTCTACTTTCAAAACATTTGTTAGATATTTTTCAAAATCATTTAAACCTTACTCAATTTTTTTTTTTACCAGATGGATTTAAAGAAAGAAAGAAGGGAAGTAGAGAAGAAGGAAACAAATATAAATAAGTTTATTTATTTATTTATATTTCACTAATATAAAAAGTGAAAATATATAATTGGTGAGATATAGCTATATCTATATCATCTGTACCTATATCTCACTTATTTAAATTGTAAGTGCCCTGCAGTGCTTTCTCTCCAGAGGTAGATAACAATTAACCTGAGTATAAGGACAAAATAATTTTGCTAATTTTCAAAATCCTTCTAAAGTGACCTGCCGATAAGCAGTTTCCTGTGGTTTTAAAATAAACATGAACTTCCTGATATGCTGGTAAATGATAACTGGTTATATATGCCATATTACAGTGATTAACAGCAAAGTTTAATGGATTTAAAGTTAATCTTGGATTCAGTGCCTAAGGGCACATAAAGTATTTACTGATTATAGGACTAAGTGGTTGAGGCAAATAAAATAACAGAATAGTAGTGGTAGAAACAGAATAGGTTCCTGACATAGTTTAAGGAAGTAAAGGTGGAGATAATGCTATCTAACATAGGTAGAGCTCAGCCCAAAATTCATTGCATTGCAAGTAAAATATCCAAGATAACTGATCCTCAGGAAAGAGTGTAGTACAATTTTAAATTTAAATGTCACACATATGCTAAGTGAAAGGTAGAGAATCATATGATTAAAAGCAGCACTTTGAAATAGCCATTCTTTTGAGAATACAAAGAATGTTTGTGTATTTCTATCCTGAAATGCCTAAACCCAAAAGATATGTTAATTAAACAACTAAACAACTTGGTAAAATACAGTAAAATTAGAAATGTTTGTTATTTTCAATCTTCTACATATTTACCAAATTATAAAATCCATGTGGTTGAGAAGTTTATATTTGTTCAAAGCCATAACTTTAGCACCTAGTAAAATGCTAACACATAGTAAATACTCAAAATATTCGTTGAATGAATGAATAAATGAATGAGTATTACAATAAAGGTAAAACAGTCATTTAATAACCATGTTGACTCTACAATAGAATGACATCTAAAAATTAAATTGATTGGGTACTCTCACTTATTAGGACAACTGATTGAGACAACCATGTCTGTCGTGTTTATACTACATGATACATGATGTCACCATGTGTCTATGGAACCTATCAAATTAATTTAGGATCTGCAAGATAAAGGCAAATAAGCCCTTGAATTCTGCATATGCCTATGAGGATTTGAGAAAATATTTTTGGTATGTTTTTTATTTAGAAGAATTGAGAAACGATTATTTAAAAGAAAAAAGTCTAGTATTTTAAATGACATTTTTCTTGGGTGAAATATTAAGGATATCT
The DNA here is from genome assembly GCF_005190385.1 of Monodon monoceros. Taxonomy (NCBI): domain Eukaryota; kingdom Metazoa; phylum Chordata; class Mammalia; order Artiodactyla; family Monodontidae; genus Monodon; species Monodon monoceros. The sequence goes on from NW_021703777.1 coordinate 77,388,651, forward strand.
TAATGATGTGAAAAAACAGTTTTCTTTTAGGCTAGACACTTGCTATATATGTGAACAGAGGAAGCCATAAGGTTAAGTTGAAATCTTTTCCAACAAAAACACTGTTGTGTGATCATTATTAAACACCAAAAATGAAAATTGTAGTCCTTTAAAAAAATCTTGACATGATACTATGTTTAAAATAATCACTTGATCTGTTTAAAATCACAATACAAGGAAAGAAAGTTTTACAAAGTCTTAATATTAGTAAATTATTTTTCATTTACATCCAATAAATCTAGTTTGGTAAAAGCATATGCTCGTCAATTGCTTGAAAGCTGGATTTGGCATAAACAGTGTGAAGCATATGGATGAAAATTCTGTTATTGAGCTCTATAAAGCACTTCACACACAAAACATGGATCAATATGCTCTGAATTTTTAATTTTATTTCAGTATTACTTTTTTCACTAAGGGTTCTTATCACTTGTGAGTTTTTTAAGGTAGCATGGACATTGCTTATTTCTTGATTTAAAGCACACCAGTGATATATATATATATATATATATATATATATATATATATATAATATTTAGTATACCTCCATATTTACTATAATTTCTAAAGTATCATAAACATTCATTATTTTATTGCTGTTTTAATAGTGTTTATTATTTCAATTTCTTGACAGTCTGACTCTTTTTTAAAGTGTTGAAAAATACTATTTGTTTCTAAAAAATGCATTATGAGTCACTCTATTAATCGGAAAATGTACCTTTAAAGTGAAAACAATTCTGGAGGAAAATGATAAATGTTGACTGTTTAGTGGCTTCAGTTTAGCTACCCTCATCACAATAAATGCCGGCCTATTGCTTTTACTTTCCAATATTGGCTTGTGATCCTAAAGATGAAAAAGCTGTTACCTATAGTTCTCACAGTGACTAAAATCAGGGTTGTTTTTTTTTTTTAATTTCTACTAGGAAATTAATTGAGGCTTATAACTTTTAGTATAAAATACTCAAAATGACATGATTTTTAATTGCACTTTGCCACAACTCCTATCCTTTCAATTCAATTTTGCCCTCAAATGTCTCTCTGTCTTTTGTGATATTTTAAATTGTGTAAATCCAAACAAAAGCTAGGAAAAAAATAATTAAATAGTAATGCCCTTAAGCCATTGCTGTGCTAATACTACCAACAAGATGTATTAAAATTGTTCAACATGAAGTGCCATGGAATTACCCACTATATTTTCATCTTTGACTCAGAGTTAAAATCTTGCAGAAGCCAACGTGAGTTTAAAAAGTCATTCGTAAAGACGCAGAGTTTAGAGTACCATTGTCTAATGGAAATATAATGTAAGCATATGCTATTTTAAATTTTCTATTAGTGACCTTAAAAGAAAACAAAGTGAAAGGAAATGATGCCCTACTTGCAAGCTAATAAACTAGAAATTGGATGGAGAGATAGATAGATATAGATATCTATATATGTGTATACATATACAGACACATACATACATGCACACATAAAGAAAATTTATTAATATATGTTAATATGTATATATATATTTAGTTGCAAGTAAAATATCCAAGATAGCAGATCCTCAGGGAAGAGTACAGTGTCATTTTAAATTTAAATGGCAATTTAAAATTTACAGTTTTAAACTTATATTTGAGATATATCTATATCTATCTCACACACATGGTGGGGAAGGGAGAGGGAGGGTGTATGGGAGGTAGGGAGGGGAAGGACTGTGAAGAGAGAGAGAAGAGAGAGAGAACTACATGTATACTGTGGGAGGAGACACAAGCTTCGTGGATCAAACTAACAAAAAGTTACTATTCATAGCTTGGGCCGGTTCCCAGTTGCCCACAGGACTATGTGAATGAATAAAAGACATCACCTCCATATGCAGTGGGTTTGATTCTCAATAAAGTTATCCCAGAATTAGGACAATTGAAGTTTATATAAGATGGTTGTCATATCTGTAAATCCTCTCCTCCAAGAGGGGAGAGAGAGACAGAAACAGAAATAAACAGAGACCTTTACTTTGGAGTTTAAACAAATTTTATCCAGGGTGTGAAGGGGAAAATCTATAGCTTCACTACCATGGAATTGCAAATTACTGCAGAGATGTAAATCTCTAAATTTCTCTAGAGTGATGCACTGTCACTAGCTTCAATATATAATTTCCATTCAATCAGGTTTTGAGTGCCCTTTCCTCAGAAAGCCTAAACCATGCAGAAACTTGAACATATTTATGAGAAATTCCTTCCAATGCTACTGTATTGGACAGTATATACCTAACACATAGATGAGAAAAATAACATTCAATGGACCGAGTGTTTAAAATTTATATGTTGAGATCCTAAGCCCCAATGTGATGGTATTCGGAGATGAGATCTTTTGGAAGTGATTGGGATGAGGGTGGAGCCCACATATGTGATGGTATTCGGAGAAGAGATCTTTTGGAAGTGATTGGGATGAGGGTGGAGCCCACATGACTGGTATTAGTGCCCTATAAAAGAGACCTCAGATGTTCTCTCACTCTTTCTGCTATGTGAGCATAAGAAGTCAGAAGTCTGCAACCCAGAATAGGGCTTTCACCAGAATCCAACCAAGCTGGCACACTGATCTCAGATTTACAGTCTCCAGAACTATGAGAAACACATTTCTGTTGTGTATAAGCCACCCAGTCTATGGTATTTTGTTATAACAGCCAAGAGGACTAAAGGAAACATAAACAGGCTCTATATAAATTTAGAGAAATAGAGAGGCTCAGATATGAATACAAAGGCCATTTCCAGGCAGTGGAAAAGGAATACTCCAGAAAGAATATTCTTAAAGCTCAATTTGGACATTTAGAGATATGAAGACTAAGAACTATCTGCAAATTGTAACCAGAGACTCTGTACAAGAATGCAATATCTTAACACCAAATGCCTGAGGACAAGAACATATGAATCCCTGGAAGACAAATCTTGGATAAAGAACATTTACTAAACAAAAAGATTATATTTTATTTTCTCCATTGCAATGGTATGAGTTGTTACTTAAGATAAAGTAAATAAAATGTTGACATCAAAACATTAATATAGGACTTCCCTGGTGGTGCAGTGGCTAAGAATCCACTTGCCAATGCAGGGGACACAGGTCTGGGAATATCCCACATGCTGCAGAGCAACTAATCCTGTGTGTCACAACTACTGAGCCTGCGCTCTAGAGTCCACGAGCCACAACTACTGAGCCTGCGTGCCTAGAGCCCATGCTCCCCAACAAGAGAAGCCACTGCAATGAGAAGCCTGCACAATGCAACGAAGAGTAGCCCCTGCTCGCCACAACTAGAGAAAGCCTTCGCATAGCAACGAAGACCCAACACAGCCAAAAATAAATACATAAATAAAATAAATTAAAAACAACAAAAAAGCAACATCTTAAAAAAAAAGAAACAAGGTGACATACATAATTTTTTAAAAATCAATATATAATTGGATATGTAACCTCATCAAATAATATGTATGTAAAATAATATGTATGTAACCTCAAATAATTTTTCCGTGTTCTTCCTCTCACACCTACCTGTTTTTCCTCAGATCCAGCTCTCATTTCTGGGAAGGTGGCCATGAGAGGCAAGCTAATACATTATTGTGTCTTCAAGGAGATACGCTTTAAGTATTTCTTTCTTTTTTTTTTTTTTGAGAGGATGCTGAGTGCATGATGGAGCAAAAGAGAAGGACTATGGTTCTTAGCAATCAGTGGCTAAGATTTTGCTGTAAAGTCAGCAAATCAAAAGTCCCTCTGGGGGCTTCCCCGGTGGCGCAGTTGTTGAGAGTCCACCTGCCGATGCAGGGGGCACGGGTTCGTGCCCTGGTCTGGGAAGATCCCACATGCTGCGGAGCGGCTGGGCCCGTGAGCCATGGCTGCTGAGCCTGCGCGTCCGGAGCCTGTGCTCCGCAACAGGAGAGGCCACAACAGTGAAAGGCCCACGTACCGCAAAAAAAAAAAAGTCCCTCTGGATCTACCAACATTAGAAAGTAGTTTATATACATTTGAAATATTCAGCTCTCTACTCCATATAACTACTGAAAATATTTCTTACAACCATGTAGTAGTGTACTCTCTCTGATATGACTTCTGAAAACACACTATTCTCCATTTCATTATATCAATATTTAGTACCTTTGTGATTTTTCAGATAACTTTAAATGATGTCTTAATCCAGTATTGCCTTTTAAAGTTAATGTAAATATTTACATATATGCAAACATACAGTGATGATTTGATTAAAATACTTTGGATATAAGATCCATTATAAACATTTTAAAGTTAGTTAATCTTTATCATTTGGAGATTAGGAAGCCTATGTGTCTTAAACTATTGTCAGCAATTTTGGGTAAATAAAAATGTTCAGTATCTGTTTATAGCAGATGAGAAGTAGGTGACCAAATCTCACATATATTCTGTGATAGCTGGAGCTGCTGAAAAGTTGATTATCACTGGAAAAATGGAGATTTAGTACAGGAGGACATAAAACTGAAGGTGATTGCAGTAATTGTTGAAAAAAGAGAAGAGTCTGAGAAATGGAAGCTATATGGAAATCATATGGGCAAAATTCATATAAAAGAATTGTACCCTGGAGATGTAAATTCGAGGACATCTGTCCCTAAAAATGTATGTATTTTTGGGAGAGTTTGTGCGACTATATAGAGAGATGTATTTGCATGTAGTCCTGATCCTTCAGTTGATATCCTGCTGAATATAAAAATGGGTACTAATCATCACAGGAGAAAAAATAACAGGAAAGTGAAAATGAAGCAAAATGCTAAAAGTTCCTAAAACATCAAGTAGTAGTAAGTACGGAGAGAAATGCATGACTCCAGCACAGAAAACTACAAAGCATTGCTAATGGAAAGATATGACATGAACATTGATCAGAAGAATCAGTATCATCAAGATGTCTATTCTCCCCAAAATTGATCTATAGACTCAATGCAATTTTAGTCAAAATTCAACTAGGATTTTGTTTTGTTTGTAAAAAGCTCCTTCTAAAACATATATGAAATCACAAACCACCTTAAAGAGCATGGTATTGGGTGGTTTTTGTTTGTTTTTTGTAAAAGAACACACCGGGCACTTTTCAAAAAGTTATAGTTTATGCTTAGAACCCCTTTACAATACACTACTGTGAGGTTTCCTTATTAATGATAAGTATGTTGTGATTTGTAAATGATAATACCCTAACTTCACAAGACACTCGCTGAGTTTTTTGTAAGTAACTACTTTAAATGGCAGCTGTTGGACAGAAATTTACTTCTATTGAGCTTTGTTATGTTTAATTAGGAAAGGTTATGGAGCGTGTTTTATATTCCTTTTTGGCCTCAGAGTGTGATAAGCATGAGCTGACATGACAGATACTGCAGAAGATTTCCACGTTGTGAGATGTTTTGCAAAGCTTTGCATTGGGAATCCTATTAATAAAAGTAAGAGCTATTGAGTGTATAATTCCCCAAGTACCTCTTCAAAAATTAACTCCAGTGGGTTAATTTTTGATTTGCAGACTACAGGGTTGGTCACAGATTTACTTTTTAGCAGATATTTGTTGGAAGTAATAAATAATAACCTTTCCCAGAATAAAATAGTAATGGGGGAAATAGTCAATATGGCCCTCTAAATTTAAATTTTCTTATGAAACCTGAAGTGAAATTCATGGTCACATTCATATGTATAGCAAACCTTTGGGCACAAAATAATATGATGAATATTGTTAAAAATCATAATAAATGTAAACAAATTGAATGAATTATCATTTTGACTTATATCTAAGTGTACCAAATACCCTCATCCATAGTTTTCTAAAGGTGCTTGAATAGAGATATTGAAGTTAAAAATATCCCTTTTAATTAGATATAATTAAGGGTAATGAAAATATTACAGAAATGTTAATACAAACATTAAATACTTGTTAAAGCCACAAAAAAAAATGTTTCCAAAAGTGGTAATATTAAGGGAAAATGACTTTATTTTTAATATATTCCAAAAGTAAACTAAGATAAAACCATGCATATTCTCTATTCAAAAAATATAAGGATTGTTAAACATTGGAAATTTATGATGCCAATAAATAAAACTTTACATGCTAATAAAATGAAAATATTTTCTTCAGACATACTATTTCTATTCATTTATATGATGTACCCCTTAAAGCAACATTACTACTACTGATGATAATACTAATAATGAATTTCAGAAAATATTCATTTGTCCAGATGTCAAGATTCTGTCAAAGTCAACTAATCAGTAATAATCTAGAACAGATCAGAACAGAACAGAAAGTGTGATTTAAGTGATAAACAGATATCACAAAGACCAAATTTATCACCCTTTATGTGATCAGGACTCAGCACAGGCTCTTACCTGGCTGTGCATAAAGAATGAGAAAGCACATGAGAAACATTTTAAGAATACACAGTATAAACATTAACAAGTGGCAAACTATCATCTGAAAAAAAAAAAGTTGGAAAATAAAGGCAAATAGCTAAACTTACAGTGATACAGAATAAATTTAATACAGAAAACAGACATTAACTTAGAAGCCCTAATATACTACTCTATACTACTGTAGATATAGTCTTAAGGAGATAGTATAATTGTCAGTAAGATACATGTTGAAAGAATGAACAATATTTGCCATCTTTAAATTACTAATATGAGATGAAATAAAATATATGTATTGCCTACACAATTCTACTGTGCATGTGTGTGAGAGAGAGAGAGACAGAGAGAAGGGGGGGAGGAAGGAGGGGGAAGGAGAGAGAATTGCATGAGACAAGGATCTCTATTTGGTTAGGATTTATGTTTGGTTGTGGAAAAGTTTGTGTCCACTTAAGTTAACAAATAGATGATCATTTTTAGATTTAACATGTTATAATTTACATTCAATAATATTCACTCATTTTAAGTGTATAGTTTTCTAAATTTGGTAAGTTTATCTAGTCATATAACCTGAACTATAAGATATAGAAGAGCTACATCATTGTGAACATTTCCTCAAGCCCTTTTGCAGTCAATTCCCTAACCCTTGGCCCAAGACAACAATTTATTTGTTTTCTATCACTATCCTTTTGTCTTTTCTAAAATTTCATATAAATTAAACCAAACACTATATAGTTCTTTTGCTCAACCTCAGCTAAGAGCAATGCTTTTGAGGTTCCTCAGTGTTGTTTTATGTGGTAATTTTTCATTTTTTCAATTTACTTAGTAGTATTCCATAGAACTGATAGCCCACAATTTAGGTAGTCACCAGTTGATGAATAACTGTGTTGTTTCTAGCTTTTGGCTAATAATAATACTACTGAGAACATTTGTGTAGAAGATTTTGTGTGTGACATATATTGTTTTTATTTCTCCTTGGTAATTCAAAGAAGTAGAAGGTAGATGAACATTTAATCTTGTAAATTGCTGTGATAACTGTATTCTAAAGTTGCTAAAGATGATTATCACCAGGACAGGATGACAGCTCCACATCTCATTCACATTTGTGTTTGCCGATCTTTTCAAATTTAGCTATTTTATTGAGTACATAAAAGTACTTTATTATAGTTTAATTTTAATTTCCCTGATGACTAGAGATATTGACCATCTTTTCATGTGCTTATTGGTTATTTGTGTATCTGCTTTTATAAACTTACTATGCAAATATATCAATTTTTTAATATGAGTTTTGTTTTTTCACTGTGTATGTTTTTTATATATTCTGGACATGATGATTTTGCAAGTATAGCTTTGCAAATATGTTCTCACTGTGGCTTGTGTAGTCTCTATTTTGTTTAGATTTTGAGGAGAAGAAATTTTAATGTTGATAAGATTAATTGTACCTTTTTAAAATTTTGCTTTTTATAGTGTTTGAGAAATTGTTTTCATACCCAATTTCACAAATATTTCTTCTATATTTTCTTCTAGAAGCTTAATTATTTTAGCTCTATTTAAGTGTATGATTGATTTAGAAGTAATTTTTCTATGGAAAATTCAATGGCCTTATAAATGTGGGTTTAGTACTAGCCTAGTTAATTTGTTCCATTTACATTTGTTTGTTGTAGCAATACCATGCTGTTTTTAATAGTGTTGCTTTATAAGAAGTCTGGAAGTTAGGTAGTGTCAGTTCTTCAATCTTGTTCATTTTCAAAGTTTTGACTATTCTAGATCCTTTATACTGCATATACATTTTAAGCTTGCTGATTATTTTTCAGAAATCCTGGCTAGGATTTATATTTATAATGACTTGAATCTGTAAATCATTTTGTGAATTGCCCTCTTAGTAATATTATCTTCTAATCCATGAATATTCTATGGATCTTTAGATCTTTGATTCCCCATTAATATGCTTTATAGTTTTCAGTCTGCAGGTTTTGAAAGTATCTAAAAACTATTTTGAATGTATTAATTTTGATTCTACTGTCAATTAATTTTATCCCATTTTCTAAATGTTTACTAATGATATTAGTATATAATTTAGTTTTATATACTGAACTTAATTCCTGTGACCTTGTTAAATTTACTTATTAGTTCTAGGAGCTTTTTGTAGATTACTTAGAGTTTTCTACATAAATAATCATGTGATCAGCAAATAAAGACTTTTTATTTCTTCCCTTCATTTGATATGTCTTTTATTTATATTTTGTGTGCTTTATTACACTGGCTAGGACGTAAAACACAATTTTAGGTAGATACAGTAAAAGTAGGCATTCTGGCTTTTCTTTTTCTTAAGGAAAAAACATTCACTATTTCACCAAAATATTATATTAGCTATAGATTTTCCATAGTGTCTTTTTAGTAAATATTATATAAATACAATTATTTGTATATTATTATGTTTATATATTTATAATTATAATTTATATACAAATTTACAACCACTATCCAAAAGTAAAACATTCCTATGAAACCTTTGTAAGCATAAATGGTGTAAAGAAGCAATTACCTTAGGACACATCTTACCAACAAATGTGCAAAATAAACCAAGGTAAAGCACAGATGCTCACAGACCACAGACACAGTTCAAGGCTCTGGTGGCTTCACGCTGAGATGCTGAGTGTACTTCCCTGGGAAGGAGATTGGTGATGCCACTCTCACTGCTCCAGGTGTGTGCTGCCTCTATAACGGCTCAATGGAAAACAAACACTGAATGCCATTTTTGCTTTGCATTTTTCCGTAAAAGTAAAAATCCTCTTTAGATTTCTTTTGGTTAGCAAAAGCAGGTACTAATTTAGGTCTTTCATCCAATGGAATGGCATAAGGCAAACTTTCCAAAAGTAGGGGATATCTGTGTTTATATATCTTGTATAATATATGCAAAGTTATATACTAATAACATTGACATATATTTATAATCATATAATATATATTATATATAATTATAATACTTTATAAGTGAAACAGCGAATTACATTTACATAAAATTATATAATAATTTGAAGCTCTGCTATTACTTGTATACAAATATATAATGTCTTTCTGATGATTTGACCTTGTTATTACAATAGTGTTTCTCTTTAACTCGGAAAATACTTTTTGTCTTGAGATATATTTTATAATATTAATATAGTTACTCTAGCCTTCTTACATTTAGTTTAAATGGTATATTTTTCCCATCCATTTTTTCCAGCCTGTGACTTTATATTTAAAGTAAGTGTCCTATATATAGCAAAGAGTTGGAACTTACTGTTTTTATTGATTCTGACAATATCTTTTAATCAGTACTTAATCCAATAATGTTGAGTGCAATTATTCCCATGCTTGAGTTTTAGTCTACCTATCTGTTACTTGTTTTTTAACTTATTGTTAAGTTTCTTCCTTACTCCCTTTCATTTTAATTATTGAAATACTTTAAGTTTTTTATTTTAATTTTTCTGTCGTATTTTTAGCTATACTTCTTTGAAATAATAGTGAGGGCTTTAGTGATTACCATATACCTCCTTAACTTCACAGTTTACATATATATAGTTATTATTGTACCACTTTACCTAAAATAACTTGCAAAGTTACTTCCCACCAAACTTTATAATTCTTACACAGAATGCATCTATACATGTAAATACCACCAGATAATGTTACAACTTTCATTTTAGAGATTATTTGAGTTTTAAAAATTCAAGAAGATAAAAGCAGAAAATAGTCTTTTGCATTTACCTAGGTATTTATTATTTCTGATGAACTTCATTCTTTTCTGAGGGTCAAAGTTTCCATTTGGTATGGTTTCTCTTCAGCCTGAAGAATTTCCTTTAATGTTACCTGTAGGGTAAGCTTGCTGGCGACAAATTCTTTTAGGTTTCATTTATCTGCAATTGTCTTTATTTCTCCTTCATTTTGAAGGATGTTTTTGCTAGAATTCTGGGAAATATATATATTTTTTGTTCTTTAATGATGCACTACTCACTTGTGGAGTCCATGTTTTTTGATAAGAATTCAACATTAATCGATATATACAAACACAACACACTGTGTGTGTGATTTATGTCATTTTTCTGTAGCTCTTTTCATGACTTGTTCTTTAGCTTACACCACCTTTACTATGATACACCTTTGTGTGGGCTTCTTTCCATGATGCTTATTTTTTTGAGCATCTTGTATTGCTAAATTTCTGCTTTCACCACATTTGGGAAACTATCAACCATTCTTTCTATTCTCAACTCTCCTTGTGGGATTCTCATCACATCTGTGTTTGACTGTTTGATATCATTAACGTGCACCTTGAGACTTTGCTCATTTTTTCATTATTTTTCTCTGTGTTCTTCACATTAGATAATTTTTATCATTCTGTCTTCAAATACACTTACTCATTTTTCTGACATCTGTTTTCAGACTTTAAGTCCATTTAGTGAATTTTTAAATTTCAGGTAATGCAGTTTCTAGTTCTAGAGCTCCCATTGAATTCCTTTTCTGTCACTCCTAATTCATTAGTTAACACTTTTTAGTTATTTTGTTTGAAGTTTTGTAGATATTTCTGAATGAATTTTTTGTTTTCTTAGTTTGCTTCATTAATGATTGTTATAACAGCCACTTTAAAACTTGTATAATAGTTTCAGTATGTGTTTTATTCAATGGTCAGATGTGGTTGATTCTCTTTTCTCTTATTTCTTTATATGTCAGGTTATTTGGGGTTATAGTCTGAACTTTATGAGTATTAACTAGTAGATATTGTGGATCTGTTAGTATTCTCTGAGTTAAGTGCTGTTGCTTTTGTAAAATTAGGCAATAATCTTTCTGGGCTTGAAGTGAAAACTCTTGTATCTCGCTGACAGCTCCAGCCTTAATTCATAATTTTGTCTTTAGCTGGGAATATCTGATTCTGTTTTATACATGTTGTGGTTGAAAGGTCATTTTTATAGGCAGACATATCTAGTTCTTTTCATTCTAGAATTTCCTTCAGCCACAGATTGATTAATTGATTGATTTAGGTTTCCATGGCAAGGAGAGTACAACTTTTCCATTCTTTTCTTTTACTGGTATACATGTCCTTCTGCAGGTGTCAGGCCAGTCGACTCAACCCTAGGCTAAAATCTGCATAATGGGGAAAGTTATACTTAACAGACCTTACTCATTTTCTCTTAGCTCTGTTAAAATAACTTCAGCAGGGGTTTCTCTGGTGGTCCAGTGGTTAAGACTCTGTGCTCCCAGTGCAGGGGGCCTGGGTTCAATCCCTGGTCAGGGAACTAGACCCCACATGCCACAACTAAAGACCTGGTGCAGCCAAATAAATAAATAAGTAAATATTTAAAGATAAATAAAATAACTTCAGCAATAGATACTTGTCATTGAAAAGGTTGACCTGATAAATACTATTGTTTGTGTGATATGAAAGTGATTACACCAAGAAGTGCTGTATGACATATTTAGATAGGCCAACAATAAGCCATGCCAAAACATAGCGTTTAGAGAATTTAAAAAAATACTACTAACATCTCATGATTATTTATTAAGCTAACTCTGTATGGAAGATATTCAGATAACTTTTGCTACTTGAATTATTTAGCCAACTGCTGTAAAATGCATTTGAATATAATTACAAATCAGAACACAATTAGACAACATTAAGAAAGCATGTATATAGGAGTTTACTGTATTTGCTCATTTTAGTGTTAGTACCAGCTATAAACAAAATGAAATTTCTGTGTAATACTATAAGATCCATAAATGGTATGAGACCAAGAAAAATATTTTGGTTTAGAAGTTTAGAAATATATTTGTTAAACATATTTATTAAGCATTTACTATATGACAGGCACTGTTTTAAACACTGGCAATCTGTCAACTAACAAAATACCTGTCATCATAAATCTTACATTATGTTGATGGAGAAATAAAAATATGTCTTTTGGTTCTGGTTCAGTTGACTTGGATGGTGTTATATCATATGTAGCTATATTTCCTAATACTAAATCCTATGTCTCTGAAGCTGAGGTACAAAGGAATATGATATGAAACTGTGTCCTGAGGTATACCCACACATACATGAATAAATGGCATATGTGAAGGAAATTCTCAAGTGTGATGAACAACTTGGGGACCACTGTAGAGAACAACGTCACAAATGACTAGTAGCTAAAGCACATCATGGAGTTGCTCTCAAAAAAGGTAACAGAAGACATGACAGAAGCAGAGTTTGGGTAAAACAGAGAAATAACTTCATAACCTTTCAGCATCCAGCTAATAGACACCAGTAGGAACTCCAAGTAGAGACTGTGTCTCTCTGCTAATAGGTCCCTCTGTGACTACACAGGGCACACATCCTGGGGAGTGAGGAATAGAGAGGAGTCACTAGTTGTGCTATCCACATGCCTTGCAGAGCTTCCTTGGTCCAAAAGTTTTCAAAACTTTCTTTTATACTTCTGGATATTGCTTTCCTTCAGGGAGAAAAGTACATCAGAACAAAAATTACTCTAGTTGTTTGAAATAACATTTCTTTAGGGAAGTGTAAGCCAACAATTTGATGAGAAGAGGGCAGGTGGTCACAATATTTGTGGGAAAAGAATATTCCATCTAGTATCTAATGCTATACAAGAAGATTTTTAAAATGCATGATGTTCTTTGAGTTATAGGTAAAAAAGCAAATAAAAAAGCATAACTAATAAAATGGACCCAACAGTGTTTATGTAAATATTTGTCTAACATTGTATAATCATTGCCCAGACCTGAAATGATATTCACATGTCCAGAGGGCAATTGTCTGTCAAAGTTAAATATTTCCTATTTCCTCATCTTGTTTCAGTATCTCCCATGGCCTTCAAGGTAAATATATTGATGTATTGTGAAGAAATGTCAATAGGTACACATGTGACGTATCAGGATCTCTAAAAACTGGTTTTATTTCAGTTGAAAAATCAAAAAGCAGATGGCACCCAAGAAAGGGGCATTTTGAAGATACACTGAACATAGAAACTTTCTGTTAAGTACTACTTTTCTTTTCAGAACTACCCAGAATTATATGCAGGATGCCGAACATAGAAATTTCTTCACATTTTGTGGTGAAATGGGTGATTGTCAGTAAAATGTCTGTGGCTACTTTCTTATACAGAACCAAACTAATTCTGTTTATTATTTCCCAACTCAGTTGTAAAATGCATATGTTGACATCTAAAAATTGAGATTCAATATGAAATGATCATAGGAGAAAAAGAGCAGTTGTCTTAAAAATACAGTCCCACCAACTACATGATAAATTCTCCCAGTGTTTTTTTCTTTTAACCTTAGAGTTAGCGTGTTGAGAATATTTTCTGTTATGTATATTTCTAGTTGTTCTAATAATGATGAGGCTTTCTGCTTTTTCATGCTTATGTAAGTTATTAATGTTTCAGAGGTGGACCTGTGATGTTTTCTGTCATTTATCTTCAGTACCTTCCATTCTATTGGGGCACAAGTTTTACATCTTACAAAGTATCTGTAACATTATAATAAATAAATAAACAAACAAATAAATAACATGTTTGAGAATAAATTAGCATACCAAATTGCTTTTGAATTTAATTATTTTATTTATTCACAAACATATAAATATTTACTATGTACCTATTAATGCCAAGTGTTAATAAGCCAACTATTTACATGACAAAATACCATCTTCTAAGTCTCTATAATCTTGAAAAGGGAGATTAATTAACATAATATAATAGCATGAGGATATATGTCATTGTATACTGTTGGATTTAAGGAATGAGAAGTCATTTATTCCTATCTACCTGTGAATATTAAGGAAAAGTTTTTACAGCTTAGTCCTGAAAGTGAGTAACTATGACATATTGGAGCACATGCAGGCAGATGGAGAAATGTGAGCAAAGGAAGTGCAAATATATAGTGGGTGTTTTGGGAAACTGAGTTTCAAGAGTTCTATTTCTGCACCAAAGAACATGAGAAGGATGAAAATAGAGATACATGCAGAGGATAGTTCATGAAAGTTTATATATGTTATGCTAGACATTAAGATGGAAGTCATATGATTAATATTTCTATTGATTATAGGGAATTGGAGGTAAAGCAGTATGATTTTAACGTAAAAACCATGACAAAAGATAGATCCAGAGTATGGAACACTCACCAGGAAAGGCAAACTTTGTGAAGCTTTAGTCAAATAAGAGGTAAAGTCATCTAATAGAATAGAAAAAAGTGGGGAAAAAAAGGATGAAAATCACTTTTTCTTATTTATATTGATGGGTTTGGAATTCTGAGACTTACTTTATTTTATTCTTTTGCGGTACGCGGGCCTCTCACTTGCTGTGGTCTCTCCCGTTGTGGAGCACAGGTTCCGGACGCGCAGGCTCAGTGGCCATGGCTCATGGGCCCAGCCACTCCGCGGCATGTGGGATCTTCCCGGACCAGGGCACGAACCCGCGTCCCCTGCATCGGCAGGCAGACTCTCAACCACTGCGCCACCAGGGAAGCCCCTGTGAGACTTATTTTACACGGAGGCTTAGATATGAGGGGATTTGGCTGTGACATCTGTCATTCAATTGATCTCCAGGGTTGAGTTGGCTGATTTGGCCGGCTAGGCAGCTGTCCCCTTCCTCACTACTGCGTATGTTTCTCCCATAGCTACAGTATGCTCTGTCGAAAAGGACAACGATTCCCGATGGAGGAGGATCATTCTTTAGTCATTTTTTAGGGTATACCAGTAGCCATGCTCTCCTTTCCTTTTAGAATCCCAAACAAGCTCTATAAGGTCCATTTGTAGGAGAACTTAGGGTAGTCAAGTTTCGAAACTCCAGGCACCTCCAAATGAGGTGCTACCTGTGGCTGTCTGCCTTTTTGGGAAAAAAAAAAAAAAAAAAAAAAAGGCTTGCTCTAAAGAAGGATGTAGAACAAAGAGACTATTCAGGTATGAAGATATCTTTTAGCTATGAATTCATTTTCTCTTTTGTATGAAAAACATGAATCCCAAGGCGGTTTCTAGAATTTTCTAAGGTCCCACAGGGAATTAATGAGAGAATAAATAAATGCTAACCTTTCTAAAATAGTTCATAGTTACATTTCTTAAAAACAAAACATTGTTACATTATGTAACAGTTTTAAGACTATTTTTAGGACAGTTTTAGGATTAAACTAAATTGCAAGTGAGGTACAGAGCTTTCTCATATACCCCCTGCATAGCCTCCTCTATTACCAACATCACTCACCTGAATCGTACAGTTTTTACTAAGGGTGAACCTAATTGACACATCATAATCACACAAAGTCCATAGTTTATCTCAGAGTTTACTGTTGTTGTCACTCTATGAGTTTGAACAAATGTATAGTGACATATATCCATCATTATATCATACAGAATAATTTCACTGCCCTAAAAATCCTCTTTGCTCTGCCTATTCATTTTTCCCCAACACCCAACCCCTAGCAACCACTGATATTTTTTATAATCTCCATAGTTTTATCTTTCTAGAATGTCAGGTAGTTGGAATCATATAGTATGTAGCCTTTCAGATTAGCTTGTTTCACTTAGTAAATGTATTTAAGATTCCTCATACTTTCCATTACTTGATAGCTTGTTTTTTTAGTGTTAAAATCCCATTGTCTGGACGTGCCACAGTTTACAATGAATTTGAGTTCCAGTTGCTTCAAATCCTTACCACCATTGGGTGTGTCGGTGTTCTGGATATTGTCCATTCTAATAAGTATATATTGGTACCCCATTGTGCATTAATTTGCATTTCCCTAGTGATATGATGTGGAGCATCTTTTCATATACTTATTTGCCATCTGTACATCTTCTCTGGTGAAGTATCTGTTAAGGCATTTGGTCCATTTCCTAATCAGGTTGCATGTTTTCATACTGTTGAGTTTTAAGAGTTCTTTGCATGTTGTGTTAGAGGTCTTTATCAAATGTGTCTTTTGCAAGTATTTTCTCCTAGACTATGTTTTGTCTTCTAATTCTCTTGATATTGTCTTTGCAGAGCAGAAGTTTTTTCATTTTAAGGAAGTCCAATTTATCAATTATTTCTTTAATTAATCTTTATTCATAGGTGACAGTACCACATAAGATGCCTGCATTTAGGACATTAGCCTGTGTAAAAAGAAATCACCGTTGCCAAGGTCTTGTAAGTTTTCTTCTATATTATCTCCTAGGAATGTTATAGTTTTGCATTTCACATTTAGATCTCTGATACAGTTTAAATTAATTTTTGTGAAGGTGGTAAGGTGTGCATCTAGATTCATCTTTTCTGCACATGCGTTTGTGGTAGTTCCAGCATCATTTGTTGGAAAAACTGTCTTCATTCCATTGTATTGCCTTTGCTCCTTTGTCAAATATCAGTTGACTATATTTATGGGGGTCTATTTCTAGGCTCTCTGTTTTATTTCATTGATATATTTGTCTATTCTTTTACCAATACTCACTGTCTTGATTACTGTAGCTTTATAGTAAGTCTTGACATTGGGTAGCATCTGTCCTCCTTTTTAATTTCCTCTCAATATCATTGACTATTGTGTGTCTTTTGCCTCTCCATATAAATATTATTATCAGTTTGTCAATATTCACAAAATAGCTTGCTGGGGTATTGACTAGGACTGCACTGAAACTATATATCAAGTTGGGAGGAACTGACATCTTGCCTGTAATCCAATTTTGATTATATGAAGGTTATTGTGATTCCCCAAATCATCCTGATTGTGATGAGACTCTTGTTCTGGTTCACATATTTAGCTAACAAATGTTTGAACATGTACCATAACATATACTCAGGAAGTAAAATGTAAACAGACCTATATATTCCTGTAATCCTGGAGTTTTATTTATTGTTGGAAGATAGCTATTGAAAAAAATGTTAAAAGATTGATAATTCTAGGAAAGAAAATAAATGGACAATATTAATTGCATGTATATCATCAGACTCTTACATTCTCAGGTTTGCAACTGAATCCTTCATAGCAGTTTGGCCATTGTTCTTTGATATATGCTAATTGGACATTTGTAGATCTTTGGAGAATTGCCTATTTAGATCTTTTGCCCATTTTTTACTGGGTAATTTGCCTTTTTATTGCTGATTTGTAAATATCCTTCATATATCCTGGAAAATAGACCCTTTCCAGATATATAATTTGTAAATACTGTTCCCATTCCACAACTTGCCTTTTTTCTTTCTTAATAGTGTCCTTTGAAGTACAAAAGTTTTCAATTTTGATGCCTTTCAATTTAATGATTTTTCTTGGGTTTCTTGTGCTTTAGGTTTCAAATCAAAGAAACTATTGCATAAAACAAGTTTATAAACATGTATTCCTATATTTTTCTAAGTTTCCTTTTTAATTTTAGTTTTTACATTTAGAAATATAATTCACTTTTACTTAATTTTGGTACTTAATGTGACATAAAGGTCTCAATTTATTCTTTTGTATGTGGGTATCCAATTGTCCTAGCACCATTTCTTGAAAAGACTGCTCATTCCCCATTGCCTTACCTCGGGCACCTTTGGTGAATATCAACTGACAATAAATGTAAGGGTTTATGTCTGGACTTTCAATTCTATTTCATTGATCTATGTTTTTATCTTTATTCTAATTTCTCACTGCATAAAATTTTTAGATCAATTTGGGGAGTATTTGCCATCTTAACAATATGAAATTTTCCAGTCATGAACATGATATGTCTTCTCATTTATTTAGGTGTTCTTCAGTTTCTTTTGATGATATTTTGTAGTTTTAAGAATACAAAAGAATACAAGTTACTGCTTAATTTGGTTCAACTATTCCTGAGCATTTTATTATTTTTAATGCTATGATAATTGGAATTATTTTCTTAATTTTAATTTCAAGTTGTATATTGCTAATATATAGAAATACAAATGATTTTAGTATATTAGTCTTACATTCTGCAAAATTGCTGAACTTGTTAGCTCTGTTTTTGTAGATTTCTTAGTATTTTTTTTTCCTATTTATCAGCTTGGATAATCTCAATTAACCTATCTTCAAGTTCACTCTTTTCTTGTTTTCCTGCCTGCTCAAATCTTCTGTGAATCTAGTGCATTTTTCATTGTCGTTATTATACTTTTCAACCCCAGAATTTCTATTTGGTTCATTTAAAAAAATTAATTTCTATCTCTTTCTTGATATTCTTTATTTGATGAAGCACTATTCTGATACTTTGTTTTAGTTCAATAGACATTTTGTTACGTCTTTGAAAATATTTAAAATAACTGATTTAAAGTCTGTTTAATGGATTCAACATCTGCATCTCCTCATGACAGTTTCTATGGAATACTTTTTTTTCTTATATATGGGCCATATTCTCTTGTTGTTTTTGCATGTCATGTAATTTTTGGCTGAAAACTGGACATTTTTATTTAGGTGAGGTGGCTACTCTTGACATCAACTCCTCCCCAAGGTTTTTGTTATTGCTGATTATTTTAGTTGTTTTTTTGTTTAGTGACTTTACTGTAATAATTCTGTCAAGTCTGTATTCTTTGTCATGTGTGTCTTCTGTAGTCTCTGTTTAGTTAATTTAGTGGTCAGCTAATGATAACACAAAAGGTTTCTTAACTGCCTGGAGCCAGTAAGTTTCCCAAACTTTGTGAACAAATTCTGTATGTATGGAGGTCATGCCTTCAATATTCATGCTGGCAGTTGACAGCTCTGCCTTAGACTTGACTTCTTACTCGATGTATATCCTAAAGGTTAGCTAGAGAGGAGAGATTAGGGCCTTCTCAGATTTTCCTCAGCTTGTGTACAGTCCTGGGTGGGCAAGATGCCCTCTGTGTGTATGTGTCGTTCTAGATTCCCATGAATATGTAGAGCTTCATGAAGCCTCTGTGAACACTTCATTACCCAGATTTTTCTTTACAGATTTTTGTTGTTGCTGTTGTTGTTAGTTAGTTATTTGCCCCAACTCTTATTTACAGTCTTAGGCTGTGACGTTTAACAATTGCTTGTAATCATTTTTGACAAATACCCTTGGGAGAAAGGCTTTTCACATAGAGTGATCTCTAAGCCAAGTCAAATACAAACAGCCTTGCCAGTGGAGTCTTTCAGGAAACCACAAACAGATACAATAATGTCAGTTCTCTTGGAATGAGCTTTGAAGGAGCTCCAGCCTTAGTCTTTTCCCTCCAGTGCATGCAAGACTGCCAGTTTTCACCGTGAATGCAAGTTGTTAGTTTTCAAGGCTCACATACAGTTGGAGAACGGGGAATGGGACTAGAGCAAGTTAAAATACAATAAATCTCACAATTCTTATAAAGATTCAGTCATTTTTCTTGAATTAACATTCCTAGATTGTTGCAAGCCTTTGGTTAATTTCCAGAGTTCTGAGAAAGATGATTCTGATAATTCTTGCTAGTTTTCTTGTTGCTTTTATGGAGGAGGGAATTTTTAGAGATCCTTACTTCACCATTTTTTCTGACATACACAAAGTGGATACAGAGTAGGGAATTTAGTTGTGACAGTTTGTATTTTTTTCACTTAACGCACAATTTTGAAAAATTATATATACTTCCGTAATTAGTATAACTACAAAAACTACCTTATTCTGTGACAGTTGTTTTTATAAAATGTAATTCTGTTAGGTAAATAGTTATATAATTTGATTATATTATTTAATTTTATAATTTACTTATATAATTCTGGGCATTCAATCATGGTGAACTTTCCAGAATATATACTATATATACATATACTGCTTTTGTTTCTGGGACAGTTTACACACCACCTGAAGTTATCAATTAACCCATCCCTTAATTCATTCATACATGCATGCATCTATCCATTCATATATTAATTTGAAAACTGTTTATTCAGTACTTGCTTTTTGTTAGCTTTACTAGAAGCAGAGAATGTAATGAGAAGCTTCGAATAGAATGATGAAAAAATTATATATATATGACGAAAATTAGAAGGATCCTGAAAAATAGGCATACACTTGAATTACTCTGTGTTATATTCTGATATGGAAGAAATAATAGGATACATGTGAATTGCTTGGTACATGAAACACCATCTTGAATAATCTGGTATAATTAATAACTGTATTGTCAAGTTACTATATTTATATGTGACTCATATTTATGTTATATTCTATTAATTTAGGGACAATCACTTTTCTCTTTGAGCTATTTTATAGTTGAGATATAATTGACATGTAACACTATATTAGTTTCAGGTATACAACATAATGATTCAATACACGTATATATTGCAAAATAAATTTAGATGCTGCTAAATAATATTACCAAATTCCCAGGTACAATTGCTCATTTTTAAGAATGCCTCATACTGTAAAAGTATACATATTAATAATTTCTTGTAAAAGATTTATATTTGTACATATATTTACACATAAATTATGTGGCAATCTCTAAATTAAAACTGTAAGAACCTTTGCAGTTGCTGTACCCTAGAATATTATTTTCCTGGATATCAGCATGGTTATCAGCATGATTCACCTCCTTATCTCCTTCATATTGCTCCACTACCTTATCTGAGAGACATTTCCTGATTAGGCTATTGAAAAGTGGTGCTTCTCTTACATGCTTTATTTTCCTTCATAATGCTTATCTCCTTCTAAAATACTTATTTTTTCTATCTTGCTGCCAGTTTTGTTTACTGCAGCATCCTTCTAATCTAGAATAGATGTAGTATACACTTGATAAATCTTTGTCGAATTTTATGCTTCTGTGCTGATCGAGCCCCATTCTTTCTTTCCTTGTGATTCACCTGTTCTGTAGAGCACATCTTTGTTTCTCCTTTTTCGATAAATATTGCTGTATTTTTCCGTGGTTTGATGAGTAGAAAAAGTAAAATACTTTCTCTGTGTTATTAGAAATTTTAAAGTACAAGTTATGTCTCCTTTCTTAAATGATTGAACCTTGTATGTAAATTATGGCAGAGATGTTTTCAGTCTTTTTTTTGAATGCTTATTTCAGAATCCCTGAATACTAACATTGTAATTTGAATGGATATGTTTGTTATTTGACTAACTAGCTAATATAATATATAACTTCCTTTCAGGTTGTAATATGATTGAACTAATGGTCAATAGTATATGGTTTCAGGTATCACCAAAAGGAAATTCTTTGTTATAAAATCCTGAAGGTTCAGCTGATCCTGTAACAAACTTTTAACACACTAAGTTCCCATATTAACTTTTTTACCACTATCATATTTTAAAGTATTATTTCTTTAGCTTTTTGTAGTGACGATTTAACAGGTGCCGGCCTTTGTTTCAAACAGTGAAACAAACATGGCCTTGGGCAACCTTTTAATGATTTCAGATTTAAAATGAAGTTTCTACCCATGGTATTCATTATACCTTTTAAAACTAACCAATACTTTCCTAATGCCATTATTCAATCTCCTACCTCACACAATTCTGCTTACCTCTAATTACTTCAAAACTTGACTGAGATTGAGGTCTACATTTTAATATATGAGTTGGAAAATCAATAAAAGATCTAGAATGATATTTACCCTATTAAGGTACATAACATTATTAAGGATATAGAAGGGAATTGTTTGGCCAGAATGCATTTCATTGTGCATGCTGCCTCATTGCTGTAATACAATACTCACTGGATTTAGAAGCCCACTGGAAAACCTTCCTATCACTGTTGCACCAAAAAACAACCTCCAGCTTTTTAGAAAATTAGATTTGTCCACACTATTGAGTTGTGTGGCTGAATACACAGTAGATGAGGGTGAAAGATTATAAATTAAGCCCTTAAAGTCCTTTTTATTTATTTATTATTTAAGACTATGATGTGTTTGCCTTCCCCGAATGTGCTCTGAATGTGCTATTGTTTCATTATTTATAAATGGCTTGTGAGATATTAAGTTCACTATTTTAACTTTTCTTGTTAGCATGCATTAGAATGCCATTTCATTGTTTTCCTGTGTAGAATTTTGGGAGCATTCTTACTGTAAGAAAGAACTCACAAATTCATATTTAAAATAAAATCGATTATGTTGGAGATGAAAACATCTCACATGGCACAAGATGTGTATTCACTGTATGAATAGAGGAAAGTTGTGAGGCATATGTTTTAAAGTTGTATTTCCTCCAATTTAGGAATATGTATTTTAATGGAGTGGTATTTAAGATTATATTGTTTGTTTTATATATATGGATAATGCATCACAGGTTTATTAAATGACATCATATAAGTCAAACAGCTAAGCAGATATCTGATTAAATAAGTAGAGCATGACTTCTAGTTCTGTGAATTTCTACAGGCATGTTAATTTTTATATCTATGTTTCTCAGTGAAAATACCCACAATTATTGCATATTTATAGTCAGTATTTTAGAATTTTATATAAAAAATAAAAAAGCATTATGGGTATATGAATATATGTATACCTAGATGAATGTATAGATGCCACTGGTGAATATATATGTGTGTTTATGGACACACATGACACCATTGAGAGAATTCTCAGGAAATGGAATGTTCTACTAAACCTAAATTATTAAATATAGCTTAGCCAGTACTTTTGGAAAATTTTACTTTATCTATATTGATCTCAGTGCTTACTAAAGAATGTATTTTTGCTGTTATTTTAATGGTTAAATTTAAATATGTATTTTTTGTTACTTGATTATCTCTTTTAAACTAATTTTTAATAACCTAAATTTGTTGGTTCAAGCTATAATTACATATAATAGAAATATTACACTAAAATGCTAAATATGAGCATGAAATTGATAAGTTAATTGCTTAATCATTTTATTGTTTCTATATCTGATTTAATATTATCCATAGTATACTTGCATATCTATCAGTCTGTTATCTATATCCCAATTGCCATATTTAATGGTTTACAGAAGGATAAACCCAACGAATAATATTTATTTAATAAACATATATTTTAACCAATCAATATAATTTAGAAGGATATGAATCTCAATTCATAATCCGTAAATTCAAGCATACCAAAAAGTTAAATTTTGTTAGTTTATATGTCATTTAAAGTGTGATTCTGAACTCACAGTCTGGTGGAATAGTAAGAAATTAAGTAACAGTCATTATCAAGTCTAAGTCCATCACCTCAGATATGCAT
The DNA here is from genome assembly GCF_005190385.1 of Monodon monoceros. Taxonomy (NCBI): domain Eukaryota; kingdom Metazoa; phylum Chordata; class Mammalia; order Artiodactyla; family Monodontidae; genus Monodon; species Monodon monoceros. The sequence continues at coordinate 77,412,159 of NW_021703777.1, forward strand.
TGCATAAGGCTTCTCCAGTCATTAGATATTTGTTCATGACGGTTATTACTGGGATGCACATGGTTCATTTAATCGGGTGTCTTTTGTTTCAGTAGTTCTGTTACTTTTAGGAAATGACTGAGAATAAGTATATTCAATAATTGGAGCTCTCGGGTCTTGAATCCAGTCTTTGCTGGTGCATCACAGATATCTTTTCTGAGATCTTGCCACATCCCACACGCCCAAGGAGCAATAAGGAAATATGCTTGGTGTCTTAGCTTGGGCTGCCATGACAAAATTTCATAAACTAGGTGGCCTGAACAAAATAAATTTATTATTTCACAGTTCTGGAGGCTGCTAGTCCAAGATCAGTGTGCCAGCATTGTTGGAATCTGGTGAGAGCTCTCTTTGTGGCTTACAGATGGCCGTCTTCTTGCTGTGTCTTCACATGGCAGAAAGAGAGTAAGAACAAGCTCTCTAAAGTCTCTTCTTACATGGGTATCAGTCCCATCCTGAGGGCCTCACCTTTATGACCTCATCTAAACCTAATTACCTCCGAATTTTCTATTTCCAATACCATCACATTGAAGGGTAGAGTTGAGAAAACAGATTCTAAAATCATGGGCATGAGTGTATTTTGTTATGAAGAAAAAAAAGTTCCTTTCGAGAAAATGAATTTAGTTCATTGATTCTAACTTGTCTGCCATCTCTTGAATTCCAAGTATAGAAATGAGAATAATGAAAACGGTAAGAGATGACCTTGCAATTGATGAATCAATTGACTCCATACTGGAACTATGCACCTGGTGATAGCAAGATGTTTTAATGTTTGTTACAGAGAAACAGAAGTTCAGATGAGGTGTTACATTCATGCCCTCAGAATTCTCAGAAAGGTAATATAGTGTGAGGTGCTCTAATACAATAACTGTGATTGTTAGAGTAGTATTTAGCATTTTCTAGTGCAAGTTATAATTATAAAGAATATAGTATGATATGATGTATAGTATATAGAAATACAAAAAAGGTATAAAAGTTATTAATTTCCAAGCAATATTGAGTCCAAATCTTCAGTTCTTTCTAATATCATAGAAATATGGATTCCACCATTATTATATACCATTATAAATCATGGATTCACAACTTGTGAATTATAGTACCAAACTGCCTTCTAGTTATTGTCTTCCTGGTTTAAGCTTCAACAGAATGGAAAATAGTTCTCTTTTGCTGTTTCCCCTTCTCATAGGTAATCTTAGGATTACAGAAACAACCCACTGAAGCATTTCTTCTTATATACACTACCTCTTTCTCCAAGTAACTACCACACTGTTCTCATTCAGTTTGATCATCTCAGCTGATTGTAAAAATAATGATATATATTCATACTAATTTGTTCTCACTAAATAGAAGTTTGGAATAATTGAATGCCATTTTACTTGAATCCTCCATGATAGTTATCACTTAAAAGAGGACATTTTAAGCACTACAGAACAAGTTTCTAAAAGTGACACGTCCAGCAGCATGACTGCAATACCAATAATTTTAAGAAGGACCGAAGTTCTGTGAATTCCCTCACACTGTGATTGGACAGTCTTTTTCTCTCATGGGTTGTCCCAGTCACTGCAGTCTTGAACTGCACCACATGTCCACAGCAGTCTGTTCACCTCTCAAATTCCCTCCTGCTCTCTACTCTTTTTAGGGATTGACACAGGAACTCCTTCTCCCCATCCAAAATCTACCCTTGCTGTGTCTGTGTTATTGATGCTTTCTTCTCAACTGCTAAAAGGGAGGAATGTTTCCTCTCCTGTCAAAGTCAACTTGTCCACAAATGCTTCTCCCATTTTACATTCTCAGCAGTTTCACTTTTTCAGACATCCTCTCACTGGTGCTATAAGCTTCTCATGTCTGCAGTATTTTTGCCAGTAGGCTAGAAACATATCTTAACTCCTACAATTTTTGAAAGAAAACCAAACAAAATGAAACTTCCTTTGATCCCCACATTCCTCTATGGCAGCGGTTCCACTTCATTTATTCCCTTCATATCTAAACTTCTTAAAAGATAGACCTGTACATGCTGTTTCCATTTCCTGTGCCGCCCATTCATGTTGCAACCCCCATGAACTCTTGCTCATACTTCCATCACTCTATCAAGTGTGGAGTGATTCCAAGGCACCCAATCACCTCTGTTCAGCTGTTCAGACTTAAATTTAGGTATCAGAGCAGCCCTTAACTGAACTAACCACTTTCTCAAGAAATTACTCTTTTTCATGGCTTGCTCCCACTCTTTAGAGGTTTTTCAACCACAGTCCAAACTCCTGTAGACTTCTACTCTTCCACACTCTAATTGGTGCTATTCTCTAGGATTCTGTCCTGACCATTTCTCTCTCTTTTCCTTCTCTCTCTAGGGGATTTAGGCAACTTTGAATGTGATATATGTGCCAATGATTCCCAGATAGTGACCTTTATTTGAGATAGATGGAGATATATTTCATCTACCTACTTCACATATGTACTTCTCTGTGTTGCAGGTATCTCAGCTTAATGCATGCAAACTCTTTGGTACGTCTGATCTTAATTCCATGTTTTCACTTTCAGTGTCATTAGCATCCAACCACTTGCTAACCTCTGCCAATCAACAAACCCCCCAAAAGATAACCTCCTTAACCAGTTTCTATCATCTCACATTTTAAAAGCCAATTTGAAAAATTTCCATAATTAGTCATTTAAAATACATATGGTACTTTAATTATGCATTGCTTCTTCCCTTTGCTAGAGTCTACTCTAATAGGGGCAGATAGTGCTCATATCTATGTAATAGTTCACCTCTCACTACCCTATCAGTCAGGATAGTTGGAGCATATTTGAGCCACGCCCTACTTTAATTTGTCTGATTTCATTAAAGGGAGTTTTTTCAATCACCAAGAAATGGAATTTCTCAAAGGATTTCACAAACTCTGAATGGAATTCCATTTTACCTTTTGTCTACTTGCCAAAATTTTATTTTTATTTTAAGATACACTTCAACCCCCTCACAAGTTAGGTGCCTAATTTTGAATTCCAATTCTACCGGCCTCTGCGTATGTGATCTTTGGCAAGTTACACAGTCTTTGTACCTCCATTTTCTTGTCTGTAGAAAAGAGACAGTATCTTATAAGGAAACAACATACAAGTATTGCTTTTGGGTTTATTTATGTGAAACACTCAGAAAAATCCCTGGTGCATAGTAACCACTCAGTGAATGCTATGCTACTACTTATACTCTTCCTTCTCCTCCTTGTCATCATTTTCATTTATAATAATAGGATAATACATACCATTATTACACTACTTAACTCACTTAAGAAGAGTGGGTGTCTTATTTATCCTTGTATTCTCATGTACTCGTTATTCATGGTTTCTGTAAGACTACCACAAATTTAGTGACTTAAACAACACAAATTTTGTATCCTACAGTTCTGTAAATGGGAAGTTCAACACAGAAACACTGGGCTAAAATCAAGATGTCAGTAGGACTGCGTTCCTTACCAGAGGCTCCATGGAAGAATCTGTTTCTTTCCCTTTTCCGTCTGAAGCTGTTCACAGTCATTGACTTGGGCGCCCCCTGTTTCATCAAAGTCAGAAATGTTGACTTTTTTCTTCTTTCATTTTTCCCTCTCACTACAATCAGGAAAAGTTCTGTGTTCTCTAGCACTCATGTGGGTAGATTGGATCCACCTGGATAATCTAGGCTAATCTTCCCATTTCAAAGTCCTCAGCATTTATCACATTTGTCAATTCCCTTTGGTTCTGGAGATTGAGACACTGATATCTTTGGGAATCCATTATACTGACTACCATACCTATTTTCTAGTATACCCACTAACATGTTGAGTCATAGGTATCATATAGAATCATATGATGGGTGAAGAAATTTACTAATAGAAATTCCTTAAATTTTTGCCACAAATCCTTTTATTCTTAACAATATTGCAATTAAAAGTTATTCTTGGGCTTCCCTGGTGGCGCAGTGGTTGGGAGTCCGCCTGCTGATGCAGGGGACGCGGGTTCGTGCCCCAGTCCGGGAGGGTCCCACATGCCGTGGAGCAGCTGGGCCTGTGAGCCATGGCCACTGAGCCTGCGTGTCCAGAGCCTGTGCTCCACAGTGGGAGAGGCCAGAACAGTGAGAGGCCCGCGTACCACAAAAAAAAAAAAAAAGAAGTTATTCTTGAAATTTATTTGTACTCTTTACAGTAGATTAATAGTTTGGATATAATGCAATTTTAAATGTCATGTATTTCTTTTTATGTGCATAAACAATGCCTTAAGAGGTGGCATTTAGTTCAAAAGAACTTGCATTACTGAGAATGGGTAAAATAATGACCTTTAAATATTAAATTGCCACTAATATACATTAATATTCAAAGATGTTCACAAACTCCAAATGGAATTCCAAATTTATCCTCCGTGACCAGTATTTTCTAATAGGAAGCCATCTGGAAGCCATTATGTTGGAGAGTAGGAAAGTCATAGCAGTTCAAAATGTTCTTGCACTATAAGAGTAAGTTTTCTTAGGGGATGTTAGGATTATAGTGTTCGGCTCTTTGGGAAGTCATATAAGTGTTATTTTCAGTTCATTAACACCTCTCCCTTATTTGCTGTTAGGGTTGCTTTATTGTGACTGCTACTGAGAAAGGGGTCGATTATATGGGAAGAGTGTATCTATACTAATGGAGATAAGAAGAAGGATGGAGATAGATTAATAAACTAAAATAGACAAAGCTATGTATGTATATGTAGTAGGGAAATTGTGAAAGGATAAGAATAAAACTTGATAGATTCTATAATCAGTAGCAAAAATAATGATAGCTTTTTGCCTGTTCTACACTCCTCTTAAACTTTCTAAGCATTCATGTGAAAAATAAGCAGTTTCCAGACACTGAAAAATATTTCTCTTTCCAAGTCTTAGAAACGTATTGCTTCTTTGTAAGTACATTCATTATTCTTTAATTTTATTGAAATTTAAATGTTTCTGACACATTGAACCTAGGTTGACATTTTCTATTTTAAAAAAAAATGTAAAAGTAATTCATGAATGCAATCTAACTATAAAAGATTCATGAAATACATAATTATATAGAACAAAAGTTTTAAGTCTTTTATGACCCTGGTCTGTCACATTTCTAATTCCCCCACAGAAATAAACATGACTGAGACTTCAGTAGGTGTATGTACACACACACAAACACACATGAACACACACATATTACACAAATATTTCATTTTAATAGAGTTTGGATCTCATCATACTTTTATATAGGTTTTTTTTTCTTTTCTGTGTAGCCACATAACAGATTTTCCCTCTCAGCTCATGTAGGTGTTATTTTTTCTTTAATGACTGACATGGTGTTCATAGTACATAAATAACATACTTTTTAATTTAAATTTTTAAAATTTTTATTTTATATTGGAGTATAGTTGATTAACAATGATGTGTTAGTTATAGGTGTAAAGCATAGTGATTCAGTTATACCTATACAAGTATCCTTTCTTTGGGATTGACATGTACACACTACTATATTTGAAATAGATAACCAACAAGGATCTACTGTATAGCACAGGGAACTCGGCTCAATATTTTATAGTAATTTAAATGGGAAAAAAATCTGAAAAAGAAAGGCTACTTGTATGGGTATAACTGAATCACTTTGCTGTACACCTGTAACTAGCACATCATTGTTAATCAACTATACTCTAACATAAAAAAAATTATAATTTAAATTAAAAAATTTTAAAAAATATACTTTTTTTCCTACTCCTCTTTTAAGGAATATTTGTTTCCAGTTGATTGCCATTTCACATTATGGTGTAATGTAATAATCACATTTTGCACACATATTTTGATGCATAGATGTGGTTATTCTTTGAGGATAGATTCCTTGCAAAGGGTTACTGTCAAATATGATTCTCAGTTCCTACATAATTCTAGGCGACAATGGTGTTTCATTTCCACAGTGAGTACTATTCTGCCATAGTTCTTCAATAGTTACTATTTCTTTTTAGTATTTCACATGACTTTAATGCTAATTTCCCTCTATTTAAAAATTACTAAATATTTGTATTCTATTACCAGAAATGAATATGTTTTACAAACCAGTGTTACAGTGGCATACTTTCACTTAAAGTTGAAGCAATCATCAGTTATCCTCCCTTACTCTCTTCATTTATTTATTTAGCAGTTACTTATTGAATATCTACTATGTGCCAGCCTGGGGATAGAGATGTAAACAAAGCAGATAAAAAGTCTTGTTCTCATAGAGGTTGCATTCTAGAGGGAAAGAGACATTCAACTAAAAAAAAATAAGAAAAAGACTGCATGTAGTGTGTCATATGGTGAAAGAACTACAAAAAGTTTTTTTTTTTTTAATCAGAAAAGGAATACAGTATATGGAGTCTCGATGTATAAGAGGAAGGTATGTTGCAATTTTAAACATAGAAGTAAGGAAACGTTAATTTAGTGGGTGGGATTTAACTTTTTTTAAAAAACTGAGGGAATCATGCACATATATGTAAGAAAGCTTTCCAGATTAAGCACCTGAGGCAGGAATATGCCTGCTATGTTTGAAGATCATCAGGGCTGCTGGTGTGACAGCAAAGAGAAGTAAGTAGTGAGATTAAATAGGCAATGGGGTAGGATGATGTACATCCTATGAGACAAAGATGAGAACTTAAGTTCTCGTCTAATTATGAATCATGTGGGGAGCCAAACTCTTGAAGGATATTGAGTAGGTGAGTGACAGCATAAATCACATGTTTAAAAGATGCAGGCATTTGTATTGAAAAAAGACCATAAAAATTAAATTACAAGTAATGAAAACAAACTTAGCTTATTGTGTTTTCCTATGTGTGACATGATGACAGCTATTTCCAAAATGTTAACTAAACACATGATGATAAATATTCAGATTCTAGATATATGGTAAAAGTAGAGCTGTACAAATTTGTTGATACGTTAAAGGAAACTTTGAAAACAAAACCGGAGAAATTCCAGGATAATTTCTCAGTGTTTTAGAATGAGCAAATGGAAAAATGGAATTGCCATTTACTAAGTGGGAAAGGGAGAATTTGTGCAGTGGAGGAAGGGAGAAATAGAGATTGGTGATCACTATATAAATATATATTTATATATTTCTGAGCACATTACTTTTGAGTTGTCTGTTACAAGGGGAAATGTTAAGGATGCTATACATTTAAGTCATGAGTTCAGAGTATTGTCGGGTGATATACATTTGTGAAATAGATGATATTTAAATCAATGAAACTGGGTAGGTGTGAATAAAGAAGAGTACCAAGGATTGAACTGGAGCTTCCCAGCATTCAGTGGTTCGGTTGCTGAGTAGGAATAAGCAAGGAAATCTGAGGAGGAGCCAATAAAGTAGAAAGAAAAAGCAGGAGACTGCTTCAAGCCAAGTGACAAAAGCATTTCTAGGAGAAATCAAATACATATGAAAGATCCAGTAGGGTGAGGAGAAAGAATTGAAGACTGGGTTGAAGACATGAAAGCCACTGCCAAATTTGCAAGAATAGTTTAAGTGGAGTTTAGGGTGTGAAATCCTGATGAAGATCGGAGAAATAACATCATGCTTCTATGTTGATAGGAATCATCCACTAGAGAGGAAGAATATAATAATACAAGAGAGAGGAGAGAATTATGAAGACTTTGAGTAGGGAAGATGTGATCCTTTGCTTGGCTACTCAAAGCATGACTCATAGACAAGCAGCTTTGGCACCACCTAAGAATTGGGTAGAAATGCAGACTCTCAGATTTTACCTGGGCATACTGAATCAGAATCTTCATTCTAACAAGATTTCGGGTGGTTCATGGCATTTAAAAGGTTATTAAAGTGAGTTTCCTGTTAAGGGTACAGGGTGCATGGACATCTCTCATATATTGCATTTTGCTAAATCAGACAATGGTGAATTATTTGATAGTATTTTAATCATGGCGCTTAAGTAAATTATTCTAACATCAGTCCACAAATTAATTTTGTTTAGATACATTATGAAAGGGAAAATGAAGAGAAATGTTAACTATTATGAAGTTTTTGGTGTTGTTTTGTCTTACAGAAATAACACGTTTTTCTCTCTTCTTGAAGAATTCTTTTATTACAGTGCATTTACTCAGAGATGACTTCCCAAGCCCTCCCCCATCCTATAGACCAGATTTATTTCAATAACCATAAGCATTTCACCTTAGCTGAATTAATCAAGAGTAGGGTGGCAAAGGTTGGGAACTAAAAGATCATGGGGTACCCTGGCATTCCTTTGTATGAGAACTTCGACATTTCTTCAAACTGGCTGTAATCATAAACTTTTATTTTGTATATTGGTGGAAAACTTTGCTGAAAATTTATACAGACATAGATTTACTTACTAAGCCAATTCTATATGTTGAAACAAGGTTAAGAGTACGACAAGTGGCAAAACATTTATCACTTTTGTGTACCCTTGTTCTTTTTCCAGTAATTTTCTTTCTTTTGTGATCTTCCAAATTTAATAACTTTTTACAGGGCACATTAAAGAGCATAAATTTAGATGGTTAACTTAATAATATTTCTGAGTAGCAAACAATAAATACATGCATTTATTTCATTGTTTCTCAAATTTAAAAGAATATTCAATTTACATTAATGGAAAAAATTCTTAAAAAGTTTCAAAGTACCTCTTTGAATCCTAATTGCATATAGTTACAATTATAGAAAAAAAATTGCCAGTTTAATTTGGGTGAAATATGATAATTTTTTGAGCCATCATCAAAATGAATAACAGACACCTTTCAGAAAGATAAAAAAAATTACACTACCAATTGTTGATGGGAATTTGGAGCAAATTTAACCTTTATATATTGCTAATAGGATTTCAAAATTATATAGCCTTATAAAATTAAATATTAACCACCTGATCTGTTAATAATCCTAATCCAAGGTATTTATCCAAGAGAAATAAAAACACATGTCCTCACAAAGACTGTTGTGTGAATGTTTATGAAAGCTTTGTCCATAATCATTAAATATAGAATATAACCCAAATGTCCATCAAATGGTGAATGGGTAAACAAATTATGATACATTGGTACAACAGAATAAGAAAAATTAATGATTACATGCAACAAAATAGAGGTATCTCAAAAGCATAATGCTAAGTAAAATAAGTCAGACCAAAGGGACTATAACCTGAATGATCCCATTTATATGCTCTTGTGGAAAAGGCAAAACTAAAAACACAGGAATCACATTAGCGATCCTAGAGAATAGGGGTGGAGGGAAGGGAATTGACAACACAGATGAGCAAGGGAACTTTTATGTGTGTGTATTTGTGTGTGTGTGTATACATCAAATGTATATGTGTGTGTGTGTGTTTATACTGAATGTATATAAATATATATATATATAAATGAAACAAATATACAGCTAAATGGAATATATTTTACTGTGTTTAAATTATACCTCAAAAATATCTGACTTTTGGAAAAGGAAAAATCCAATTATGAATTCTTACAGACTACTACTTTATTTCACTTTGAAAAAATGCTGACTCTAAGCTTTAAGGTAACATATCTACATATTATCCCTACAAAGGTGTGCAAAAGAGATAAATTTGACCAGAAAGAAGTTTTTGTTATTTTCCTGCACAAACTCCCCACTACTACCTGTGTTTCTTACAGTGTTCCTGAGATTTGACTGTCAGTGGAAATGAGACAAATTATATTTTATAAGTTTAATTCAGTGGTGTTTCATGGAATCTTATATTTCTTCAAGTAACTTCCCGTAGGGCTGGCTTGGCTTCTTCATTAGTTTTAATAATAATTTAAAAATATAATGTATGTAAGTGCTTAGCTGACTGCGTAAGAGGTCTTGTCAGAACTTAATAAATATTAACTATTCTTATCGCTAATGTATTCTAATAATTAATTGCACAATCAATTATTTGCACAATCTAACATGTATACAGAATATAAGCTTTGTTAGAGGAGGCACCATGGTTTATTCATGACTGCCTATATTCAGAGTCCAGCATGGTGCTTTGCAAAAATGATATTAATAAATATTTCTTGAATAAATAACTATGAATAAATAAGGTCATAAACAAAGAAGCATAAAATAACAATAGTGTTAAATAAATTTAAATGGGATAATAGAAAAGAGACTAAGCCTTAAACTCTTATTTTGTATTTGAGCCTCATGGGGGGAAAAAACAAAACAAAACAAAACAAAGATAAAAACTAGAAAGGGATGGAGAAGAAAACTGCTAACTTTAAGTATGTACTACAAAAAATATTTTTTTAATTACTATCCAATAACCCACATTATTATCAGCCATAAGACATTTATACTTTTCATAAATGAAAGACACTGTGTTCATTTCAAAGATTAAAATAATCCTTGAACCAGTATATTCAAGTTGTCCTTTTATTAGCACTGAGAGTCTCTGGGGCCTCAAGGTTCATTTTTTCAAGTGAGATTCTCTTCCCTTAGCTCCTTTTTCTGAGACGGTATCCCTGTATGATGTGGGGAAGGCTGTACCTCACACAGACCTGCAGAAGATGTAAGAGCAGGTCTGTTGGCTTGATTTTCTCTGCTTCCTTATGACCCTTTTGTCCATCCGGTCACTCCTTGCCTGATTGGCATCTGTGTCTGAGGTCTGAAACTGTCCCTCAACTTGGTTAGCCCATTAATCTTCCCAGCTGTCTTGGCTTCACCCTGGCTCCTGTGGCTGAGTCCTGGTTGTTTCCATACCCTACCTCTCACTGTGGTGCACCTACCTTATCCTGCTGCAGTGAGTCCCATGCTACATTCACTAGCTCTCAACTCCATGTCCATGCACTCAAGGGACAAGCCTTGGGGTCCACTTCGTCTGACCCCAGTGTGTCCATAGTTTGATCTATATCTACACTATGGGCATGCACTGTGGAAGCCAGAGGGCAGCTGTTTTTTCCAGAATTTTAATGTGTGGGTGGGTATATGGGAGGTTTGAATTTTACTCCTCATTTGTCTAATCCCCTGAGCTGAAGCCCAAAGAGGAGAAAAAAGTGGGCCAGATTGGCCCAATTTACACTCCTCCCTCTCTCTTTCCCTTTCGCTAATTTCCTCAACTCTCAGGCTCTCTAGAGGTTTCCTTTTTTTATTATTGTATTTTTATTATTGTTGTTATTATTATTATTACTATTATTAATTTCACTGCCATGCATCTGATACTTATTTTGCTTATAAGGGGCAGAAATCATGGTTCCATCATCACAGGAAGAAGGTTATTTTCTCTAGATGGTAGGAGGAGTCTAGGAGATGTTTCCAGGCCTCAGTTCCTGGCACTTTAATGGAAGGAAAAAGGTCATAAAGTGATTTCAAATATCTTCCTTCAAGGCAACAATCTAAGTGAGGTTAATGGTTCCCCCAAAACTTCTATTCAGTGTGTTGGCAACTGAATATTGTCTCTTTATTTTCCTTTATAATCTTTTTATAGTGAACCATATTTTTAACTCCAAGCAAAGACATTTCTTACAATGCTTGGCGTAAAGGTCATATACTGTGAAGGAGATGGGGAGGGACATTTTTTTAAAATTCACAATTTTGCTTTACAGCATCTGCCATATTTTCTTCATAGCATTTATCATGTGCTACGTTATGGTATTTGTTTATACATTTACTTTTTTTACTTTCTGTCTACCACACTGGAATGCAGGCTCCATGAAATATAAGTTTAACCCTGTTCATCACTGCATCCCCCATGCCTACAATAGTGCCTGGCAAAGAACAAGTCATTAAGTTAAATTTTTAGAATCAATAAATAAATGGAGCATAGTAAATAGTTTTAGCAGCTTTTGACACAAATGACAAAAAACTGAAATGTTTCATTATGTAAGAGAAGGTTTAAGAGACTGACAGCAGTTCTGGAATCTCAATATTAATTCTAATTGTGATTGTTTCTTAGTCCAGTGGCTCTGTCAAACCCATGGCTTAATTTACATCATTCATTCTTTCTATTTTTGCCATTATCACCACTGAAATTTCCTCTGCACTATGCCTATGAACACTCATGTTTTCAAGAGGGACATAGTTTCTGCATGTTGCATTCTGTATACCTTTCATCTTCTCACAAATTTTTTTCACTTTATATTTCTTACATTTGTAATGTTAAAAACAGACAGTTTGATTTGATTTATGCATTGCCATCTAGAATAGAAGTCTGGTCTAGGCTTGAACCCCACACTAGACCACGTCATACGTCATTAGCCTTCTTTTGATGGCTACATTGGGGTCTGGTATCAAACCACAGTCCAAGTAGTAGGGCTGTGCAATACAAAACATGATAAAATATACTATATATATATAATATACATATATTATATATATTATATGTATATAATTATATATTATGTCATATATATTATATTATATACATATAATCTTCCTGTAGTGCTAAGCAGAAGGAGAGCTTTCTAATACTTATCATAAAAATTGTTGACCTTTCAAAATGAAAAGACAACCTACTGACTTGGAGAAAATATTTGCAAATGATGTGACCAATAAGAGGTTAATATCCAAAATATATAAACGCCTCATACAACTCAGTATTAAAAAAAGCCACAAATAACCCAATTCAAAAATGGGCAGAAGACCTGAATACACATTTTTTCCAAAGAGGGTACGCAGATGGCCAACAGGCACATGAAAAGATGTTCAACATTACTAGACACCAGAAAAATGCAAATCAAAACCACGATGAGATATCACCTCATATCTTTCAGGATGGCTATAATGAAAAAGAACACAGTTAACAAATGTTGGCGAGGATGTGTAGAAAAGGGAACCTTAGTATACTGTTGTTGGGAATGTACATTGGTACAGCCACTGTGGAAAAGAGTATGGAGATTTCTCATGAAACTAAAAATAGAACTGCCATATGACCCAGCAATTCCACTCCTGGGTATATAACCCCCGCCCAAAAAAATTGCAACCCTAATTTGAAAAGATACACACACCCTGATGTTCATAGCAGCATTATTTACAATTACCAAGATATGGAAACAACCTATGTGTCCATGAACAGATGAATGAATAAAGATGATGTGGGGTGTGTGTGTGTGTGTGTGTGTGTGTGTGTGTGTGTGTGTATATATATATACACACACACACACACACAATGACTACTCAGCCATAAAAGTGAATGGAAATTTGCCATTTGCAGCACCATGGATGGAGTTAGAGTGTATTGTGCTAAGTGAAATAAGTCAGATAGAGAAAGACAAATTCTGTATAATACCACTTACATGCGGAATCTAAAAATTAAAACAAACTAGTGAATATAACAAAAAAGAAACAGACTTACAGATACAGAAACAAATTAGCAGTTACCAGTGGGGAGAGGGAAAGGGAGATGGACAATATAGTGGTAAGGGTTTAAGAGGTACAAACTATTATGTATAAAATAAACTACAAGGATATAATGTGCAACACAGAAAATATTGCCAATATTTTATAATAGCTATGAATGGAGTATAATCTTTAAAAATTGTGAATCACTATATTGTACACCTATAACATATAATATTACACATTAATTATACTTCAATAAGAAAAGAAAAAAGAAAAAAATTGGGGGTTTTTATTTAATAAATTTTAAGAATTTCATTGAAGTTGTGAAAAAAGTTACTTATCCATTTATTAATGCAATGCATTATATTAGAATTCCTAATATTAAATTATCTTGACATTCTTAAAATAAACCTTAACCGAAGGTGAATTATTCTTTGAATATACCATTGAATTATTTTTGTTACTCTATTTTTTAATACATATGTGAATTTGTAAATGAGATTGTTCTTTGTGTTGCAAGAATCAGTCTACATAATCAAGATTAACTTGGTTTAAAAAAAAATCACGTCAGGCTTCCCTGGTGGCGCAGTGGTTGAGAGTCCGCCTGCTGATGCAGGGGACATGGGTTCGTGCCCTGGTCTGGGAAGATCCCACATGCTGTGGAGCGGCTGGGCCCATGAGCCATGGCCGCTGAGCCTGCGTGTCCGGAGCCTGTGCTCCGCAGCGGGAGAGGCCACAAGAGTGAGAGGCCCGCGGACCGCAAAAAAAAAAAAAAAAAAAAATCACAGCTTTCCATTTTTTCTTCTGTCCTCAAACATATTCTAATGATAAAGTATCTGCTACTTAAAGGTTTAAAAGAACTCAGCAGTGAAACTCGCTGAAGACATCAACTTGTATGGAATAATTTTTGTCCACTGCTATTGATCTATTCAGATTAACTACTTATTATGAGATCATTTGGTATTTATTTTTTGAGGGGAAAAAGTGAAAAGTGACATGAGGGAAAATTTCATGATTTCCAGACCTAAACCCATTGAGTCAGTCTCACATGCAATGTATATTCTATCATACTCTGTAGAATTGCTGAAAGAACGATGGAAGAAATTCAACATAGGTCAGAAGTGAGATTTGGGGAGATTTTTTGTGTTGTTGTTTTTGTTTTTGATGTTTTATAGTTGTTGCTTTTGCTTTTTATTTCCTGCTCATTGTAATACAGGAAACATTCTTTAAACAAGACCAGATTGAGACCATCTGCAAAGAACTACATACTAAAGTGAATGTCTTAATCCCCATTTTTCTTTCAAAATAAAAATAATATTATCACAAAACAATTAGTGTTATGAGGTATTATAGTTCTGATATTTTATGAAGACTTCAATGCTATTTTTGAAATATCAACTACCAAGTTCCTTTCAATTTAAATATTTGGTATCGCTGCTTTGCAGAAGATCTTTACATTATTAATCTAACTATTGGTTTATCCTACAGTGCATTTTTGATTTCCAGAAACAGTATTGCAACACTTTGAGGAGGATAAGAGGTCTGCACATGAATTTGAGGAAGGTATTTTGAAATTCAGAGTGTATGCTAAACACAACCCCATATTTACCTACATGTTGGCAATGTAGAATATTGCTCATTTAGCTAGAACTAAACTAAAATACTGTTATGAGAAGCATCTTTGAAGCTTGGGTAGCACAGATTTGGAGGAACACCTATATTCCTTTTTACATGTATATAATAATTATGTATTTCAACTCAACAAACTTTTAGGAAGTGCATGTTTATAACAAGAATTCACTAGAATATAATATTTTGTCTTGTGCAGATAAGGCATATATTTTGAGCTCCAAAACTGTGAAAGAGTGTTTGTTTCTTACAAGTTTGTGGAGATAAAAGCCCTTATGCACACTCAAATATATTGAATCTAAGAGAAAGATAATTATCAAAGGTAATATACACTACTATAAAACAATATTGAATGAAGTGAGGTGTATGTTTTCAACTTGTTTGCATTTAAAAAGTTCATGTGGTTTCATGCATGGATAAAAAAAATGTCTAGAACCTAAAAGTAATCCCTAAACACAGTATAATTTTTTTGTAAATTAAATAAATACTTTGCAGAAGTTAAAAGTATATTTTCAAAAAATTAAAACATGCATACACACAATTATAACTGAAATAGGCCTTTTATACATGTGAATTTATAATAAAGTATAAGGTTTTAAGTTTGAATTATTTATCTTGGAGATTCATAACTAGTTTACCAATGCAATTTGCATACAGTTGCAATTTACATATGACATTTAAAATATATTTTTATGTTTTCCAAGTACTATTCTGGCATAAGTTTTAAATAGCTATTTTAAGAATCAGAAAATTAATTTTTTTAATGGACTTTATTGTTCATAGAAGTTTTAGGGTCACAACAAAATTGAGTGGAAAGTATAGAGATTTCTCATATCTTTCCAAACACTTTAAGAATGAATTCTGTAAAAATTCTGATTTTTAAAAAAATTTTAAACCTTTGTACTTTTTATGATAATGGGTTAATACAAACCAGGTCTTTTTTAAATTAACTGGTAGGAAATGTGCACTTAAGTGAACTAAATTGGTTTAACCTCCTGTAATATTTGGAAAACAGTTGTCTAGGTGAGAGGATACTACATTAAGAATAATGACATAGCATATAAGTTCTATTCATTTGGGTGTGGTACAATAAACAGATGTCTAAGCAATGGAAATTCCCAAACTAGAAGCATCATTGTGATTTTCCTCTTTAAGTAATTATTTTAATTCCATTCTTGATCATTTCTGCTTAATATATGCACTTGACATATGGTCATTTTAAATGCAAATATTCTGTATCTGAAGAGCAACAGCCTCATACCTATTTTGGATATTGAGAAGCTACTAATGTGACTTGACAATAGATAAAATTAATTTGATTGTCTGAGCATAAATGTGCCTTGAATATCCATACATAAGTAAGTATTTGGAAAAAATAAATTTAAAAAGAGAGAATGCTTATTTTCCTTCCTCCTAGAGGAGAGGGAGGAGGGAAAAAACAAGGATCTGGCCATCTATGAAAAATGAACCAATTATACAACAACACTTCCAATGGCACACATTGATTCTTTAAGTTAGAGTCATTAATCAGGGAACTAATAAAAGAACTTCTCAAATCAAAAGCATAAAGAAAAATAGAAAAATGAGTATTTAAACCAGTTTCAATTTTAATTTGTTTAGATATAGCTGTTGGCCAGAAAACAGAGAAAACAAAGTTTTCAAGTTAAATTGTTTTTGCAATCTGGTTTTCTGATTTACTTTCAATAAAGGTATTATGAAGTAAGTAAAATGGTGAATTTAATTCATTCTGCAGCTATTTATTATATAAGAAGAAAATATATTAATGCTATGATATCATATTTCTAAAGATTTCTTTCAATCATTTCATCAATGTCCATGAAAGAAAAATATAATAAATACTTATACACTAAGATAAAGCTTTCAAACAGAATATATTTACCTTTTGGTTGTTTTTAAAATATTGAATTTAAATTTGTTGTTCAGGTAGGTGGGTTAGATAGTTCCAACATGAAATTAGTGCTTGATGTACTGAACAGAACTTTTAAATACTACCATTATGTTACTAACTGAAGAAGCTTAACCTTAATCTTAGGTCTAAAGAATTAATGTCTTTTGATATAGTGTAATGAAGAAAAGACAAATCATTTAGAACTTAGACATGAGCTTACTGTGATTTACTAGAGCCCCAAGTGTCTATTTTAAACTTCCAGTTTTTTTCTCTGGCATATACGAGTCCTGGAAGTATGCAAAGAAATAATTGGAGTAATAATGGCTGAGAATTGTCTAAAATAAATGACACATAAGACTATAAATTAAGAAAGCTGAGAAAACTCTAAGCAAGATAAATACCCCCAGAAATGTGTATCTAAGCATATCATTTCCATATTCTAGAAAACTAAGGAAAAAGAGACAATCTTGAAAGAAATCAGAGAAAGAAACACCTTACCTATAGAAGAACAAAAGATAAGGATTAAGGTAGATTTCATGTTTGACACAATGCAAGCAATTAGTGAGGAGGATGAAATCTTTCAATGTTAAACAGTAAAACCTGTAGCTTGAAATTCTCTATCCAGGGATATCTCCTTCTAAAGTGAATGAGAAATAAAAATTTTCTCAGACAAGCAAAAACAGAAAATGCATTGTTGGCAGATTCTTTCCTGTGAGAAATGTTTAAAAAAAAAAATTCTTCATGAAAAGAGAAAATTATATGGGCCAGAAACTAAGATCAACATAACGGGAGAGATTCAAAGAAGGGATAAAAGAAGGGAAAATGAAATCTTTTTTTGTCGTTGTTGTTATTCTTAAGTGATCTAAAATACAACTGTTTATGTAAATTAATAGCAGTAACAATGTATTGGATGATTATAACATATACATAAATGAAATGAATAACAGCAATGACATATGGTATGGGAGGGAATAATTGGAAATACTCTGTTACAAGATAACTCCAATACCCACTAAATACTATAATGTTAAGAAAGATGAGGGAAAATAAAAAAGAAAGAACAAAAAATGCAATGAATGGAAAACATTTACAACTGTGATGGATTAACTCAACTATGTCCATATCACATAAATGCAAATACTTCATATACAGCAATTTAAAAACAGAGATTGTCAGTAGATTTGAAAAACAGACTCAACTGTATATATTTATATCTATAAGAAGCCCACTTTATACATAAGTAGTCAGGTTACAACTAAAGGGATAGAGAAAGATATGCCATTCCGACACTAAAATCAAAAGAAAGCTGGAGTAGCTATATCAATTTCAGGCAAAGCAGACTTCAGAATAAAAAAAATTATTAGGGATAAAGAGTGGCTTTATGTAATGATATGGAGGTCAGTTCTCCACAAAGATGTAGCAATACTTAATGTATGTATGTCTAACAACAGAGAATCAAAATACACAAAGAATTAATATGACCATAATGATAAACAGAGAGTCCAATATTACAGTTGGAGACTACAACACTTCTGTTTTATTAATTGATAGATCAAACAGAAAATAAGTAAGGACATAGTTGGCCTGAACAGCACTAATAATCAACTTGATCAAATTAAGATTTGTTCAATATTCTATTAGCAACAGCAAAATATATATTCTTCTTAAGCCTGTATAAAACATTCACAAAGACAGAACACATTACAGGCTATAAAACACACATTAGCATTTTAACTGAAATATTACAAAGCATATTTTCAAACTACAATGGAATTAAGTGAGAAATTAACAGTACAAAGAGAGAAAGAAAATCCCCAAATTTGAGGGAACTGCATAATATACCTCAAATTAACAAAAGGGACAAAGAAGCCTCAAGGGAAATTATAAATTATTTTGAACTAACTAAAAATAATAATACATCTTATCAAAAATTTTGTGATGCATCAAGAGCAATACTTAGAGGCAAACTACATGTGTATATTAGAAAATGAAAAATATCTAAAATCATTAATCTAAATGACCAGCTTAGCACACTAGAGAGAGAAAAGCAATTTAAACTTAAAACAACCAGAAGAAAAGAAATAAAATTCAGAGCAGAAATCAATGAAATTGAAAAAGCAGTTTCTCAACAGAGAAAATAATGAACTAAATCTGAAATGGGGCTTCCCTGGTGGCGCAGTGGTTGGGAGTCCACCTGCCGATGCAGGGGACGCAGGTTCGTACCTCGGTCCAGGAAGATCCCACATGGCGCGGAGCGGCTGGGCCCGTGAGCCATGGCCGCTGAGCCTGCGTGTCCGGAGCCTGTGCTCCGCAGCGGGAGAGGCCATAACAGTGAGAGGCCCACGTAAAAAAAAAAAAAATAAAATAAGACAAAAAAATAAATAAATAAAAATAAATCTGAAATGAAAGAGAGATAATCAGTACTGATTACATGGAAATTTTTTTTAAATGGTAATAAAGAAGCACTATGAACAATTCTATAAGCACATTTTTGATAACTTAGATTAAATGAACCAATCTCCTTTTAATTGAAGTATAGTTGACTTACAACATTGTAATAGTTTCAAGTGTACAACATAGTGACTCAGTATTTTTATAGATTATGCACCATACAAAGTTATTACAGTATTATTGACTGTAGTCTCTGTGATGTAAATTATATCCTTGTGACTTATTTTATAACTGATAATTTGTACCTCTTAATCTTCTTCACTTATTTCATCCATCCCCTACCACATCCCATTTGGCAACCACTAGTTTGTTCAATGTATCTGTGAGTGTGTTTCTGTTTTGTTATATTTGTTCATTTGTTTTGTTTTTTAGATTCCACATATAAGTGAAAATATACAGTATTTTTCTTTCTCTGACTTATTTCACTGAGCATAATACCCTCTATGTCCATCCATGTTGTCATGAGTGACAAGATTTAATTGTTTTTTTAATGACTACTATTCATTACATATATATTATATGTATTATATATCTTCTTTATCTATCTGTCTATACATGGACACAGGTGGCTTTCATAGCTTGACTATTATAAATAATGCTGCTGTGAACATTGGGGCACATATACCTTTTGGTTTAGTGTTTTCATTTTTTAAGGAACCTCCATACTATTCTCCATAGTGGTTGTACCAATTTACATTCCCTCCAATAGTGCAAGGGAGTTCATTTTCTCCACATCCTTGCCAATACTTGTTATTTATTGTTTTTTGACAATACTAACGCCGAGAGATGTGAGGTGATATCTCATTGTGGTTTTGACTTGCATTTCTCTGCTAATTAGCAATGTTGAGAATCTTTTCATGTGCCTGTTAGACCTGGCTTCAGGTCTTATATTTAAGACTTTATTTTTTAGTTTAGTTTTGTGTATGGTGTAAGAAAGTGGTCTGTTTTCTTTTTTTTTTTTCTTTTTGCCTGTAGCTGTCCAGTTTTTCCAACACCATTTATTGAAAAGACTATGTTTTCACAATTATATATTCTTGCCTCCTTTGTCTTAGATTAATTGACCATATAAGCATTGGTTTATTTTTAGGCTCTCTATTCTGTTCCATTGAGATATATATATATATATATATATATATATATATATATATATATATATCTGTTTTTGTGCCACTACCATACTATTTTGATGACTATAGCTTTATAGTATAGTTTGAGGTCAGGAAGCATGATACTTTTAGCTTTGGTCTTCTTTCTTAAGATTGCTTTGGCTATTCAGGTTCTTTTATGAAACTAACCAACTCTAGTCATGAAATTCTAAAATTTGCACAAGGAAAAAAAAATAGGCTTTTATCTTTTTTTTTTTAATTGGGCCCTCCCCTCTGCTGAGCCCATGTCACCAGGGTCCCCATGCCAATGGTGGCAGCAGTGGCGGCTCTGGAGAAGAGCAAGCAGTGGCAGCAGCAGCAGCTGCATTGGTGGCACATACCTCCTCTGTAGTGTCCTTGCTCCTCTGGCCCCAGGGCAGAGCCTCTGCCGGCTCTGCCCTGCAGACTCCACCCCCACCCAGCCCCTCCCTCCTGCTCCAATAAGCCTTCATCTTTTAAAGGTATTGAAACAATAATAATTTTCCAAAACACAAAGCACTAGTTCAAGATGGTTTCACTAATGGATTTCACTAAACATTTAAGGTAAAGTGAAACCAATTCTCCACAATGTTTTGCAAAACACAGAAGCAGAGGGAATATTTCCTTTAGTGGGTTGAGTGGTAGCTCCCAAAAAAGATTGAAATGTGATGTTATTTGGAAAAAGGTTCTTTGAAGATGTAATTATTTTAAAGATCTAGAGGTTATATCATCTTGGGTTAAAGTGGACCTTAAGTCAAATGACAATGTCCTTAGAAGAGAAGAGAAAGAAAGGACTGAAACAAAGAAGCCATGTGAAAATGGATGCAGAATTCTGTAGCCTCAAGTCAAGACATCAACAAATTTATTCTGAAGTTCCTAGGGAAAGGCACAGGACCTAGAATAAATAACCCAATACTGTAACTAATGAACAAAGTTGTAGGACTCACACTACCCTATTTCAAAACTTACAGTAAATATACAGTGATCCAGAATGAATAGTAATTGAATAGATAGATCAATGTTACAGAAGTGAAAGTCCAGAAATAGACCCACATAAATATAGTCAACTGATCTTTGACAAAAATGCAAAGGCAATACTTTGGAGAAAGAATATTCTTCTCAACAAATGTTATGGATCAATTAGACATCTATAAGCAAAACATCACCTAGATGAAGACCTTATACCTTTTGCAAAAATTAGTTCACAATGGAGCATAGACTTAAGTAAAAAACACAAAAGTATAAAACTTTTAGTAGAAAATATAGAAGAAAATCTAAGTGATGTCTTCTGGTGGTTGATTTTTAGATACAACACCAAAAGAACAAGCCAAGAAAGAAAAAAATTTGATAAGCTGGACTCTATTAAAGCTAAAACTTCTGCTGTACAAAAAATAAGCTACTAACTGGGAGAACATATTTGCTAAACACATAAAAGATAAAGCACTTGTGTTCAAAGTATAATATATAAAGAATTCTTAAAACTCCAATATGAGAAAGCAAACAACCAGTTAAAAACTGAACATAATATCTGAGCAGACACTTCACCAAAAATGATGCACCGATAGCAATTAAGCATGTGAAAACATGCTTCACCTCATTTGTTATTAGGGCATCTCAAAATTGTGTGATACCACTGCAGACTTATTAGAATAGTTAAAATCTAAAAAATTGGATAGCATCAAATGAAATAAGAACTCTCATTTATTGCTGGTAGAAATGCAAAACAGTACAGCTATTTTGGAAGACAGTTTGTTTTTTTACAAAGGTAAATGTTGTATTATCATATACTCCAAGGATCATGGTCCTAGGAATTTACCTAATGGATTTGGAAACATGTTCACACAAAAATCTGCACCCACATGTTCACAGAAGTTTTATTAATTGCCAAAACCTGAAGGCAACCTAGATGTCCTTGAATAGATGAATGTATAAACAAACTGCATTACTCTCATACAATGGAATAATTTTTGGTGACAAGAAATAAGCTATAAATTCACAAAAAGACATGGATAAATTTTAAATATACGCTGCTAAGTGAAAGAACTCATTCTGAAAATGCCTCATACTGTATGAATCCAATTATATGACATTTTAGAAAAGGCAAAACTATAATGACAGTAAAAAGATCAGTGGTTGCTTGAAGTTTGGTGGAAGGGGAAGGCAATTGAATAGGTGAAGCACAGGGGAATTTTAGGGCAGTGAAACTATTCTCTTTGACACAGTAATTGTGAATACATGACAGTATGCATTTGTCAAAACCTATAGACAGTTACAGCACAAAGAGTGAGCCTTAATGTATGCAAATTTAAAAACATCATTTAGGAGCTCAGGGCACCCCAGGGAGAAATGCGTAATATGACAAGACTGTCTTTTTTTGCATTTTTTTTTTTGGTAAATCCAAAACTCTACTAAAAAAATTTTATATGTCTGTCTGTCTAGACAACTGTATTATATTATCAAAGGTTTTTATTTCCTTATATAAAATTAAGTGCCACATTTCAGAAACTATTAGAATTTGGGGGAAAATCTTTGCCATTGCTTTTCATCAAGTATAGGAATGTAAAGCAAAAATAATTACTTGTATTCAAAAATAAGAATCCATTGTTTCACTATGCACCAGTGCTGGACCCTGTGATATAAATGGTTGATTGCTTCCCATGTGTAGGGTCTTTCTCTGCTTATGTATTTAAACTAACATTAATTTGTGAATAGTGCTGTGGGTAAGAAGTAAGAGATGCTGCCTTTGCTTACTTCTTTGCCATTTAAAAGGGCAATATATTGTTTTTTGTTTCTATGTTCCCAAGCCACCTTCCTTTTCCTTTCTTCCTCTGGGAAGTGATGTTTGAAACAGGGTTATTTTCCAGGTATTCCACAAGGCTAGATTATCTCTTATCCAGCTTCTCACTGCAACTTTAGTTGCAATCTAAAGTTTCTGTTAACAACCCAACTCTTCAACTCTTCATAGTTGACTGGAAACCATTTAATCAGTGATAAAAAGTGTTAGAAGTAGTTTAATCTCAATCTCCCTCTCTCCCTCATCTCTTATCTCTCATCTCTCATCAACTGAACTACACAAAGCAGAAAGCATTAGACCCTAAACACTGGGGAGCAATGAGACAGTACTGGAGCTTCTTAAGAAAACTTTAAAATATGGTGCAGCATAACTTCTTAGCTGCAATCCTATATCTTTTTTGACATTTCCAATTAGTAAAAGTCATAAAGGCAATATAAAAAATTAAATACAACGAAACAAAATGAAACAGTAGTAAAAGTCTCCTCTCAGATATTTATTAATTGTTGTGACTAATAAAAATATGATTGAAACATCATACTCTTGTTTGATTTTTCAGTGTAGCAGTGAATGAATAACTTCACTATATTTAAAAATATAATGCAAATATATATTTTCCTCCTAAAAATTACCTTTCAGAGAGGAATAATGTGCCTTGTTTTTTTAAGTATAAGGGATTTCATATTGCCCAGAATTTACATTAGACTAAAATATCCTGGATTTAGAAGATACTAAAATAAGCTCAAGCAATCCTGGATGTTTAAAAAGGTTAACCAGTGAAATAGGTAAAATAGAAGGCAAAGGAATTAGCAAAGACATAGTGATGTTCCTGGGGCATGTGACCACACATTTATTGTAGTGTAATATTGTAAACAAATCTTATAAAGATTATTTATAAAAAAATAATCAGTGTTGACATTTTTGAGATCACATATATATATATATATATATATATATATATATATATATATATATTGGAGGAATGAAAAAATAAAACCGTGCTATTAATGGGTACTTATGGATTTGGAATATATTTTCAGTGACAGCATAATATATGATTTCCAAAAGTGCTGTATCTCATGTTAAGACATATTGAGGATAATGCACGCTAAAAACTGTGGTATGACACCAAAAAATGTTTGCGTGATACTGAAGGCATCATATATATATAAATGATTTTAATAAAATTATTTTATGAAAGGTAAAGTACAAAAGCAGGTTTTCTAAGTTAACACATGCTAATTAAATATGTGCTTAAATAAGTAGCTTAAATGATATTCATAAACAGTTTTATCATTTTTTCCCCTTTAAACATTTATGTATTTTTTGATCAAATTTTTTGACTTGATAGGAAAACGGGGCATCCATTTTTACAAGAAATGGTCTTAAATCATGGCATAGAATGGATATGAATATTGTGTTAGTCTGCTTGTACAACAAATGTAATAATGCTTATAATCAAGGAAAGTTTTAATAAAGCACAAGCTAGGGAGAAATTCAGGGTAGATTTTGATTCTAAAGTTTAATGCTTTCTTGCACTCCGATTTAACTGTATGTTTTCCAAAAGAAACCATCAAAGTATTGCCCTTACCAGTAGGATAGACCCAGTATTTGACTGAAGAACATGAACTATCATTATTACTAGGTCAAGTATTGTAACTGCCTTTAAGATTTAAAGATCCAAGGACAAAGAAGAGAGATCAAATATAACTAAAGAATAAAGGAATTCACAGAGAAATTTGTTTAATGTACTGTTTTGTAATGTGAAGAACTATAGTTGTCATTCATTTGTCAGTTATCTCAACATTATTTCCATTTTAGGATTTAAATTGTGTTAGTTACATTCAGCTTCAAAGTGAAGAACGAGCGAAGGAAAATGGTCCATTGTTCATTATTCAGAATCCATGTGCAAAAAGAAATTCTAGGACACATCCACCATTTCAGTGCTCATCACAGAGGCAAGATCTATAATCAGAACTGCTTTATAGCCATGACCCAGTTGACTGTGGGCCAAGAAATTGGTTGTGTGGACTTCCTAAAAGTCATTAAGCCGTGTAGGGACATCTGTGAAAAGATTCTGGGTTGTAGAAGCAGTTCTTTGGATGAGATTACTTCTTTGTTCACTAAACACAGTATTTAGACCACAAAATAGAAATTGTAAAAAGAATAAATATATTCAAGTGTTAAAAAATCAAACAGTATCAAATGATATATAATTTAAATATCCCTCTCATACCTTCTAGCCTTCTAAATCAGACTTCTTCATTGAATCACAGAGCAGAGAATGTAATTGGAGTACTTATTTTCTCATTTCTCCTTAGGATGGTACAAAACTAGTCATTGTAGATTAAAAGTTATGAGATTGGGCTTCCCTGGTGGCGCAGTGGTTGAGAGTCCGCCTGCCGATGCAGGGGACACGGGTTCGTGCCCCGGTCCGGGAAGATCCCACATGCCGCGGAGCGGCTGGGCCCGTGAGCCATGGCCGCTGAGCCTGCGCGTCTGGAGCCTGTGCTCCGCAACGGGAGAGGCCACAACAGTGAGAGGCCCGCGTACCGCAAAAAAAAAAAAAAAGTTATGAGATTAATTTTTTGCATGCATGGATATGTTAGGACACCAGTGATTAGTTCTTTACAAAGAGTCCCACTTTAAAAATACTGTGGTGCTTATACATTCACCCAGCCTCTTCTTGGGTAGGCAATTTTCATTTCAGGGATAAATATCCACAAGAATCTAATGCATATACAAGCATGTATGCAAGTGAGGATCTATGCATATATATGAATGCATGTGTTTGTGTGCATGTGTGGTTGTACACCTTTTAAAATTACAAGTATGCTCTACTCCTAGCTACTCTAAATCCTTGACATCCAAAATCTATATTTGGGTCATTCCTTATCAGGTAACCTAAATGACTGTTTTCTGTTATTTTTTTGTTTGTTTGTTTGTTTTGCGGTACGCGGGCCTCTCACTGTTGTGGCCTCTCCCGTTGCAGAGCACAGGCTCCAGACTCACAGGCTCAGTGGCCATGGCTCACGGGCCCAGCTGCTGCGCAGCATGTGGGATCTTCCGGGACCGGGGCACGAACCCGTGTCCCCTGCATCGGCAGGCGGACTCTCAACCACTGCACCACCAGGGAAGCCCTAAAGGACTAGTTTTTTAATGGATTTATTTCATTTTTTAAAAGTACCATTAATTATTTTACTTTCCCCTAACTTACAAGCAATTAATTTGTTTTTAGTCTTTTACCATAAAAAATAGTGCTGTAAAGGATAAACTTGTCATACTTTTTTTGCACATATGTATGTCTGTAGGATAAATTACCATAAGTAGAAATTCTGGGGAAAAAAAAAAAAGTATGTTTCAAAAGTACTATGTATTGTCACATTGTTCCCAAAAGAAATTGCACCAATTTATACTCTAAACATCAATGTCTCTGAATGTTTGTCCTGAGTACTTTATATGCCTTTGTATATTTCATATTATGTTATTCCTAGATATTTTATACTTTTAATGCAGTAGCAAATGCAATTTTTTTCCCCTTACATTTTACAACTGTAGCTCTTTATATAGGGGAAACTATAAGAAAGTTCTTGCTTTCTTAGCTTTCCTTAATCCTCATTTTGTTTAGGATAGTGTTTTAATATATTATCTTGGATTAGTGTTTTAATATATTTTCTTGTATCTTCAGGTAAGTTATAGCATCTAGAAATGATTAAATTTCTTCTTTTCAATTGTAATTGTTCACAACTTTCTCTTAACTAATTTTATTAACTAGCCAGAAAACATTTTAAATAATATTGGTGCTACTACATGTATTGTCATTTTAATCCTGACTTCAATGTTTATGCTAGACATTTTGCTTACAACATATTATGATTAAGATTTCTAATTATTTTCCAATGATTTTAAATATTGATTAACTTTCTGTTTTTCATATTCTCCACTTTGGGGATAAATAAGATAACAGAGATGTCTGTATTCTTCTATCTTTTTTTTTTTTTTAAGTATCTGGTGTTAAGAATACATGCCCTGCATTTGTATTAGAAATGATAAGGGGTGTTGGAGATTTAGGGTTGCTAGTTATACACACCTACTTTCTTACAGTTCCTACTAATTGCTAATTAAGGAAAAAGAACCAACCGTGGATCACTTCAGTTAATTGTAGTAAGGAAGATGACTTCAGGTCTGAGTGGGATTGGTAGAGAGGATAGGGAGGTGCATTTCAAAGTTATCTCACCTTGCATTTCAGGCAGCTGATCCTATGCGCTGCTAAGACTGGTCATTGTGTAATCTAACCAGTGCTTGCCTGGGGAAGAGATATTGAGGAATGATAGGGTGAGGGGTGGTGAGAAGTAAGTCACTGAAAGATGTTTTCTATCTTCTCTGGATACCCAAAGCTAGGCAGAGGGGAGGGAGTGAACCTCGCTCTTCTCTCCTGTTTCAGGAGAGCATATCATTATGGTCATTCTGGAGAGGATTTTATGAACACGATAAACATATCATGAGCCAGAGAAAGACTGAAAGAACTGAAGACCTGTTGTGCCTCAACTGTAAGATATGGAATGATGTAGAAAAGACATGTAGCAGGGCAATCACAGGTGGCTTGGATGAAGTTTTTGATTAAGTGAATAAAAAATGCTGTAACTGGATAGCTATCTTTCAGCAATTAAAATATTTTCTATAATAAAGGAACATGAACCGAAGGAAGTGGCATCTTTAGCCCAACAAAGACTCCAGAGACAATAGAGCCACTGCTGGATGTTGAATTATATAAGAAACTGAGGAGTAGGAAGGAATTACATGCAGTCTACTTCCCTCCCTGACTACTCAAAACAATTTTGAAATGTAGGAAAAATAAGTGGCCATTAAGGGTATTGGCCAGCATTGAAGTAAAATCATGTTTTAGTTGGACACCTACTACATTGGTTTTTTTTGAAAACAACATCCAGTCCCCCTCTTCCTCTGGATGGGTAAAAAAATGAAAAAAGAAAGAAAGAAAATGAAAAAAATATAGCCTTAAAAACAGATGAAACCCATGTAGAGTTTTAGGATCTTAATTTTTGAAAAGTCTTCAGAGTTAATTGGCCAACCAAATAGTTCACCTATCTAACCATTTCTAAATCCCACTTTATGTCAATGTATACAAAACACTATAGCTCAAAGGACACTGGTGATCTCTTCCAACCAAATTCTTCTCTTTAGTCAATCATGGTGCCTTACATTCCCTGGACTAATATCATGAAAGTCCTTTCTTTTGTATTTTCAATTTTTTTCTTGGGTGGAGAATTATAAAGTCTAGGAAGACTAAAACACTGACTAATTAATAGTAATTAGGTAAACTAATAATTTTTCCATTCTAACATATTTTTAAGTTAAATATATTTTGAATTTAATTTCTTAGAGACTTTAAATACACACTGAAATAAAAACTTTAAAATACAACTATATTTCACTGGGGAAAGGTAATTTTCAGAAACAAACTATTTTATATTTTCCAACAGATAGTGCATTTTATGTGACACATACTGTCTTAATTCATTGTACTGAAACTGTTGAGATCATTGCTTTCAAAACACTTCCTAAAATATCTGAAAATTAGAATGACTAATAAAAAAAGATTAATGATTAATTAAAGATTAATTTCTTTAATGTATGCATCATATAGTTTTATTTCCGCAACACAATTGGCAGGAAGGTTAAACATTCTGCTCTGTAGTGTAGTATAGTGTACACATCCTATTCTATGGTTATATAACATCTCATTACCAGTTAGTAGTATTCTCTGCAGTTGAATATGAACAAACCACTCTCTCCATGGGCACTAACTCAAATTGGCACTAACAGTTGCTAATTGATCAAATTAGATTTCTTAACATAGCTTTTTAAAAATAGTGGTTAGTGACTAGTTTCAATCTCTTCTTCAGGTTTGTCTTGGTCTGTACAAAAACTTATTCATTTTTGGTTTGACATAGCCTGAATTGATTTTTCTTTTTAATCGACAGGCAACCTCACTTACAACTGACCTTAAATAAGAGTTTTTTGTTTGTTTTTGTTTTCTTTGCATCAAACATAAGAATATTTAGAAGAAAGGTATTACCTCAGCTATTACATCAATATGTAAGTAGATGAAAAAACACATTTTATTGCTTGAATAAAATGAGTATTATATTCAGTAACAAGAACAAGTTCTTGTATGTTTATATGATTAAAGTACTGTTATAATTAAAATATTTAGAGTTTTAGAACCAACTCCTATCCATATGAATAAACATATTTTTATTTCAGTATATCATTTGAAGACTTCATTTCACAATATGCTACTTCTTTCTCTAATAATGAGTTTAATGTTATCAACAAAAATGAAGATGAAATCATTGCATTAGTTTGGGTTTACCTTTACTCATTAGTGAGAAATAAGCTACTCCCAAGGAATTTGTTTTTAGCATTAAAATTTTATTTCCTAGAATGTACAGTCATGTTTACATATACCAGTAAATTGTTACCATTTACAGTTATACCATATCTTACGAACATTATTTAATTTTAGATTTATGTCATAAAGAATGAACCAGAAAAAGGAACCTCAATATTTTATGCTGTCTATGATGTCAATTTACTGGCTGGCTTGGGAATACTCATTTTTCTTTTTATATAGATCCATTTTCATAAACCCTACTATGACATAATCCCTTCTAAAAGCCTATAAATATAGCCTCAATCTCTTTACAGTATTGTTGAAACAAATAAATATGGCCAGTTAATCAGTTTAGTTTATCATTAGCTAAATGGCTTTTTCTACTTTGTCACACTGTCTCTTAGAAACTTTTCCAATTTCAATTACCAGCTGTATGTTGATGATCTTCCAATCTGTATGTTCAGTTCAGACCTAGCTTCCAAGGCCTATGCCTGTGTTTTCAGCTGTTCACTGCTCAGAAATAAGACATCCTTATCTAAATAAATCAGTTCAGTTCTTCTATGATGGCATCCCATTAATTTTCTTCATAGAAAATGCTCCAAGTTCCAGCTATCTGTGTATTTGTTTTAATCTGCTTACTACCTACTTCATCCACTAACCTATAATATCTCATCTTGCCTGTTTTATTCATAAATAAAAAACCAGCACCTAGCATACAATAAGTGTTTAATAGACATACACTTTTGAAATTATTGAATGGATAGATCTCAGAATTTCCTAGCATACACACAAATTTCAATTTATAATTTTCCCTTTCAGACTCATAGTTTTCATTATCATTATTATTATCATCATTACTATTTTGGTTTGTTTCATTAGTTGATAGCATTGCCATCTGCACAGTTAATCGCAACTCATCCATCTCCTTAGTTCTTAAAACCTAGATGATCATTAAATCCTTCAACCTTCTGTACACTTCATGCCACTTTCTCAGTAGGTTCAATTCTGACAGATCAATGCAGCATCCTTTTAACATTTTATTTTATTTTGTTTTCTTTGTTTTTTGTTTGTTTGTTTTTGCCAGAAACTCCTATTTCTCTACAAACTCTTCTTTAATGCTCTCCATGTTACCTTTTACCAAAAGAGATTTGATCTTGTCAACTCTTGATTAAAGATCTCCACTGTTTCTTCATGAACCAACTGTTTGATTACAGTGATCTTAGCCTATATCTTTCCACCATTCTACTTCACATGGTACTTCCTCTAACCTGAAATAATTTTCTTTTTAAACTCAGTCATAAAATCCATGAATTGCCTTTAAGATTCAACACAAACACCAGTTTTTCTGTGAACATTTTCTGATACTTCAAGGGAGGCAGTTGTACATACCTCTTTTTATATATCTACTGGTGATAATAATAGTGAATTCTCTATTATAACATATCATTCCAATCAATGTTCAGTGATTGATGATAGATTAGTGATTAATAACTTAGTCTCTGCTATGTTCTGAATAATTGTGTCGCCTCAAAATTTGTAGGTTGAAAACCTAATACCTAAGGTGAAGGTATTAAGAGGTGGGACCTTTGGGAGGTGATTAGGTCATGAGGGCAGAACCCTCATGAATGGGATTAATATCCTTATAAAAGATGCCTGAGATAAATCCCTCAACTCTTCCACTGTATAAGGACACAGCAAGAAGTTAGCAGTCAGCAAGCTAGAAGAGGGCCTTCACCAGAACCGTGACCTCTGACTTCCAGTCTCCAGATCTATGAGAAATAAATTTCTGTTGTTTATAGGCCACTCAGTCTATGATATTTTGTTATAGGAGCTCAAAGTGCCTTAGTATCAGAGGTTCTTTTTTTTCTTTTTTTTAAATCAATATCTATATGCTTAGTATCTACTATAGTACACTTCAAGTGTTAGACTTAACTGATATAATATCGATTAAATTAGTAAATAGAAATAACTTAGTGTATGAAGATCTGTGTTCAAGTTCTGTCCATGATATTAACATTCATGAATTTAGAAGCAATTTTTAAGCCACAGTGAATTAACATATAAAAGAAGAAATAATAATATTGATAAAATAATGCATGACCTACCTAATTCATGGACTTAGTTCTATGCAAATGTATTATTACAAAGCGCATTCAGAGCATTACAAAACAAAACAAAAGATTAATCTTTATCTACACCAGTAATTTTAGGACAACAAACATAATTCCAGGTAAATGAGTTGGTAGTTATAATCAAATTAATTAGATCAAAAGAGCTCAAAGTTCAAAACTGATTGGAAAGTGTAGTTTACTAGATGTGAATATACTAATTAGATCATTGGTTTGTAGTTCTAGGGATGGACATGTTAACATGTGAGTATAAAATAATAAAATAGTTTATTTTACACTGAGACTTAGCACCTAAAATTTCCTGATATAAGTAGTGGATTGATTCTTGGTCAGAGAAACAGATCACCAAAGTGAATCTGGATAAATCATGTTATCATTCCTCAATTTCAATCTAACTATCCCTAGAGTGTAGTACAGTGCTATAACTGAAATTCTAAGGCTAGATATAGAGCATCAAAGCCAGTTATCTAAATAAGGAAATAGGGAGAAAATATTTGCAAATGATGCAACTGACAAGGAATTAATCTCCAAAATATACAGAACAACTAATATAGCTCAATATCAAAAAAGCAAACAACCCAATCAAAAAATGGGCAGAAGATCTAAATAGACTTTTCTCCAAAGACAACATCCAGATGGCTAAAAGGTACATGAGAAGATGCACAACATTGCTAATTATTAGAGAAATGCAAGTCAAAACAATGGTGAGGTATCACCTCACACCAGTCAGAATGACCATCATCAAAAAATTCTACAAATAATAAATACTGGAGATGGTGTGGAGAAAAAGTAACCCTCCTACACTCTTGGTGGGGATGTACATTGGTGCAGCCACTATGGAGAACAGTATGGAGATTCCTAAAACTAGAGCTACCATATGATCCTTCAATCCCACTCTTGGGTATATATCAGGAGAAAATTTGAAATTTGAAAAGATACACACACACCAGTGTTCATAGCAGCACTATTTACAATAGCCAAGGCATGGAAGCAACCTAAGTGTCCACTGAGAGATGAATGGATAAACATGTTGTATATATACACAGTGGAATATTACCCAGCCATAAAAAAAGCATTATGTGCTGGGAATTCTTGGTTTAAAAAATTGTTTTCAAGATAATCTTTTAAAAAAATACTGTAAGCATATTGTGTTTCACCTGGATCCTTATAACCAAATACAGGCAAGTGATTTTAGTGCTTCCATTTGTAGTTTTGTTTAGTGTCATGCTGGCGTGAATTATTACTAATTTAGGACCTTTCATTTGCATGAAATAATTTTTCAAAAACCAGAAATGTTTTATTCTGTAACTAACTTCAATTGAATATTAATTTACATAATGTTTTCTTGAGTTATTTGAACAGATTCACTTTTGTGAGAATTGTGTCATTACATTGTAAATCATGGTGCAGTCATGCTAAATTCAAAAGAACATTCTTGAGAATAAAGTCATGTATGTTTTTTCTCATCACTGTAATTCTAGGGTAGGTCACAATAAGTGAACCAATATTTTCATTCAATAACCATTTTTGGCTGATTTAATTAATATGAACAGCTATTTAAATTTATAAAATAAATCATTTGTCACATTAAATTGGTGTACTAATTTAAATTTAATTTTTAGATTTTTTTGTATTCAATTTCTAAATTTGTCTTTGTTTCATAGTTGCATATGAGTAAAAGCATAAGAAACTTAAATCTACCTATATGTTTGCAAATATTTAACATTTTAATTAAAATAACAGAATTCAACTGGAAATCTATAAAAAAATTAAAGCAACTTAATATTATTCCATATTGAGGAACATTATCTTATTTAATAAAGATCATAAAACAATCTCACTCAGAGAAGTTAATATGTATAGGTGAGTTCATATGGCTAGTTGTAAGTATGGGGGAAACTTTAGCCCTGATCTTCTCACGTCAAATACATGATTCTTTCTATTTGAGCTTTTGCCTATAGAATCGGTAAACCTCATCACTTTATTATATTTTCCTCCCAGTTGTACACTTAAATAATTATAGCAACTACAGTCTCCCTTTGATATCTAAGAAGGATTAGCTCTAGGGCCCACTGGGAATACCAAAATCCATAATGGTATCCATATTCCCATGTCCACAAGTTCCACATCTATGGATTCAACCAACCGTGGATAGTGTATTAAGTCTGTGATCTACAATTGGTCGAATCCATGGATGCAGATGCCCAGATATGGAGGGCCAACTGCATATTTATTTAAAAAATGCATGTGTAAGTGGACTCATGCAGTTCAAACTTGTGTTGATCAAAGGTCATCTGTACTGCTATTTTTTAAAATTATGAACAGAAAATAAACTCAAAACCTCTTGTGATACCAAAAATTTAAAAAAGCAAAATTATATGACAAAAAATGATCTGAAGTTAGAGGAATATACTGGGGGAAAAAACCCTACAACAAAATTTCCTGAAATCCCCTCCCCACTGTGCTAAAAAATGCAGAGAGCTTACAAAGTATCTAAAAATTACAGAAGTTAAGAAAGTAATTTATTGTATAAATATATATAAATAAATATATATATTTAAAATCTGTGTCAATATTAATGAGTAAATGTAAAAGTTCTCATGAAAATGCGTGGAAGAAAACCAGAAATAAAAATATAAATTTCAAGTTTGTCTCTGGATCTCCTAGCAAGTAAGAATCACATTTTACCTAAAACAATAGTTTTTATAGATCACAACTTCAGTTTCATACGCTGAAATCACAGAAGTAGAAGGTTTAAAAAATGTTTGTCCAGTGGACTCTGTAAGTTATCACAAAGGAATTAACATTATTCAGGATAAGAAGAATAGTAGGTATAACTTTTTGTTTTTGCTTTGTGTTGAGCTGACCTGGAGTCACACTATGCATATTTTATGATCCTCCCTAATGAAGATAATTAATAATGTAAAATATTTCAAGAGAACTTACAAAACATACATGTAATTTAAATTAAAATGTTGATCTCCAGGCCAAATTTTTTTCCTACGTCGTGATTCACTACAAAGTTAAAAATATTGTTGAAAATAGACTACAAACATACATTTCTTATACATTATACCCTTTATATGAAGATGCCACTTACTAAGAAGAGTGAAGTTGAACTTCCAGTGATTATGGTTGACTTACCCAGAAGCACATATATTTTATGAAGCAAGCTTCCGTTTTGACATATGTTGTATACTCATAGGGATGTAGCTTTAATAAAATGCTTCACAATATATGATGATACTGACTCATGAGAATAAAATCCTTTGTCTCATTAACATACTCTAACTTCAAAACCTAACTGACCCAGTGCTTGAGTAAGAATAGTATTTAAGTTCACATTGTGGTTAAATCTGACTTTCCAAAATCATTAGTTAACAATAAAATCTATTCTACCCATTTTGATCTCATTTACAAGCACTGATACAAATTATGAATTATTTATCCAGGCCATGCTCCATATTTATTATTTCATTCAAAAAAATTACTTATCTGTATGTACAAATGTGGACACATATACCAGAGTATGCTTATTCCAAATTATTATGTAAGTGGTTTTGAATATAAAACTAGGAAAATCATGATGATTTGATTCTCAAATAATTTTTTAAAGTATTTTGAGATTTTTTTTCTTTTTTGGTGCTTTTTATCAAATTGAAGAAGTTCCCCTCTATTTTCAGTTTGCTTACAGATTTTAACTTGAGTAGATAGAGTTTATGAAATGCTTTTTCTTCATTAATTGATAAAAACATATAATTTTTATTTTTAGCCTCTTGGTGTGATAGATTACATTAATTGATTTTCAAATGTTAAATAAGCCTTGCATACTTAGAATATTTCACTTGGTTATGATATATATTTTTATGCATTGTTGGATTCTATTTGCTAATATTTTGTTTAGGAGTTTTGTATTTATGTTGTGAGAGATATTGGTCTGTAATTTTCCTTCCTGTAGTGTATTTGTTTGGTTTTGGTATTAGGGCAATCTTAGACTCATAGAATGAATCAGGAAGTATTTCCTCTGCTTCTTCTTTCTGAAACATTGCAGAGAATTTGTATCATTTCTTCCTTAAATGTTTCATGGAACTCACCAGTAAAACCATCTGGAAATGGTGCTTTCTACTTTTTAAGGCTATTGATGTTGATTCAATTTCTTTCATAGACATAGGTATAGTCAGATTATTACTTTTTCCTTGTGTGAGTTTTGGTAGAGTGTCTTTCAAATAATTGACCCAGTTATCTGAATTATCAAATTTCTGGGCATAGATTCATGATATTCCTCTATCATCCTTTTAATGTCCATGAGATTAATAGTGATGACCACTCTTTCATTTTTTCTGTTAGTAATTTGTGGCTTCTTTTTTAAAATTTTTTTCTCAATTTGTCTGGCTAACAGGTTATTAATTTTATTTAACATTTCAATGAACCAATTTTTGGTTTCATGGATTTTCTCTTACTAGTTTCTTGTTTTCAATTTCATTGACTTCTGCTTTAATTTATATATATTTTTTCTTCTGTTTCCTTTTAATTTCCTTTTCCTTTTCTACCTCCCTAAGGTAAACACTTAGATTATTGATTTTAGGTCTCTCTTTTGTCTAATACATGCATTAAGTGCTATAAATTTACCTTTAAGCAGTGCTTTTGCTGCATCCCACAAATTTAGATAAGTTGTGTTTTAATTTTCATTTAATTCAAAATATTTTAAAATTTATCTTGATGCTTGTTCTGTGGCCCATGTATTACTTAGAGGTGTATTGTTTAATCTCTAAAGATTTTTGGGTTTTCTAGCTATCTTTCCATTATTGATTTTTAGTTTAATTCCATGGTGATTTGAGGGATACATTGTATGATTTCTGTTCCTTTAAATTTGTTAAGGTGTATTTGATGGCTCAAGACTAGTCTGTCTTGTTGAATGTTACATATGAAGTTGAGAAGAATATGTATTTAAGAAATTTATTTCTGATAGTTCTGGAAGCTTGGAAGATCAAGGTGGCAGCAGACTCAGTTAAGGTAAAGGCTGTCTTCCTGGCTTGCAGATGGCTACCTTCCTGCCGTGCTCTCACATGGCAAAGAGAGAGAGAGCTCTTGTCTTCTCTTTTATTTAAAGGGCACTAATCCCATAATAAGGGCACCACCTTCATAGCCTCATTGAAACCTAGCCCCATCTCTAAATACCATCACCTTGGGAGTTAGGGCTTTAACATATGAATTTTGGGGAGATAGAAACATTTAGTTTATAAAAGCCACTATCCTGATTTCTAAGAGCATGTGTTAGATGTCCTTTATTGTATTTTATATTTGTAAAAAAAAATGTTCCTATAGTAAATAATATTTTACCTTTATCTTCTGTTCAAAAAAAATTGTGATAGCCTTTGAAATGAGGAAAACAAAAATAAAACAAAAACTGAGTACCCAGGGTCTATACTTCCAGATTTCCCTCAAATTTCCATTCTTCTTCTCTCTCTACCTCCACTGTGGAAGAAGACAATTTTGTATCTACTTTCACCTTAATTTCAACACTCTTGATATGTGGTGTTTTGATTTCTCCTTTGAACTGGTTGTAACACCTTAATGGTTCCCTCATTAATTGAGTTACACAAATTTTTTGGCATGTGCTTATTTTACATTTCTATGAGAAATATGAGTTTAACTTTTTAATAAAGATTATCGTATAATAACTTGAGAGGTTTTTCACAGAAATTCCTCTTGTATTCACCTGCGCCATGAAAGTTGTATGCTGGAGAAGTACACGGCATATGCAGCTGTACACCAAACATGCCTTTTTTTCCTGGTTGCCAGAGATAAATCCAAACCATCAAGAAAACTTTACTGATTCTCTACTAGTCATTAGTTTTTTTCATTTTTTATTTTTCTCCCTTATAAGCTGTTGTTTTGTTTTTGTTTTGTCATTTACAAAAGACATATGTTAAAAATGTCTCTTATTTAAAATATACAAAAACTCTTAATAAGGAAACAAACAATCTGATTAAAAAATGGGTGAAAGTATTTAATAGACATTTTACCAAAGAAGATGTACAGATGGCAAATCAGCATAAGAAATGATGTTCCTCATCATATGTCATCAAGGAAATGCAAATTAAAGCAACAGTGAGATACCACTACACACCTATTAAAATAAACAACATCTGGAACACTGATAACACAAAATGCTGGAGTAACAGGAACTCTTGCTTGGCAGATTCTGACAAAACTAAACATTCTCCTAACACATAATCAGGAAATCATGTTTCTTGATACTTACACAAAGGAATTGAAAACTTAAGTCAATCTTCACCAGGACATATGTTCTGTGACCAAAATTTCAGACATGAAGGGGAAAGGAGAAGCAAACAAAAGTCTTAATTTCTGCCTAGGCAAATATTTTATTCTAGATCACAATCATCCTTTATATTAAAGTCTGAAAAAATCAAAAATTCCCTTGATCAACTAATTTGTAGACACAAAGAATGTGTTGCTGCTGTAAAAACTATGAATGAAAATGTGCTATGTACATCGAAAGGCAAAACTATGATGAGTGGCTGCCAGGGATTCAGGTAGAGAAGTAGAAGGGATAAATACATGGAATACAAGGCATTTTTAGGGAAGTGAAACTATTCTTCTGATATTGTAAGAGCAGGTAAACGGCATTATGATTTTCCAAACCCCCTAGAACTGTACAACACAAAGAGGGAATGCTAAAGTAAACTAGGGACTTCATTTAATAATAATGTATCCATATTAGTTAACCAATTCTAGCAAATGTATCACCTAATGCAACATGTTAATAGTAGGGGAAATTGAGTGGGGAGGGAGTATATGGTAACTTTCCATATTTTTTGTAAACTTAAAACTGCTTTTTACAAAATCTATTAAAATTGTGATATACTGTCTCAATACTTGAAATAATCATATGCAAAAAATGGACAGTTTGCCAGACATTGGAGTTAAATAAACTTTATCAAAATTTGGGAAATATTTTTTAACTCAACTTGGTTTCACTCAATAGCTAGTAAAATAGTAGATTTCTATTTGTTTATTCTACCTATTTATATTCTATAACTATGTCTTTGATTTTCTTTTCTATTTTTACTAATCAATATCTGCTATTTTAATTATTGATTATATTTATGATCTACAGAACTAATATGTGGGAAAATATTAGACAGTATACCATCAAAGTTTCATTTTTAGGAATAAAAACAAAGGTCAATGTACAATGTTATTTAAGAAAAGTTCGTCCCACAGCAAAATGGTAGAAAAATTACTTCTACCATTTAATATAAGTCTAGAAGAGAGGATAGGGTCCAAATGACCAGATAACTCAAAACCACTTTACTATTGGAACTATAAAGTACTTTTTAATGAATATAGTTGGAAAGTCAGAAGAAAAAGGGAATGATCATGGATAAGCCACTGATTTCATTCGCTTGTGAAATAAGCAAAAGTATTTGGCTTTTCCACTTGGAACTTAACTGTAAAATTGTGTGTTAAATTGGTTGAGAAAATAGAGCAAGTAAACTATCTAGAATTGCAATTTGATAGACATTCTTCTTTGTATTAAAGTAAGAAGATTTTATCTTTAAGTTACTTAGTGCCCAGCATACTTAACTTCTTGTATTTATCACCTTATAAGTTGAGACAAAAGGAACTTATGAAAATGTAAAATGTTATCTCTAGATATATTAAGCCCAGTGTGCAAAGATGATTCATTATACAAAAACAGGGCCAAGCTTACTTAATGAAAATTTCCCTAGGATCTCACTATAGTATAGAGATACAATATGCTATTTATACAAAGGCTTCTGAATAAAAACAGTGACAGAGTTTCCTCAATTGAACATTCCCAACAGACTATTCCAGCACATTACTTTTAGGGCCCTTCTGGGTGTCTGTTCCTCAGTTTCTGATCAATGGTAGCATGCTGCTGTCAGAAAACTTTCTGGGGACACTACTGCTGTTTCAGACTCATGTACAGAGATCCCAAGGTGTACGAGAGTTTACATTTCCTTTGTTCATCCCACAGCCAATGACTGTCAGTATAGAATTGTGAAAGCTGACTTCACTTGACTCTAGGATTGATGATGGGTCAACCTTAATGGTAAAGTTATACTCTAGGATTTTCTGTAGGATTCAACTTCACTGGGTCTTCCTCAGAAATAGCACCCTTGCTTGTCTCTCTAACATCCGTTGTCCTGCTCCTCATTCGTTAATAAGTCACTTCCTCAGTAAGTCACTCGCATATGAATCTTTACTTCAGTATCTGCCTCTGGGAAACTTTATCTAAGACAGTCTCATTGTTCCACTCTACATCTTATTCAAGATTCAAAGCCAGAAATATAAAGAGAAACTAGAGGAGAGATATAAATAGATGTAAATATACATATAGGTATGAGCATATACGTGTATCAGTGTATATATAGAGAGAAAGAGATATAGATATACAGATATATCTATATATCTTTTTTCTTAGTGAATTTACTTTAGAAAACTTGTAAATTCCTTTTCTGCACCTCTGCACCTTTCAGATGTAAATCCTTTAAAAAGCCTCCTGCCACTTTCAAAACCCAGGAATGTCTTTCTCAAGGACCTGGGGAGCCATCCCTTTGAACTGTAATTGTCTAGAAAGATAGCACCCTGTTGTACAATTTCTGTGGGAGCATAGGAGCCTAACTTTTCTGCATGTCTTGCTCCAAGTTGTAAAACTATCTTCTGTCTTAAAAGATATGAGAAAATATATGAGAAGTTTATTTTGCCTTTGGGTAAATCCAATTAGCAAACACAGTGCCCTACCATCCTCCAGTACTTTTCCTTTAGCTCACTACAGTGCTTAAAAATCCTCTTGCCCTTTATTTCAATAGAATTTTGTTCAGACTGAAATGATGTTCTCTCTCCTCGGTTGCAGTAGCCTTGAAAGTCATCCTTGCCTGTTGAACTTTGGTGCAAGTTTTGCTGTAACAGTGATTAGAACTGGCTTTTATTGAGTGGAATAGAAAGATATTTAAGAATTTTGAGCAGATGGGGAGCATGATATGCTTTGTGTTTAATGGAGTGCAAAATATAAGGAAGGAAGGCAAAGGCATGAGTAGTTAGAAGAGTTGGAAAGATATTACAATAATCCTATCTAGAGGTGGCAGTGGTTGGATGAGGAAGGTAACAAAGGAAGTGAATTATCATATGTGGATATATTTTGTAATTATAGCCAAAATGCTTTGTTGGTGGGTTATATGTGTGGTGTGTCAAAGAAAGAGAGATAGAGGGAGAGAGCAGGAGTGAATGAAATAGTGACAAAGAGACAGACAGAGACAAAAAGAAGACCAGTCATTGGTGACTCCAAGATTTTCTTTCTGGGTTTCATTTACTAAGATGGAAAGTTCACAGGAGGAACACATTTGGGACATAGAAGATGAGTTTGTCACATATTGAATTTAGTTGCCTCTGAGATAATGAATAGCCATTTGGATATTATGAATTTGAATTCAATGAAGACATCAAATTTGGGAATATAAATATGGCAAATATCAGCCTAGGAAGTTATTTAAAGAGAGGAGATTCAGTGAAATCACTAAGGAAGAACAATAACTATTCAAAAAAAGTGTCCAAGGATTAACCCTGAGGACATTTCAGCAGAGAATTAAAGAAGAATCAGCAAAGGGGTTTGAGCGCTCAGAGAGGTAGGAAAAAAATAGAAAAGGCATATTTTGGAAAGTAATTAAACAAAGTGTTTCAAGTGTAAGAATGTAATCAACTTTACCAAAAAGTTATTAAAGTTTAAATGAAAAAAGTTCTGAAAAATTGGTCTTTGGATATAGCGAGATTTGGAGGTCACTGGTGACCTTGATATGAACAGTTATAATGAAATTCCGGTGACAAAAGGCTGAAAGGAGTGGACTGAACAAAGAATATAGGGAGATGATTTATAGAGATCAATTATAGAAGACTCCTTTAATAAGTTTTATGGTAAACAGAAAGAAACAAATGGTTGAAAATCTGGCATGAAAACTGGGTTAAAAAAGGCTTATTTATGTTGGGAAAATAACATCTGGTCTTTATTACTGCTGGGGATGGTCCTGTAGAGAGATTGATAATACAGGAATCAGACAATGGGATTTCTGGAGAAATGTTCCCATGTTCCCATGTAGTACAGAAAAGATGAAGTATAATGTAAAATGAAGGGGCTACCCTTTGCTAAGAGGACAGACAGTTCATTCATTTTGACATAAAGCATAGAAGATATGGGCAGAGGTACAGATAAGTATAGGAAGTAGCAGGGGGTTTGGATTTTCTCTTGTGATTGCTTCTTTTACTCAGATCATATTTTGAGAGTGAGGATAAGGAAAGATGTATGTTAAAGAAAAGGAGAAGTACTGAAATGGTCACTGAGGAGAAGGAGGAAGAGAAAAGACTAAAGAAATATTACAGAATTGCCTGTAATAGAAGTGTTAACACTTCAAACTAAGAAGAAATGTTACTTGAGGTAGGTGATCATAAATTTAGTCAGAATGGTTGTGTGTTTTTTTCTATCTGTGTTTCTCTGTGTGGATACAGATGTTATGTGGGTAGAGATTTGATTTATACAGGATTGTAACTTAGCCATATTAGTACAGCAGAGCAAAAGATGAGAAAAGAATTAGATGATATGTAATGATTAAACATAGGATTAAAACTGTAAGCAAAGAAAGGAGGCTAGAAGCGGGAGGAGGGATATTAGTGGAAGCAACGCTTTACAGCTCTCAGTAAGACTGAAAGTATGTTTAATGAAGAAATTGGGCAAATGGGAGATGGTGGCTGGAGAGTGAGGTGCTTGAAATTGAGTTAATTGATAATGACAGAGCTACTGATAATGCCAACATCTAGTATAGTCTAAGATGGGGCTGGAGACCTGACAATTGGAAGAGAGAACTTCACGAAACTGAGAGGCTGTGGTAACAGACACTGAAATTACTGAGATTCATGACAGTGGCTGTGTTGGAGAGACCATCAGTGTGGAAGGAGCTAAAGTCTTTATATCAGAAGGGAGACTGACCCAAGGATCAGCAGATAATTAAAACAAGCAATAACAGTTGGTGGTAGAGTCTGATTCACAGCTGAATAACTTTTTTTCTGGTGAAGAGAGAAAGAACAATTTGAAAGAGACAAGGAAGAGCAAGGAAGAAAACTACCCACCTTGAGTTTCAGTAGATCAAGAAGTATGGAAAAAACAAAACACTGACACTTTGTCATTGATACAGTCAACTCAAAGCAGAACCAGGTTTCAGAGTGAAAAAAGATGAAAGGATTGTTCAAGGAAGAATTGAAAAATGTCACAAACTTTGCTGATGACTGACTATGAGTTATAGATGGTTTAGTGCAATATTTTGGTAGTTGATAAGGTTTGTAAGATGGAAACAAGGAACTCAGTGTATAGAATCCTATGGGGACTGAAATCCAGGCAAAAGGACTGATCTATCAGAACTGAAGTTCTTGTGCTAAATGACAGAGACAGAGTTAAAAGACATAATGAGATTATACCTTTTGTTCCCAAGACAGACAGTGGTGGGGAGCAAAGAATGTTAGAAGGGAAAGAGGGGTGGGTGATCTGGCCAGAAGCATTCAGTGTTCAGAGGGTCCTTCATGACTCTTGGTGACAGGTACCAAGACGGGCAAAACAAAGATCTTATTCCAATAGCACAGGCTCCCTTTTTGTGATGGAGGCCTTGAAATCTCTGTGTCTGAGAATGGGGACCTCTATTTTGACTGATGTCAGTTGAGGCTTACAAGCAGCTGATCTAACTTTAAAGGGATGGACACTCTCTTGACTCCTGCCAATAAGTACAGTATTAATTTGAACTCTCCTCTGAGATCCTAAGTGGTATTTCCTGCAACATACTAATGAATAAAGACATATATGTAGGAAAAGGTAAATACGATGTTATATTGCATAGCAAGTAAAATTGTAAATATTCTTAGTATATTTACTTAATCATATATATTTATGGAGTGTCCATGGAATACACACTGGCTAAATGCTGAGGGAACTATGACAAACAGGCCCACTGGCATATCTTCCCTCAAGGAAGACTTGAAAATAACAGAATATATCAGAGACCCCTAACCTAGTTTAGAAAGTTAGGGAAACTCCATCTTCTATGTTTTATTTTATAATCCTAACAAGTTTTGAGTGGACTATAAGAAAGGAAATATTTTAAAATAAATTCCTATTACTATTTTCAAATACCCAAAGGTTTTTCTAAGTTACTCAAAAGAAGTGGTTCTACTAGAACATTTTAGTAACTGAATAATTTGCAGAGTGTTCAGCTATTCATTCAACAGATATTGTGGAAATATCATATTGTGTACAGTAGAATGAATATGAAATATTTTTGCTCTCTTAGTACTCAGAGGTTATTAGAAGAACCAATTATAGTAACAAATAACCCTCATACTGAATGATAGGTATAACCTATTAGAGCTCCAAGAAAGAATTGCCCACTCACTCTGGCACAAGGGTGAAAGGTATTAGAGGGGATTGCCTCAAGAAGACAATGTCTGACTTATGTTTTAAATAATGTTTATGTTTAGGAAATCCTCCCTAGCAAATCAATAGACAAAATAAATAACATCCATTCCCTCATTCTGTCTGTCTAATAAGATGCCAGTTTCGTTCAGGTGCCATATCTCCCAAATATAGTCATGACACACAGTTTTCACTGCCCTACTCAGACCTTCAGTGGTGAGTCTGATTATTCTGGAGATAATCCCTTTCCTCTTGCATGTGACTGGTTCAGAAATGATTATATTACCCAATTCTAACATACCTAGTGGTATATAAGAAAAAATGTACAGGTGGTTATCTGGCTCCTGAAGGAAAATCACAGAAAATTATGGTAGCTTTTATTTTTTTTAATATTGCTGTGTGTATATATGAGGCTGAATAGCTACTAGGCTGGCGATGAAGCCAGTACCAAAAAT
Source organism: Monodon monoceros (assembly GCF_005190385.1). Lineage (NCBI taxonomy): Eukaryota > Metazoa > Chordata > Mammalia > Artiodactyla > Monodontidae > Monodon > Monodon monoceros. The sequence continues at coordinate 77,456,883 of NW_021703777.1, forward strand.
GGCAGAGCTGAGAGATGGAAAATACCTAGATACTGCTGACATTTTTTTTCAGATAAGTTGATCAACTCTGAAATCTATCTTATTTTGGGGATACTTATTATTGGCAATAATAAATATTATTTAAGCCAGGTTGAGCAGAGAGCTAAGACATATGCAGCAGAATTCATCCTAAGTTCAGTCACATGTGTGAGGAGATACTCAGTTGTTTGTTTCATTAAATTCCAACAGATAAAGCTTGACTAAGCAGAAGTTGTGTTATATACTCCTTGTGGATGATAGATAATGAGTCCAAACTCACATAGTAACTGAAGGTGACCTGCTGAAGGGTGCAGAGTAAGATATCAAGTTTAGACTTCAAAGAGAAATTCTTGATTTTAGGAGGAAAAACTGGAATTAGGAAGAAGAGTAATAAATTAATGCAGTAGTTTAGGCAAATAATATGTCTGAACTAGGGAAGTAGTAAGGGAATTATTTAAAGGTAAAGTATTATGAAAGTTTTTAATGGGTTAAAATCATCAATACATGATTGATTGCTAATTCTGAGTGATAAGGGAGCAAATAATGTCAGGGATTATTTCTTTTTTTCTTCCTTGGATTAGTTAGAGGATAGAGACATTAGAAATTTGATTAGTTTCAAAAACTAGTTAATGGGCTGAAGTTATTTTTATAATGTCTTCTGAAATCTGCATTTATAAACTTAAAAAAAAACTGTTTCCATCTTTTTGACATGTTCCCAACTAAATTTTAATTTAATAGTTAAATTTAATAGTCTCTGGCTAAAATTCTGAATTTTACTTTCAAATCAATTGTTATTTGAAATTATTTTTACTTTTTCTAATTGTATTCATTTCACATTATAGGAACATTTACAAACATTGAGTCTAAACACATGGACAAGTTTAAATATAAAAATGGAACGTTTCTACTGCATTTTAAATTTGATATTTTGGAATCAGGATAGTTCTCATATATTTTAAGAAAAAAACATGTTGCAACATTTTTTCACATATCAGTGTTAGAACACTTTCTATTTTCTGTGGACTGTGAAATTCTTAACAACTTGGAATGACCACTTTACTGGTCAAGATATACTTCAGTGACCTGAAATCAATGCCCATTTGTCACCACTTCTTTTCATTTGACCTTCCTACTTCCCATTGTCACATTGTTTGATTATGTAGCTAAGCATCAAAGCACTTCTCACTCAATGTTCTTGGCTAGATTATCCAACCCTGACTTTTTCGTATTAAAAAAAATCTTTAAAGTCCAATAGTCTACCAGTGGATTATGTAACAAATTGCGAGGTCTTTAAAATGTGTTACCAATGCCTAGAAGATCATCACTGTTTTTCTTTATTCAAAGATATAACGACAATGTTTATTCAAGCCATTATGCATGTATATGAAATTCAACATATGTTGTATTTCTTCATGTTAATGGAAAGAATCACATATAGATAGATATAGGTAAATATAAAAATTTCAATGTCTGAATAGGCTCTGCAAAAATATTTTATTAGGTATTTCTAACAAAAGTCCTCTCTGTTCAAACAAGTTCGCTAATATACAATAGAATATATAGAAGGCATGTCCTGATCCCTCCATTTCCTTTGAGACGGCTTTCTTGCTTCCTAAGCCAACCATGTAAACCTTGCTGGGCCAATCATTGTACTGCTGGCATCAGAGATTTTTTCAATGGCAAGCCCAAAGCCTAGGTGGGTCTGGTTAAAGCCTTTTACCAATATGAGAGAATGCAAACTACATATGTCAGTGGTCCTTTTCATACTACACAAAGAGATTCCCTCTATAGAATGAAGCCAACATATAGAAATAAACAGAAAAAGAAATAAAAGAACAATAGCACTTGATGATATAAATTTTGCTCTTGGATCCAGACATCCTGTAGACAATTTATGCTATGGACGAATTTATACAATAAATTTATGCTTTAGAAAATTTGAGTAAGGTTTGTGTTATTAAATTTCTTAAAAAGCTCTGGGTATTAGAATATACTTCTTTATAACATAGGACATCACAGAAAATTTTTAAGGGTAATTTGCCTCATGAATCTCCAAGAAGGTTGACCAAATTTATTTAACTATGAAACTTATTTTCTTTTCCTGAGAAGAACACATGTTAGATTATATTGCCTCATAACTGTGCGACTAAAGCCTTGCCCTAAGCTAAATAAAAGTCAGTCAGGCAAGAAGGTCACTGATACATTGCTTGGAAATTTGACATTAGGTTCATTGTTTTTTTCATCTTCACCATATCTTCAACAAAGATATGATTTCAGAATAGAATAACATAGATATTAATAGGTTATAAATTAGACTGGCTTATTCTGAGCAAAGGAGTAGGAAAGCAGGGATAAAGAGAAGATCTGGAAAGAAAACGTACCTATTTTAAAAGGATAGGGAATATATTTTTCTGTTCTCTGAAAGAGGGAGTCTGGAGCTCTACACATTGTCTATAGTCAGTACATTACTCTTGACTTGATTCATCACAACTTGTGATACAGTGACACTACTGATCTTTCCTTCGCTCACAGTGATAATGGGAAATAACAATAGCAGAAGTATTAAGTTGTAACAGATAATAGGAAAGATAAGCATCAAGTTACACAAATATGATGTCTGATTATGTTGATGGAACAGAAATATCAAAGACACATCAAAATGCTTAGATTATTGTCCACGTAATTCATTCACCAGTTATGGTTGGCAGAGTCAAAGGCTAAGCATGAGCACAACAAAGACTTTCATTCACATAGACTGTCTAGTTGCTGCTCCTGAAGAATATCAAATATCAGCAGAAGAGGCAAATATCAAACCCTTGATGCAGTAGCACCCGTCAAGGAGAACAGCTAAACACTTTGTGACAAGTTGATCTTAACAAGGGCAATAATTCATCCTTACTGAGATCACTGTGCATTACAGGTCTGGGTTTGCCTTCATTTCCTGCAGTGCCTCAGCCAGCAATTCTATTGGAGAGCTGAAATATTGATTGCTACCATAGGATCCAGCCTAACATTCCTCTGGAGAAGATGTTCATTTTATAGAAAGTGTGACAATGCACATATAGGTAAGGGATCCATAGTTACATATAGCATCAACTGTAAACTGCTTACCTGGTAGAATATTGAAATGGTCTCTTAAAGGTTTGACCCGGGCACCAGTCTAGAGATGATGCCTTTCACTGTTGAGAGAGTATCCTTCAATTTTCAGTATTATGTTTGATCCAATGGCCATTTTGCAATGTTACTAGAATACATAAATCCAGAAATCAAAAAAGGATAGAAGAAGGGTTGGTAATTTTACCATCACTCTCAATGACTCACTTGGGGAATTTGTGATTCCCCTACAGCAGCTGTAGTATAGTCCCCTAGGGACACTAACATTTCCCCATTCCCTAAAGATATGCTTTACATGCTGCATGGTTATTTCGGACTCTACATAGAATTAGACCAGCAGACAAAAAAAAGTTTTAATAATGTGTGGGAAATTAACCTTGACTATTATGAAGATCAAGAGTTTGATGCTGCGTAATGGGAGCAGAGGTGTATATGTCTAGGGCTCAGGGGATACCCTGTGATCTTTCTTTTTTTTTAATTAATTAACTTATTTATTTTTATTTTTGGCTGCGTTGGGTCTTCGTTTCTGTGTGAGGGCTTTCTCTAGTTGCGGCAAGCATGGGCCACTCTTCATTGCGGTGCGCGGGCCTCTCACTATCACGGCCTCTCGTTGCGGAGCACAGGCTCCAGATACGCAGGCTCCGTAGTTGTGGCTCACGGGCCTAGTTGCTCCGCAGCATGTGGGATCTTCCCAGACCAGGGCTCGAACCCATGTCCCTTGCATTGGCAGGCAGATTCTAAACCTCTGGCCACCAGGGAAGCCCCCTGTGATCCTTCTTGATGCCTGTTGTCATCAGCAATAGCAAATAGGCCATGGCACCAAATGAACCTCATAAGGGCAGAGCAGTGAGGGCTCAGACACCTTAGGGATAAAGGTCAGGTTCATGCCACTAAAAAACCACTGTAGACCAGCAGAAGTGTTGTCTTCAGGTGAGCGACCCTGAGAATGAGTAGATGAGAAGGAGGATGATGGTATTAGTCGTGGTCTCAGGCCTAGTACACACATCTAAGAAACTGTGACCTTGAAAACTTGCTTAGTGGTCTATTGTCTTTATCATCATGAAAATAAGAGTTTAACTAAATAAATTTCAAATGCCCTTCTGACTTTGTAAAGGTTTAATAGTGTATAAAAGCTATGATATAATTGTTTATTTATATAGTGCTTGATACCTAATAGGCACTTTTCCAAGTGCTTTCACTATGTTATACATTCATCCTGTAAGATAGTCACTATGGTGGTTGTGGTGATGATGATGATGATGAAGAAGAAGAAGAAAATTATGATGATGATTCTCACTTTACTAGTGAAGAAACAAAGACCCAAAAAAGTTAAGTAGTATGGCTTTGCTCACACAGCTAGTAAATGGCAATTTACAATCAGAAGTCTGGCTGTAAAGCTTGTGCTTTTAATCAATGATTGCATAAAACTAAATACTGACCACTTTAATTTTTCTTTCTATTGAAAATATTGAATTTCTTTTTTTACTTAACATGCTTTTGATATTTTGTAGATAATTTAATGAGTGACAAATAAATGATTTATGATCATTCAATTTGGGCAAACAATATATATCTTCCAGAGAGTAAGGCTCTGTTCTACCTCCCAAGAAAATCAGGTGTTCAAATAATTTTAAAATATTTTAGGGATTTTTTAAATAATAAATTAGCTCTCTCATCCCTCCAGATGAGAGAGCTAACTTCTTTGCTGTCCAAGAAAGTAAAAGGAATGTCTCCCTCCAGAGCAAAGGCTGAGCATATTTGCTATCACGTCCCTTATAAACTCAGGGTTTCTCTAAGCTCAAGATTTCTGAACTGTATCACATCTGCCTGGACATCTGCATCCCCCCATTTCCTCCATGGAACTTGAGCGCAAGAGGATCAAAAGGGAAGATGATGGTCATGCTGCCTGCTGTGCCATGAGGTATAAAGTACTTTGTTCTGGCTCAGGACAGAATCCTGGTCATTCAAATGGAGGCAAAGTCATCCATCCCTTATGAGTTTTCCTAATAACTTGAAATTTCTTACTAAATTTTAGTGTTTTAAATGTAAGCACATTTGTAAAATATTCTCTTGGGCCCTGAAGCTGTCAGCTCATTAATATTGTTGTTTTGTTAATTAGTTTCAATAAAATTGTTCTTGCTACAAATCCCAAGTATAGATGCCAGGTTTGTACAGGTTTATTTCTGTGAAACTTTGGGTATAATTTCCCTAATTTGATTTTTTAGAAAATATTGGACTTGGTTATATTATGTTTTGACTTCATGTTGGGAATATACTCCCTGCTTTTTAATTTTGGACTTGGCTCTGTAACTTGCTTTGAATAGTGCGAGGTTACTTTTCACATGCCTACTTGCTAAGGTTTGGCCTTTTGCAAATCTATCATCACATAAAAGTGACACCACCAGGTTAGCTGCCGCCACTCCAGCCTGGGACATATTGGGTTAGCCAAAAAGTTTGTTTTGGGCTTTCTGATGTTAAGGAAAAACCCGAACGAACTTTTTGGCCAACTCAATAGAATTAGCAAACATGATACAGACCTAAGCCTAACCAAGGATCAGGAGCCAAGCCCAGATGGAGCTTCAGCTTGAGCAGAACAGCTCAGCCAAACCCAGCATAGGTTGGCCAACCCCCGAGCCAACCTGCATCCTGCCTAATGAGAATAAATGAGTATTGGTGTGTTCATTCTTCAGAAATAGCTGGCTCATAAGAATATATACAGCAAGGGGCAGGGAGAAAGAGATTGAGACAGAATGAGAAAAAAATTGAGATAGATTTGAAATTTTAGTAAAAGCTTTTTTGCCCACCCAAATCATATTCTTCTTTCTTAATAACAGAAATCAAATTAATTTAGGTATCCACACCTAGGGAAGATGATTTTTGAACTTTCAAGACAGTTGTTCATAATTATGAGGTTTTTGCTTTATTTTTGTTTTATTTGTTTTGCTTTTCTTTTGCACATGGAAGAATAATATTTAGAGGATGTTATGGGCTACATTTATTTTTTTTCACAAACTTGAAAGTGTGAAAGCAAGCCTCAGACCAAATTCTTCTGCACATAGATCATATATTAATAGTGAGGCATATAAACACACTATCATTTAATCTGTTGTATAACTTCATTCAGTCCCACCAGCCAGCTCAGTGAATATATGAATACATACATAGAAACGTACATCATCCATACAAAAATCAAAAATTGATATTTAGCATTTGCTGATTTCCGTGATGTAAATACTCTTATTCTGGCCAAAATTTTAAGCAGTAGATATATCTCTCTGTGTTGCACTGGGAAGAGAATCTAACTATTGGTGCTTGCAAATTGGCACAAACTGACAAGAGCACATCAGTCTTTAAACTCATTTTTAATGAAAGGTTTTACTCAAGGTAACATGACTATTCTAGAGGCTGAGTTCAGTCAATCTTATAAAAGGGACCAGATACCCACTGTTTTCTATATTCCTGTTTCTGGACACAGAAATATTTCCAAAAAAACCACCTTGCATAGCATTCTGAATAGTAAAAAGTGAAGGGCTTCTAAATTCTTATGCCTCATTCATGCAAACACAGCTAGTGTCACTACAATATTTTAGCTGATCCATACACGTTCACCAATTCACTAATTTAACCAATTATATTCAATTCATAATATTGATTTTACTGATTAATGAGCTATCAATTTGTTCCATAAAAATCTATTTCAAACTTTGATTTCATTAATTAACAACATCTCTGGCACTGCTCAATGACAAATATAGCTGGATTGTGGAATTAGATCTCAGATTTAATAATGATTTCAGATTATAATTACTGGAAAATCCCTGGATGTAGATTAAAACACACACACACACACACACACACACACACACACCCGCACCCACACACTAGCACACATAACACTATAATTTACATACTATGTAACAGTGACTGCCTCCAGATGTGGAATAAATTGAATAGCCTAAACCAATGACAAATATTTTTGTTAACAGGGATTGTTCTTTTGAATCATAATTTGATTCAGTTTGGGCAATGAGAAGAGGTCTGCTACAGGATAACCAAGAAAAACATCTTTGCTCTTAAAAAGCAAAACATGGAAAATAGATATTCTGTTTTTCTGTTTTATGTTACACCTCTAGATGGAATGCCAGGAATTATAATAGCCGTATTGTGCCTAGGATGGGAGCTAAATTAAAGGGCAAAGTAAACATGCTGTAGACTGTACAACAGAAAGATGGAAAGAACTTTTCTTAATGATGGCATTGACAAAGAATTAGAAGCCTTACTAGCTTTCTAGTTCACAAGTTTTTAATATAAGAGAATACATTTACATAATTTTAAAGCCATATTTAGATTACCTTTTTGTAACCTGGCTAAAAGACATTCTACCTAATGTAAATTTGTGTCTGTATCCTAAAGAGCCTGATTTTCATAGTTTCTCAGAGTTCAAGATAAAACCATCAATTTAGGGAAGCAAACTTCTAAATAATTTTCATTACAGTATGGTTAGATGTAAGAAGCATAATAATCTTTACTATCTGGATAAAAATTCATTTTGATGGTATCATATTCCAAAATCTAAACTGGCATAAATCTGTAATCACATATACATATATGAGATGAATATTGAGAAAGTAAAAAAAAATCGGTATGTCAGATATATTTAAAAGCATATCTTTAGGCATTATCCCTGACACTGTGGATGAAGTAATTGATTTTTTCCCACATATTTAAAGATTATTCTATATTCAAGACAAATATTGTTAGATGTCTGAGATCTGCTATTTTAATAGTTATGAAAAGTCATTTGTTTTATAATATATTACACCTTTTTTCAGTTACTAGAGTGGAATATATTTACAGTTTTTAATATTCCCAATTTCTTTGATTTTGGTTTTAGAAACAAAACAGGAGTAGTATTTTCCTATTACAGTTTACTCCTGGAGATGTTGGAAAGGATTAAGTCTCAAAATTTAAAAATCATGATGTTTCTTGTTTTGCCACAACATATCAAATATACTTTCAAAGTGTGTTTATTTTACTGTTAGTTCATTTTGATATCTTTTGGTAAAGTTCTACCTTGTGATAAAGAATGGAAAACAACACTCTTGAAAACTGTAAGATTAGAGCGAAGGATGGCTAACAGGAATGAATGGAGAAAAAAATCGTTTCACAGATAGAGATCAGCAATAACATCTGAGAATATAAAGCTTAACCAGATCTTGTTCCCAGAAAGGAGCTATAAATGCTTCAAATAAATAAGAAGTGATACTGAGGCAGCCACAACATATCAGGGATAATGACTGAAGCAAAGTTTCAACATCCGTAGGCCTGGGTCTTTCCACATTCCATCCACATACCTGCCAAAAAAAGAAAATTACATTGAAAGGAGGGATCAAAGAGACATCAAGAATATAATTTCTTCTAGGACACTAAACTAGTCTCAAACAATGGCCCCCAACACGTCCTCTCTCTGTGTGTATATATGCCATTCCTCACATCAAGAGGTGGAGATTGGGCTTCCCTGGTGGCGGAGTTGTTGAGAGTCCGCCTGCCGATGCAGGGGACACGGGTTCGTGCCCCGGTCCGGGAAGATCCCACATGCCACGGAGCAGCTGGGCCCGTGAGCCATGGCCGCTGAGCCTGCGCGTCTGGAGCCTGTGCTCCGCAACGGGAGAGGCCACAACAGTGAGAGGCCCGCGTACTGCAAAAAAAAAAAAAAAAAAAAAGAGGTGGAGATTATTTTCTCTGCCCTGAATCTGGGTAGGCCTTGTGACTGGTCTTGACAAGGAAATGCATAACAAGAAACATTAACAGACTTTAAAACCCAACCTTACTTTAAGGATTGCCAGTTTTCACTACATGCCTCTTAGAACTGAGCCACCATGCTCTGAGAAGCCCAGGCACATAACATGGTTAAGAGGAGAGGTGTTTCATTTGACAGCCTCAGATGAGCCCCCAGCTAATTGTCTGCACCAACAATCAGTGCGTGAATGAGCCAGTTTGTATGTTCCAGACGAGTCAGTGTCTTAGTTGACTGCAGCTCACAGAATCATGAGAAATAGTAAAATTGTTCCTATTTAATCCACTAAGTTATGTAGTCATTTTTGATACAACAATAAATAATTGAGAAAGGCTTCACAATCCACCTCCTATAAGGATTCATCATTTTCCACTTTGAGAACTGTCAGTTCTTAAGATTTGAATTGACCTCTCTTTATGATCTTACTATCTGACTGAAGACATCTGTAAAGTTAAATAAAATAAATAAATGGTTATTTGCAAGATACTGTGCAAGGAACTTGGCGATAGAGAGATAATGACAAAGATTGCTCTCCATATCTTGTAGTGTTATGGAAAGCTTGATGTAAGCATGAAATGCTTTATGCATATATTAAATTTATGTCTGATAGAGAGTGCAGATGTTAAGAAAGGAAAATCTGAAAAAATTTGGAAAAAATGATGAATGATAGAAAATTAAATGGAATTAAGTTGAGAGGAAAACACCAAAAATGTGTTAGAGAAACCTCAAATTATTTCATGTAAGATATTATTTTTAATTGAGTATATTTTCAATATTATATATATATGTCATTATATATAATTGACATAATTGATGTAGTAAGAATGAAAGCTGGAGAGGCAAGTATGGACAAAATCTTGAAGGGTGTTTTAAACAACTATTAAGTTTGGATCTTTTTGTGCAGCTATCAGCCATTTTAGTGTTTCAAGAATGTTATCATATTTCAGTCTTAGAAAAAATTGTATGGTAAAAGCAAAAAATATTCAGAAGTGAGGTACAGTATTTCCACTTGTGCTCATGAGAGCGTCAGAGTCTGAAGTTACTTTCCTGACATACATTCTAAAAAAACTTGACAATACGTATGAAAACAACAGTTGTCAAATATCAGGCAACGACCTGCACAGAACAGTAGTCTCTAAGATAAGGAACATATAGGAGCCAAGCTGTACCATTGTGCAGACTCTCTGTGGGGAGGCAGTTTTCAGTATGTGATGCAGGGAGGAAAAAGGTGATAGGCTCACTGAATTGAGGAGACAGAGATCTGAGTTCAAGGAGACTGAATGGACTAGAGTATTTACAGAGTACAATTCCAGAGAGGAGAGAGGTATAGGGAGAAAGCATTCCAGAAATTTGCATAGGGTTACCTCTTAGTTTTTATCTATATGCCAATCTGCATATGCATGGCTGAAAACCCATGAGACTGGGCAAGAATTTATAAGAAAACAATTAGAGATATGAAAGACAAACCATTCCCAGAGCTCAGAAAGAGCCGGGAATTGTTTAAAATTCTTTTAGTGAGAAAGTAGAGAACTTGTTATTTATATGACACATTCACTGCACATTATAGAATGCCTGAAAAACATTATTTAACAGTCTTTAAAAACAACAACAGGGACTTCCCTGGTTGTCCAGTGGTTAAGAATCTGAACTTCCACTTCAGGGGGAGTGGGTTCGATCCCTGGTCAGGGAACTAAGGTCCCGCATGCCACGTGGTGCGACAAAAAGAAAAAATAAGGGATTTCCTTGGTGGCGCAGTGGTTAAGAATTTGCCTGCCGATACGGGGGACACGGGTTCGAGCCCTGGTCCCACATGCCACAGAGCAACTAAGCCCATGCACCACAACTACTGAGCCTGCACTCTAGAGCCCTCGAGCCACAACTGCTGAAGCCCACATGCCTAGAGCCTATGCTCTGCAGCAAGAGAAGCCACCACAATGAGAAGCCCGTGCACCACAACAAAGAGTAGCCCCTGCTCGCCGCAACTAGAGAAAGCCCGCACACAGCAAGGAAGACCGAATAGAGCCAAAAATTAATTAATTAGAAAAGAAATCACCACCAGCACAAAACGTATCATTCAACAACAGAAATTTAATTATGTCCTGTATCAAGAAAACAATAACAACAAATGAAGAAGTAGGACAATATGATGTATAACCAGAAGAAAAATCTATGGATAGAATCAAACCTAAAAATGAGAGATATGATGAAATAGGCATGTAGACTATGCTAATAAATATAAATTTTACTATGCGAACAAAGCTTTAAAAGATAATTGATTGCTTCAAGCAAAATATTACCAAAACTTTGTGAATTTCAAATATATGCATTAGTAAAACATCAATATACCTCAAAATATGGAGAAATGGGAGTATACTATTGTAAAGCTTCATTATACAAGAAAAAAGAATAAGAAACACATGAAAAATCAACAAATATGAAATGCAGTTGAAAATTTCAACACCCCTTTCTTTGTAATTGATAAAAGAAGTAGACTTTAGAAAATCAGTAAAACTATAGAACATTTGAATCATATCATCAATGGAGCCAAATTTACATTTGTATAACACTGTACCCAACAACAGAAGTACAAGTACATAGTGACATTGATTATGATATACCACATCCTGAGCCATAAAACAAATTTTAACAAATTTTAGCAAGTTTACAGAGATTGAATTTATACAAAATATATTATCTGATCACAATTAAATTTAACTAGACATTAATAACACAATTATAAATATATTCAAATATTTGAAAATTAAAAATGTAATTAAAATCCATAAGAAAAAGAAAATCTCAAGATGAATTTTTAACATTCTGTACTGAATGAAAATGAAACAAGTCAAGTTAAATCTATGCTTAGAACTTTATAGCTTTAAATGCTTATATAAGAAAGAAATCAAATGTTTTCCATATTATAGAAAAACAAGAAACAAATAAACATAAATTAAGTGGGAAGAAGAAACAACAAAGAAAGGGAGGGAAAAATCCCCAAGACTTAAAAAAATATATATGTATGTATACTATCATATCCTACCCATCTTCTTGGCTTTTCCCATAAACTGTTGTAGACTTGCCCTTCTCACCCATTATCTGTTTATCAGTACATAGAAATAAATGTTCATGAGCAGTAAACTAACAGTTAAACAGACATATATTTTTTAAAAATTTTATTGAAATATATTTGATTTGGAATGTTGTGTTAGTTTCAGGTGTACAGCAAAGTGATTCAGTTATACATACATATATATTATTTTTTTAACATTTTCTCCCATTATAGCTTATTACAAGATATCGAGTGTGTTTCCCTGTGCTATACAGTAGGTCCTTGTTGATTATTTTATATATAGTAGTGTATATATTTTAATCTCAAACTCCTAATTTATCTCTCCCCGCCTTTGGTAACCATAAGTTTGTATTCTATGGCTGTGAGTCTATTTCTGTTTTGTAAATAAGTTCGTTTGTGCCATTTTTTTTAGATTCCACATATAAGTGATAACATATATTTGTCTTTCTCTGTCTAGCATACTTTACTTACTATGATAATCTCTATCCATGTTGCTGCAGATGGCATTATTTCATTCTTTTTTATGTCTGAGTAATATTCCAGTGTGTGTGTGTGTGTGTGTGTGTGTGTGTGTGTGTGTGTGTGTGTGT